>NC_140236.1:13652021-14252021 GCF_949987555.1 Borostomias antarcticus | reverse complement strand
GAAAAGAACCGCATATTCCTCTGCTTTGCTTGGCCCAGTTTGAGGCCTGTTCCATTTCACTTGTGGGTAAGAGTGTGACCAATGTGCTCATCTTGGCAGCGCGGTCCGGTGTGGCTCAGATTGTGTTTGTGTGTGGGGGTGGGGGGGGGGCATGCACTACGAGTGTTAAACCTTAGGGGGGTGGGAAGGGTGCTTGGTGTGTGGTTGGGTGGGTGGGGGGGGGATACTGTTTGGAGGGTAGCTTACAATATGTGGCATTTGAACATGTAGCCAAGTGAATATGGAACCAAGCATGTGGGAGCTCTAGCTACTGTACATACAAGACCTACATACCAGTATTTCCGTTTCAGTGCATTGGAAACTTCGTTGTTAGATGTTATGTGTATGTGTATATTAATGTTACATTTGATTTATAACTCCAGGACATATGGTGTTCATATTGTTTGATAGTAGCGTGTGGGTTGTTTGTGGAGAGGGCTGGAGGGTGCTCGTGGTCGTGTGGGCGGGTAGACGTCTGTTCATCCCCCTGGTTCTGGAGCCCGGCCAGCGTCCATCAGACAATCCCCAGGCTACTCTTATCTCATCTCGGGCAGCCGAGCGTTTCTTAAATGAATCTGGCCTACTTTACCTGGATCTTCTATTTGCAGCCACTCAGCTGTCCATTTCACATGCTCTTTTTCACTGCCTGAGCCCGCTGCTCACCTCAGAGAGGGTACAGTATGCTTTTAAAGATGATGCTCAGTAGCAGGATACAGAAAATAGCCCAAGCAGCAGCAACTATCACAACAGCACTGTTGATCTCCCTGAACACCCTGCCTCCTACCAGAGGACTCCCTGAAGCAACCCGTCTCTCCATATGGTGCATGGGCAGCCTGGCACGTGGCACGGGATTAAAAAACAAACAAAACAGAACCGCTTTCTCGTCAATATCCAGCTGCCTGGATGCAGAGATGCAAAGATTGTGAGGAGGAGCCGGGATTCTGAGGAGCTGGAAGGCGGTGGCGAGGCGTGCTCTCCTCTGCCCCCCCCCCCCCCGAGCGTATCTCTAGACGCCAGGGTGCCCTTTTCGTGCACATATGCCGTTATCCGACCCTGCGTAAACAGATGTGAAAGCAGACAGGGTTTGGCGTTGCCTCGCTCCTTCCCATCTCTCCACCCACTAGCCCTGCTTCCTCAGGGAACACGGTTAATCCCGCGTGCCGTCGCATTCCCTTTGCTGGTCATCGATGTGAAGGTCCATCTGAAATCAGGCTCACCCTACTGATATTTTCACGTGGTCGTGAATGCTGCTAGCTTATTATGCTGTTAGCACAAACGCTCGATCAAAACACCTGGCTGAGTTGAGAAAAATAGGAAGCCAACATATCTTCTAATCAGATGAGATCTAATGATAGTCTTGGCTTCATCTTAGAGAGCTAACAATCACGAATAAATATATGTTAAAAGTACCCTTTACTGGCTATTTTTTTTATTGTACTCGTTCCTATTTGGCCTAGGCTATATGTTGCGAGGAAGGTTGTTGAGGAAGGAGAGACTCGTGTGTCTATCCAATGGCAGCGTAAACACTGTTATCTACTCGCCCCCACTCTCATTATTGAGACACAGAGGGGGATTTTTCTCATTTATTCTGTGTCTTAGGCTTTAGATAACCGAATCGGCTCCTGCCTGTCAGTCACCTCTGTTTCCGAGGCAGAGAGGTGAGGGTGAAGGCTTCAGCACGTACGTGGGAAACGGTGAACATCGCATGCCATCATGGTCATCGGTTACTAATGGAAAAACGTCATTCACCTTGCTTTTGGCTCTGAACTGGTTGATGGCGCCACAGTGCAACCACAACTGGTATTTAATGGATACTTTTTGCATTTCAGTGCTCAGTAGGACTTCTCAAATGTTTTTTTTTCATCTACATAGACATATTAATGCCTGAACATCCTGAGAGAAAAATGATTTCCAATATTTCTACCGCTCCGCTGTCTAGGTCAGTGCTAAATAGATTATGTCTCCAGTGGGTCTGACACTAAACTATGCTTTAATTTGTCCTTAAAGTGTTCATCAGATCAAAAGGAAAGGACGGCTTATTTGGTGGATGATCTCTGTTTATCCATGGGATTTATTCAAAGCTGTCCTAAACATATCATAGTGAACTGCTGTGTATTTTTTAAGCAAACAGGAAACAGGGAAGCAGGCTATCATGTGTTTTTTTTGTCAATTCAAAATGCAGTTTATTTGAGAGCTTGTGAGTTGTATTTGTCGTGGGATCTGAAGGAAAAAGAACATTACATTAGGAGTATGAAACCGAGGTTTGTCTGTTGTTGGGTCAAAATGTAGGAAGGTGAGACGGAAGATACAACATAATGGTTGAACAAAACAAAGCCAGAATATCAACTAAGACCAGAAAACCATAGTCAGTCAAAATATTTGCATACGTATCCCTCTCTTTTTGCTGCGCTCATCTTGCAGGTGTGTAGTAATAAATCCATCTCATTCTCCATTGTAGGCTACCAGACCTATTATCAGCACATTGACTGAGAGTTGTTACACATGTTTTAGCAGCTAAAATAGCCTTTTTGATTTTATTTAGTCTGTACAACTTTTATGCTTTCAAAATGGGATCAGAAAAGAAAGAACAAAAACAAAATAAACGATACATATCTAAAAGAGAAATGACAGGAACACGTTTACATTGTCCTCATGCAGCTGTGTGACAGCAGCGCTGGCCGAACGGTGGTGGAGCCCAGATATGCGCAGTGGAGGCGAGCAACAGGAAAGTTCTCCAGGACTCCAGAGTAGGTGATGACAGATATGAACAGACAGGTCAGGAGCCACGGCTATTATTAATGGTCTCCAAAAACATTGAGGAGACAGGCGCACGTTTGTGATCCAGAGCCATACCTACAGTGAGGGATGGGTGGTGGGTAGAAAGCTCAATTGGATGGATGGCTCGGCTTCCTCTCCGCCACGCATCTGGCACCTGTCACAGCAGCGTCTGAACAGATGGAGGGGGACAGAGAAGATAGATGGCCGAGCGTTATGGAGGGTGGTGGGTATCACAACATCCGAGATGACCGGTGGGACCTGAGCGCTCGTCCAGACACTTCACCGGGAGCTAAAGACCCGCTCAGAGCTTCGCCGGCAGGACGTTCCCTCCACCACCTGGTGGATTGGGTTCAGAAGGTCTGGGGGCAGCCGCTAGCTTCAGCAGGCTTTGAGATGCTGAGCCTGTTATGTGGATGGCTCGACAAGACAAGGGAATTAGAATACAAATGTCCCCATACACTTTAGTGATTCTGCACTCTTCATGTTCTGTACCTGGGGCAAGTAAAGATGAGGTAATAAACGTTGAGTAAGAACTAGAGGTGTGGGGTGTGCTGAGAATGACCAAAATGAAATTCTAAACATACATTTTCCACTTTTTCCATCTGGCTGACAATTGAGTCAGGAAAAGTTAGACTCAGACTTTCATATTGAGACTGTAATAAAGGATAGTATTGTTCTTCACAACATTCCCATTGAGAGAGATAAGGTGTGAAAATCCACGCGCAAAGGTTACACAAGGTTCCATAATCTGCAAGGTTCCATAATCTACATTTGATAACCGGTAGGCTACATTTCCATAAGATAATGTTTCCGTTAGCATCACTGATGAGAGCAAGGCAATGTTGAACAAATGTAAGCAGCAACTGAGTTATGATTCTGAATAACTGCGCAGTCATGTATTCCAGGGAAGGGATTAATATTCTCTCTCCTTCAGCAGAAATGTCAGCAAAGCTTGTCTTTCTTCCCTGCCCAGTACACCATTTACCACCAGATAGACCGGTAAATCTCCCCTACTAAATCAATTAATCAGATAACACAGCACAATTTACCAACACAACGCCGAGAGAAAGCCCTTATAATCACACAGGGCCCTACTCAGGCCTGATACAGGCATGTCCAATAGAATTACTGTAAGTCAAACGTTACAATCGACATATCCCTCTGGAAACAGACCTTGGGAGAGAACAACAAGATTATTCCCTCGACCGTATAATGACAAAACAGTCAACAGGATTTGTCATACCAAAGTTATTTTACCCCAAGTCCTCAATGTGTTGATTTTCTGTGTCAACAACTGTTCACAGTGCTCACATTGACTCTGATTCTGGGGTAAGTCCCTCAGGAAAGCGGGCCTCCTTTTCAGCCGAGTACGAATGAGGGCGAACAAGTGGACTGACTGGGTGACGACTGATGGGACTGCGTCTCTCTTTCATCTCACTCCGGTTCTACAGAGAAATGCCATTATGGCAATGGACATCGCTTGAGAGACACACGTTCTCTCTTTTTTTTTTTTTAGCTGGAGGACTACTTCACACACAGATTTCAATCCTGCTGCAGGCGATATTACAGCATGTTGGGAGATGGTGTTTCGATTCGCCATTTTCCATACTTGGTCCCTTTCAACTCAAGGATATGTCATTTAGATAGCCACATTGAATAGATATCAAAAGGACATAAATGCATGACTTTGAGAGGATCTGCCCCTGAAGGGGAACATTCCTATCTGAGAATTTGCCGTGTAAGCATTTCTGATATGGCGATAAGAATTAGAAGAAGCATTTTCAGCTATAGACACTAGGGTATTTACAAAGTTCAGATAACCACTGACTGCTACTCAGGCAACGCCGCGCTAACGGAATTTAAATCACCAAACCAAAGCCTAAACTATCAAGTCCTGCTTTTCAATATGCTTTTCAACACTCACGCTCTTTCGCTCGTATGAATCTGTGCGGGAGGCACAATTACTGTTGCTGAGCGATGCTGTGTCTCTGAGGCCGTAGGTGTGACCATTGTCCTGAAAGCTAGTAGTTGGAAACGGTGTTGCTTAGATCCGGCGTCCGGTCCCTCCGGCTCACTGCGGGTGGAGTGTGAGTTATCGCTGCCCTGTGTGGCTGAGGGGACTCTGGGCAGTGGAGCTGATTGGCTGGCTGCCCCCGCGGCTAAGCGTTGCCCACGGCAGGGGGCAGAGCTGCGGCTGCAGGGAGCTAGGATTCTCCCCGAGGGCAGAGCAGCATCCTGCCTTACTGGCCGCTATAGCACGTCTCCTGTCTCTTTACTGATGCTATAGCACGTCTCCTGTCTCTTTACTGATGCTATAGCACGTCCCCTGTCTCTTTACTGATGCTATAGCATGTCTCCTGTCTCTTTACTGATGCTATAGCATGTCCCCTGTCTCTTTACTGATGCTATAGCATGTCCCCTGTCTCTTTACTGATGCTATAGCACGTCCCCTGTCTCTTTACTGATGCTATAGCACGTCCCCTGTCTTCTACTGATGCTATAGCACGTCTCCTGTCTCTTTACTGATGCTATAGCACGTCCCCTGTCTCTTTACTGATGCTATAGCATGTCTCCTGTCTCTTTACTGATGCTATAGCACGTCCCCTGTCTCTTTACTGATGCTTTAGCATGTCCCCTGTCTCTTTACTGATGCTATAGCATGTCCCCTGTCTCTTTACTGATGCTATAGCACGTCCCCTGTCTCTTTACTGGTGCTATAGCATGTCCCCTGTCTCTTTACTGATGCTATAGCACGTCCCCTGTCTTCTACTGATGCTATAGCACGTCCCCTGTCTCTTTACTGATGCTATAGCACGTCCCCTGTCTCTTTACTGATGCTATAACACGTCCCCTGTCTCTTTACTGATGCTATAGCATGTCCCCTGTCTCTTTACTGATGCTATAGCATGTCCCCTGTCTCTTTACTGATGCTATAGCACGTCCCCTGTCTCTTTACTGATGCTATAGCACGTCCCCTGTCTCTTTACTGATGCTATAGCACGTCCCCTGTCTCTTTACTGATGCTATAGCACGTCCCCTGTCTTCTACTGATGCTATAGCACGTCCCCTGTCTCTTTACTGATGCTATAGCACGTCCCCTGTCTTCTACTGATGCTATAGCATGTCCCCTGTCTCTTTACTGATGCTACTGTATAGCACGTCCCCTGTCTCTTTACTGATGCTATAGCACGTCCCCTGTCTCTTTACTGATGCTATAGCATGTCCCCTGTCTCTTTACTGATGCTATAGCACGTCCCCTGTCTCTTTACTGATGCTATAGCACGTCCCCTGTCTTCTACTGATGCTATAGCACGTCCCCTGTCTCTTTACTGATGCTATAGCACGTCCCCTGTCTCTTTACTGATGCTACTGTATAGCACGTCCCCTGTCTCTTTACTGATGCTATAGCACGTCCCCTGTCTCTTTACTGATGCTATAGCATGTCCCCTCTCTGTCTCTTTACTGATGCTATAGCACATCCCCTGTCTTCTACTGATGCTATAGCATGTCCCCTCTCTGTCTCTTTACTGATGCTATAGCACGTCCCCTGTCTTCTACTGATGCTATAGCACGTCCCCTGTCTCTTTACTGATGCTATAGCACGTCCCCTGTCTCTTTACTGATGCTATAGCACGTCCCCCGTCTCTTTAGTGATGCTATAGCACGTCCCCTGTCTCTTTACTGATGCTATAGCATGTCCCCTGTCTCTTTACTGATGCTACTGTATAGCACGTCCCCTGTCTCTTTACTGATGCTATAGCACGTCCCCTGTCTCTTTACTGATGCTATAGCATGTCCCCTGTCTCTTTACTGATGCTATAGCACGTCCCCTGTCTTCTACTGATGCTATAGCATGTCCCCTGTCTCTTTACTGATGCTACTGTATAGCACGTCCCCTGTCTCTTTACTGATGCTATAGCACGTCCCCTGTCTCTTTACTGATGCTATAGCATGTCCCCTGTCTCTTTACTGATGCTATAGCACGTTCCCTGTCTCTTTACTGATGCTATAGCACGTCCCCTGTCTCTTTACTGATGCTATAGCATGTCCCCTGTCTTCTACTGATGCTATAGCATGTCCCGTGTCTCTTTACTGATACTATAGCATGTCCCCTGTCTTCTACTGATGCTATAGCATGTCCCGTGTCTCTTTACTGATACTATAGCATGTCCCCTGTCTTCTACTGATGCAATAGCCCTCTCTCTTTACTGATGCTATAGCATGTCCCCTGTCTCTTTACTGATACTATAGCAGGTCCTGTCTCTTTACTGATGCTATAGCATGTCCCTTGTCTCCTACTGACTGCTATAGCATGTCCCCTGTCTCCTACTGACTGCTATAGCACACCCCCTGTCTCCTTACTGACTGCTATAGCATGTCCCCTGTGTCTTTACTGATGCTATAGCACATCTATCCTCACAGCCCGGACTGCGGTCCGGATCCAGACCGAACTATAACTGCCTCCAGACTCTTAACAAATTATCCTTTTCATTATTTCCGAGACATCGCCGCGGCGCAAAGAGTCAAAATTCTCTGTTTTATCCGCTGCAAGCAGCACTCTGAATGTCCTCTGCTTCGAGGGGTTGGCGTTGGTCATGTGAGTTGACAGCGCAGGTGGAGTTATATATATGGTTGACAGCACAGCTAATGTTAGTTTCATCTGCAGTTAGCTAGCTAATAGCTAGCCTGATGTTAGTTTAAGCGTCAATTATTTCTAGTGTAGCTAAAATGGCATGGCATGTTTAAAGGTGGCGAAAAATATGCCTTCATCCATTCCTCTCTCCAGCAAGCACCAAACTGATGTGCTTAAAATGCCAAGAGACGATAGCTCTTGTGAAGTGGCAATTTGAAACGCCACTATGAAACAAAACAGTCATTTTCAAGCGACCTTTCCTCAGAATTCAGAGCTACTGTAAGAACCAGGAAAATCAACGGGATGAAATCGGACAGGAGGAGAGGATACAGGAGGTGAGGAGGAGATAAGACAGGAGGTGAGGATAGGAGACAGAAGGAGAGGAGACAAGAGGAGAGGAGAGGATACAGGAGGTGAGGAGATAAGACAGGAGGAAAGGAGACAGGAGAGGAAGGAGACAAGAGGAGACAGCAGAGGATAGGAGAGGAGACAGGACTTGAAAGGGTTTGATTCACTTTTGTTGGATGTGTGTGAACTGGGGTGGTGGGGGGGGGGGGGGGATCGGGTGATTTGTATTTCTCTCTCTCGTTCTCTCTCCCTCTCTCTCTCTCTTGTCCTCTCCCCCCTCTCTCTCTTTCTCTTGTTCTTTCTCCCTCTCTCTCTTTCTCTTGTTCTCTATCCCTCTTTCTCTTGTTTTCTCTCCCTCCCTCCCTCCCTCCCTCCCTCCCTCCCTCCCTCCCTCCCTCTCCTCTCTCTCTCATACCCCCTGCTGTTCATAGCCTTCTCCCTCTCTGCCTTAATTAATGATTAGCCTAATCAAGTTTTAAGTCTCAGAACCACTCCCAAGGGTCTCTCTGCTTACTTTGTACCAACCAGAAGTTTGTTGATTAACTGATTATCCATATAATACAATTAAAATGTGTGTACTGTAATTATAGCTCTCCGTCATTGTCGTAGTGTTGCTTTGCTAAATGGGATACTGTGTGTATGAGGTGCATTTCATAGGATTAACTGCATCATTTTGCTTCTACCAGCGTGTCAGGCCCTAATACCTTTGGTCAGACAGAAAAATGAACATCGATTCATACCCTCTGTCCATGTTGCTCCGGTTTTTATGTTCCAGTTGCTACTGCCGGCCTCTTCCTCCCGTCTAATGGTTCTGAAAGGATCCAAAGAGGAAACTACCAGAGTGCCGTATAAAATATGCTGAGCGTAGGGGCCTTGGTTAAGCATTTAAATGGAGGGATGGGACTAGAAATATCTGCTTTGTGTAGTGTGTGCTGCAAAGGAATGTTAATACGAGTGCAGTGGCTTAATCCACATGCGGTTTCTCTGGCGGTGGTGTCTAATGAGAGATGTGCCCTACTTTACTAACAGATACTCTCTCTGCTGCTGTAGCAGCACACAAGAACACAGCGGACAAGACAAATATAGAGATAGCATAATTAAATCAATGTAAAACGAAAATGGAAAAATAGGAGAGCAGCGGTGTCTTAAGATGATGAACAGGATAGGGCAGGATTATCAACCTCTAGGGACGCTGTTGTAGACCTGCAGTCGTGGGGAGTTGTTCACGCGCTCTCTGGAGGAACTCCAAACACGCCTCTGACATCATGTGAACTTGTTAATTAACTGTTAATCTGTAGAGATGGGACAGTAAAAACCCGAGAGGGTTCACGTTCCAGTCAACTCATGTTTTCCCTCTGCGCCGTTCTGTTTGTTTAATCCTGCAGTATCATTGGTTGAGCTCCAGCTGAACTGAAGCCCTGTGTGTTGAGGACAAACGAGGCCCTGTGGGTTGACCGATGGACAAAACTACCGTGTGGGTCAGGAACACACACACATCGTTGTTTGTTACCTCCGCCCCAGCGACAGCGCAGGGTGAGAGGTAATGTTTTCGGTGGTGTGTGTTGATTTGTTGACTCATTGGTTGGTTGGTTCTTTAGTCGGATTACACCAAAACTACCAAAACGATTTTCATTAAACTCGGTGAAGGGGTATAGAAGGGACCAACTTACATTTTGGAGTGGATCCAAATCACTGGGCAGATCTACAAATTAAAACAAGACTTTGAGCGCAGCCAGCTCCCTGTGTGGGGGCGCTAGAGACACAGGGTTTGGACTGGGGTGTGCGGGGGGAGAGCCTGGAGTGCACCGAACCGCTCCCTGCCGCCTGCGACCCATTTTAACTTGGGGAGGGGGGGCGGGGAGGGAGGTGACTACCCTAACCTGATGTGACCATAGCTGCTGATGTCAAATCAAACTCTATTTGTATAGCACATTTCATACACAGAGGCAACACAATGTGCTTTACAGAGGGAGCCCCTACATATTCCAGATGGAAGCAAAAAAACAGTCTCACCCGGGGGCCAGAAAATTTAGCTGTAAAAACTCTCTCAATAAGACGATCGAGCAAGCTCCTGGAAAATGTTTGTCTATTGGCTAAGAACATTTACAGGGCAATAAACATACTTCATAGGAGAGACATGACTATCAGAACAGTATGCAAATACTGTACAGTAGTTGCAGAGATGTTGCGTGGTAGGCCATTATGTGTTAGCTATCCCTGTAGTCTATAATATTATATTTAAGTGAACCATATAACAAAACAATAAGTGAAAGCTGTAATAAGACTGTTTATTAGCGCTTCTACTGTATCTTATTTGTGTTTCATTAAATCAGTCATACACACAGTACTGTCCAACTTGGACAGTGGACAATGTTGCTTTGGTGTTGTATGTGCAACATAACACATAGTGTGTAGTTATCAACTGGTTTTGCTATCAATGGCTAACTTGGCTAGAACTACAAAGATCAGGCTAAAGTGGAGTTTTTGCCTTTTGTTTCTGGCGCAGCGCAACTCGGGCAGGCGTGACATCAATCACAACTTCAAATTCCTACTTTTGCAACTGGGACACAGCATCAGTTGTCGGTGAAGATACTGTTTCAACCATTGCACTGGGATTAGGCTCATCTATATTCAGCCTTGCTTTTGAAAGTGACGGACATTTTGGCAGCTCACTTTGTCAACTACTGCATTACTCCCTCAACGTCTTTGATCAGAATTCTGTTACATTCCCTTTGTGCGCAGAAAAAGAAGAAAAAAAATAAAATAATATAATAAATAATACCATGGAGAAAATCAATACATAATTTTCACATGGTCTTATCAGCCTATCAGTCTTATCAGCCTACACAAATGACTGGTAAATATTTCTAATTATTTTGGGTTGCTTACCTTGGCTGGCTAGACACAACTGAGGGCTGACTTAGAACCTATTACATTTTGGAGTTGATGCGATTCACGGGGCGGGTCCACGAGCTGCCAAAACACGGCCGGCCATTCACTTTCCATTCATTTTTTTAGGACTTCGGCTCATGAGCAAAAAACTCCGCCCATTCATCGACCATATCTCAACATGGGAAGGTCACAGAGACACGGGTTTGGACTGGCATAAAGCTCTCCACCTAACGGATGCCACACATGTCCTGCTCACACGCATGTGTGTGCACACAGTGCCACAAAAACAGTTTGTTCAGCTTACCATTGAGAATTTCTGGAATTATTATAATTATTATTATAGAAATGTTGTTTCCTCTACTCTTAAGCACTTGGATGCAGTCTGTCACTCTACCATAATATGTATTACTGGTGATCATTATGGTACCCACTACTGTGTCCTTTATGCCAAGGTTGGTTGGCCCTCTCTAACAGAGAGACATAATAAACATTGGTACCTTGGTTCATTTTAAGGCCATTACTGGAATGCTTCCATCCTACTGTAAATCACATCAGTGCTGGTTTGGAACTCTGGTCCCTATCCGAGCCGCTCAGCTGTCAGACCTACTGTATGCTTAAGGTTCCCAGAGCACAGTCAGAACTTGGGAGGTCAGCATTCTACCTTAGCAGCCCAACATCCTGGAATAAGCTTCAACAATCACTAAAGATCAGTTCTCTCCCTTCCTATGGATAGTTCAAATCACTGATTTCAAGCACTACTGTTTCTGCAGGATGTTTAAAGTAGAGAATAGTACATACATGCACACCTCCACAACACTCAGGAACATTCAGGCACTGTTATAGAATCTGATGGCCACTGTAATATAATAATTTGATGTAACTATCAAATATGAATCAAAAGTAAAGTTTTGCCGAGGTTCTTACCAACCGTTCAAAGACTGGTTCTTTATTCCAAAATACATACAGTTGCAACTGGACTTCAGAAATTGAACACAAGAAACAGCGTTTCACTCAAAGAAGTGAAGTTCTTTTGTTTTGCTCGGACTTATATTCAAGGTTAGCCCGATTATGACGTTTCTAAGATCCGATTGGCTAACTCATAATTACATGTCATCAGTAATGGCGAACGTCATCAGCAATGGCGGACTACACAGGTTGAGAGTTTAACACGTGGTGATATGACCAAATGGTTCTGCAAAGACAATGACACAATGGAAGATCACAGTTAGCAAACACTAGGCTCAGACAGCAAGGCCTGGGTGTGTCCTCCCTGGAGACACTAGGCTCAGACCACAAGGCCTGGGTGTGTCCTCCCTGGAGACACTAGGCTCAGACCACAAGGCCTGGGTGTGTCCCCCCTGGAGACACTAGGCTCAGACCACAAGGCCTGGGTGTGTCCTCCCTGGAGACACTAGGCTCAGACAGCAGGGCCTGGGTGTGTGTCCCCCTGGAGACACTAGGCTCAGACAGCAAGGCCTGGGTGTGTCCCCCCTGGAGACACTAGGCTCAGACAGCAAGGCCTGGGTGTGTGTGTCCCTGGAGACACTAGGCTCAGACAACAAGGCCTGGGTGTGTGTGTCCCTGGAGACACTAGGCTCAGACAGCAAGGCCTGGGTGTGTCCCCCCTGGAGACACTAGGCTCAGACAGCAAGGCCTGGGTGTGTCCTCCCTGGAGACACTAGGCTCAGACCACAAGGCCTGGGTGTGTCCCCCCTGGAGACACTAGGCTCAGACCACAAGGCCTGGGTGTGTCCCCCCCTGGAGACACTAGGCTCAGACAGCAAGGCCTGGGTGTGTGTCCCCCTGGAGACACTAGGCTCAGACCACAAGGCCTGGGTGTGTGTCCCCCTGGAGACACTAGGCTCAGACAGCAAGGCCTGGGTGTGTGTGTCCCTGGAGACACTAGGCTCAGACAGCAAGGCCTGGGTGTGTGTCCCCCTGGAGACACTAGGCTCAGACAGCAAGGCCTGGGTGTGTGTGTCCCTGGAGACACTAGGCTCAGACAGCAAGGTCTGGGTGTGTCCCCCCTGGAGACACTAGGCTCAGACCACAAGGCCTGGGTGTGTCCCCCCTGGAGACACTAGGCTCAGACAGCAAGGCCTGGGTGTGTGTCCCCCTGGAGACACTAGGCTCAGACAACAAGGCCTGGGTGTGTCCACCCTGGATACACTAGGCTCAGACAGCAAGGCCTGGGTGTGTGTCCCCCTGGAGACACTAGGCTCAGACAGCAAGGCCTGGGTGTGTCCTCCCTGGAGACACTAGGCTCAGACAACAAGGCCTGGGTGTGTGTCCCCCTGGAGACACTAGGCTCAGACAGCAAGGCCTGGGTGTGTCCTCCCTGGAGACACTAGGCTCAGACCACAAGGCCTGGGTGTGTCCCCCCTGGAGACACTAGGCTCAGACCACAAGGCCTGGGTGTGTGTGTCCCTGGAGACACTAGGCTCAGACCACAAGGCCTGGGTGTGTGTCCCCCTGGAGACACTAGGCTCAGACCACAAGGCCTGGGTGTGTCCCCCCTGGAGACACTAGGCTCAGACAGCAAGGCCTGGGTGTGTGTGTCCCTGGAGACACTAGGCTCAGACCACAAGGCCTGGGTGTGTCCCCCCTGGAGACACTAGGCTCAGACCACAAGGCCTGGGTGTGTCCCCCCTGGAGACACTAGGCTCAGACAGCAAGGCCTGGGTGTGTGTGTCCCTGGAGACACTAGGCTCAGACAGCAAGGCCTGGGTGTGTGTCCCCCTGGAGACACTAGGCTCAGACAGCAAGGCCTGGGTGTGTGTGTCCCTGGAGACACTAGGCTCAGACAGCAAGGTCTGGGTGTGTCCCCCCTGGAGACACTAGGCTCAGACCACAAGGCCTGGGTGTGTCCCCCCTGGAGACACTAGGCTCAGACAGCAAGGCCTGGGTGTGTGTCCCCCTGGAGACACTAGGCTCAGACCACAAGGCCTGGGTGTGTCCCCCCTGGAGACACTAGGCTCAGACAGCAAGGCCTGGGTGTGTGTCCCCCTGGAGACACTAGGCTCAGACAGCAAGGCCTGGGTGTGTCCCCCCTGGAGACACTAGGCTCAGACAGCAAGGCCTGGGTGTGTCCCCCCCTGGAGATGTCATCCTGTCATACATGAAGAAAAGCACAGTCTTGAATCTCAAAGGTATGGGGTTGCAAACAGGTGGAAACAAAGGCCAGGCCAATAATCTCTGAAAAGCCTAAAATTATATTACACCACTGGCACGAAGGAACGCCTGAATCATTCTGTTTTGCACCTGGGTGGGATGAGATGAGCCTGTGGCTGAAGGTACTCCCCATCTGCCACAGCTAGCCATAGCAGAACAGACTTCAGCTTCATACTCATGGCTTTCATTTTGGTCTTGATATTTGCAAGCCCCTACTTGCGTTGATGGATCTTTTCATTCTGAGTCATTTGTTTACCCAGAGGCCCCAGCCTGTCTGCTCTGTGCTCGATCCAGACGTCACTCCGGCTGAAGAATTACTCCGCATCGGAGCACAGTCACCAGATAAGATTAATGTGACAAATTAGGATGGTGAGGCGTAATTTAAATGAATGGGCTCTCTTGTGTAGGTATAGACATGCTGTTTGTATAGACTGAATGTGTCTTTTGTCTGGCCATGTCTGATATGCTATGACATGTCATGGCTTCTGCCAGGCCTTACAATGTGCAGTGTTAGTTGCATCCGATTCCTTATCATTGACATCAAGTAACAGTAGCAGACGTGATAGAAGACCCGGGGGTTGTTGTTTGTACCCTGACACGATCGCCCCGTCATACAACAGAGGTCTCCGCCTGCGCAGATGATGAGCCTATCTCGTCTCTGGTCCCAGCGGTCCTGGCGTGCTACAGCGGGCTGGGAGCTGTGGATGTCTCTGGCTGGGAGCCAAGGATCTTGCACAGAGACGTGATCAGAGGATCCCAAGTGTCTCTCGGGGGCCCAGGGTGGGCCAGCAACTATCTCTCATGTCGAGATGAGATAACCTCTGCCTGCTCTATATACAGCTAAGGAGGAAAATACTCTGTCGGAGACGAATGTGCAACAGTCAGATAAAGATAAGGATTCCCCGGCTGGAATCTGCCTACAATTAAGGTCAGAGCAGAGACGAGTAGAACAGATAGTGGAAGGGACTACGTTAATGCCCACTCTGACGCGACGTCACAAAAAACGTAAATGTATGAAACCATTTGGTTTGACGTTTGGTGATAACAATTTAGCTTACTTTGTTGCTCAAAATGTCCTCTAAACAATTCCGGTTTTCAAATCTAACGGCGTTGTGTCAGTTTTAAACTGGGTTGCTAATTTTGACGATAGCGCTGCAATTTGGAATCTTGGAGGGGGGCTGCGTTAACGCCCATTCTATGTACAGTAACATTGGTACAGTAATATGGAATTCTCATACAATGACGAGGCATCGCTAAGCAATATTTTCAGGGCGACACCACAGAATTCATAATGATGATTTGAGGTTGTTTTTATATAACTAAATATGCACATAACAAGCTGAAAATATGAAGGTAGACTCTCTATAAGTAATTGTAGGAAAGTCGATTACTTTTTTGTTACAGTTTGAAATGTCGCTAGCACAAGCCCAGAAGTCAGTCTTGTCGCAATGTTTGGGTGTTAAGACCACCCTTCCCGAGTGCAGGCGTTAAAACCACCCTATATGCTAGCGTACTGTACAATGTTGACATTTATTGACTCTGCAGACTTCATATCTTCTGAAGTATAATGGAGTTTCAACCATGAGTGACTGATTAGGTTTCTGCTTTCATTGCCACAGTGATTACAAGGGCTCTGGAAGGTTTACTGAGCAGCATTCTGGAATTGGTTTTGACGTGTTTATGCTGCGTTTCTCTTGGCAGGGCCCAGCTTGGTTTTGGAGAGAGCACACATGTAGCTAATGGGATGCTGATCCTTTCTTCCCGTCAAAGTCGAATCGTTTCTCTGCAAATGTCTACATTACACTCACACAGCCTGTGGTGGCTGATAGCTCAGAACCCCATAACCCAGGATTAATGTGCTTTTTTATGTTATGTCCTTCATGTCAAGGCGACCAAGACAACATCCAGCTTCATGGCTTATGAGAGACACACCAGGGGTAGGATCGAGGGGGGTGTGTGATGGTAACTCATAGAACCTGCCACCCCACAGATATCAGGGTGGAGACTGACAGATTGAGAGAACACATGCCATAAAGACTGATGCAATCAAAGAAAATGTTTTTATGCTTTTCTCCCCTTTTCCCCGAAATGCAAGAAGGTGCGGCGGAACAACGATGTAAACAGAGTGACAGGGGAGAAAGTCAACATTTTTCTTCTCCGTTTTTTTAAAGCCATATTTCTCTGGCCTCTTAGTGACAGATGGCAGCCCTATGAATGGAGCATGGTATTTTCTGCCATTTGTCAGGTGCAGTTGCCAAATTTCACATGTGATGCATTGTCAGAATGCACCACTGGATCTAATCTATTACCAGAAACAAATGTTCCACAGGCCTGCCTTTCAGAGAAAAACACAGCAACACAGATCTCATCTACTGTAGCTACAGCGCAATATGACACATTCCCTCAGCACGGACACAGCTTGTCATTGTATGTAATATAAAACAATTCAATAGCTTTCTGTAATGTTCAAGCACATGGGAAGAGTTGATATTACATCTACTATGTGGCCAGCAATTTCTAGGCCTCATCACCATTCGTAGAACTTCAAAATGATTCTTATCTGGTGACGTGGTGTTTGTGGGTGCTCAGTCCTATGTGAGCGTGCAGGGGTAAGGTAAAGAAAGCCTGGTGGATGTGAAATTGGCAAAGTCATAAAGCGTATATATAGGCCCCTGATGGATAGCCTGGGGGGGGGGGATCGTTATATTTTGGGAGGGGAAATCTCATTTCCTCCATGCTAGCTGGAGGGAGCAGTAAATTCCATCAAACATAAATGTAATCAAACAAGTCATTGCTCTTTGTTGCCATTGAGGGGTCTCAGTCACCATGGCCCCTCTCTCTCTCTCTCTCTCTCTCTCTCTCTCTCTCTCTCTCTCCCCCCACTTCCCCATAAACAAAAAGCTCTAAAGAACCAGTGAGCAAGGTCACAGTGAGGAGATATTGGGGAGGTAGATGCGGAGGGATCAGTATATTGCTTGTGTTTTCCCCGCCCACTAAATCAGCTGATTCTTACGGAGCAAAGGTAGCGTTAAACAGGGAGAGCAGGACGGCAGATGAAGACAGATGGAGTGTGTTAGATCACTGCAGTTCCAAATCACAACAGTGAACTCCCTTTAGGTCAAACTATCAGAGCTTCCATTCGATGTACTGTAGCATTTCAAGACATTCAATATACAATCTCTTCTTGTTTTTGTTTTTTTGACATACATTTCTCAAAAAAACAAACATTTTTAAGTCATAAGTATGAGGAAGTGTTAAAAAAACAAATATTGCTTTTTGCGGGTTCCGGTTCTAGGAATGGCGTAGAGTTCTTTAGCAAAATATGTTTTTATTGATTATTTCGTAATGTCACCATGAGTATGAAACTGAAGTCATGACAACTGAGAAAGACCATTTGTACTTTTGGTACATTTAATCAATTAGACCCAGACATTTCCTGGCAAAAGCAATGCATAAAGTAATGGAATTCAAGCAGGAAGACAGTCATATAAATTGTTTTTCAGATCCTTAGCCAATTGTATTAGCTTACTAAACTGCTCAAGCATAATGTGTCATGCTAAGGGCTAATATATATCAGCACAACTTTGTTTCCACGGCAAGTGTGCTGTCCAGATCTTAGATTGCATGCTTTCCTAATCCTAGCACAGCTGAGCTATGCGGTCTCAGGATAGGCCTATCAGTTACAGATAAGGACTTGGAGGCATGCCATTCAGACACACTACTGCCCACGACATTGGCAGTCGTTTGTGAGGAGCAGAGGCCATGGGCAGAGAGAGAGGTGAAGGGTTAGGCCCTCTGTCTCTGGGTCACATGTCATGCTGGCCAGCGAGTGACAGCACATCCCTACCTCTGACGCCTACCTGCCCCTCTCGCTCCACTGCCTGCAAATAACTTCACCTCCAATCCTCTCTTTCAACTACTCCATTACCCAGCAGCCTCAGCAGCCCAGTCCTGTTAGAGAACAGCTCCATCTCCTCCAGACCACCGTCATCCGTCACTCTGCTGTAGCCCTCCCCCCATCAGGATAGAGATGAAAACCTACAGTATTTGTGGCACAGACATGATATCTCTTGTTGAGCTGCCTTGGATACTGTGTTTCAAAGATTGTCCCTTGTAATCTATCTATGCAAACAGGGTTTACTGGACAAAATTAGATCTGATTAAAATGATGTTTTAACTGGATGTGCATCATGTCTGATACTTATCCTTAATGAATACAGTGAGACAGACTTGACACTCTCACACACAACCTGTGCAGCAAAGCTACAGCAGGGGCACATTGTGCAGAACTGGCCAGTCACCATTTTACTAACCTCAATAATCTGAACCTCAGAATTCTTAATAGATAAATGAGCACAGTGTCTAAACGTCAGCTACTGAACATCCTCCTATTTAATAAAGTAAATATTGTGCAGTTACATTGATGGGCAGTACAAGTATTTCATTTCATTTCATTTCAAACCTTTATTTCAACTCATTGAAATAAACAATGGTAGCATGATTTCCAAGGGTGCTGTAATACTGAATAAAGTGTTGACTACTGTCATGTCGTCAAAGGTTATAAAAATAACAGTAAAGTATTTCACAGTGCACATACCAACTTTTTTTTTCCTTTCTCAGATGAAAGATATTTTTCTCTCATACTTTTATTTACGGCTTCTTTCCTCAGCTCCTGGTGGTTCTGAAGACGTCAGTATTTTCTGTCACATCCGCCCTTTTCTCCTGATCATAACTGCTGCCCACATAAACAGGTTTAGCTGCACACCGGAGTCGGGGACTAGCAAAAAATGGAGCCTTTGGCAGCAGCTGCGGGGTGAAGCAGCGCTCTCGTTATTGACAGAGACGAGTTAAGTGACCTGGCCCTGCTGTTGCTTGTTTGTTTCCATTCACAACCTCGGCCCCTGCCGATGCCACACAGACACTAATGAAAAAATCTGAGGGAACCTGAGGGGAGGGTGCCTCTAGCAGCAGGAGAGAAAGATGGAGGAAAACAGAGCATTCTTCATTTCCCTCTCAAACCCAGCCCTCTGGTGCAGCCCCAGACTGCACCAGACGCACAATGAGTTTACCTCCCAACTCCAAAAAGCTGCCATTGTGATGCAAATACACCCAAATTTTGAGGAGAGAATTCATTAAAGCTGCAATTTCCACCGTGTGGCTGCTTGATAGATAATGTTCACAAACGCTCAGTTACCATGTCTGAGAGTATATTAGCTAACCGAGGCACAATTGGTTATAATTAATTAAGAGGGAAATGTTAAGAGGTTCACAGAGAGGTCAGTTCCAATAGTAATCAGGATGTGATGAAATGGCATTTCGAGCAATAGGTCTTGATTTCTCAGCTCTCTTGATGTTCATATAAACAGAATGAAAGTAATGGGCTGGTTATACAGCTCTCCACTCTCCCTCCAGCTTTCACAGAACGGGCTTCACATTAGCTTGTTATGACTTTTATTTATTTTTTTACAAAGTATAGCAGGTAATCCACAATAGGGAGCTAATCCGAGTTTCTCTTCATGATACATTTGTAAAGTTACAATTAAATATCATAGATCTCATTACAGTCTTTAGACGCTCATATCTCAATATTCTTCATACTGTAACTGCATCGACCTTTGAGGATAGCTTCCTTTCTTTAAGCCTCCTGTGTTTCCACCAACTCCATCCAGGCAGCCTGTTCCAGCTTTGAATATTAGATTGGCATTGACCCAAAGAATCTGCTGGGGCAATGTGTCTGAATAGCGTTTCCTTCAGCCATGCGTCCATCCATACCGAAGGCACGTCCGACTCTGTCCTTTCGCTTTTTTTTTGCCATTGTTAGTGTAGACATCCGTCTCCTTTTTGCCAATGCTTTAGAACAATACAGAGGCTTCCCTAAATTACATTGCTTTGTTTAAGATCTGGGACAAGTAGAAGAAGGTTCCAGGAGAATCCTATTGAGGGCCCATTCCATATACTGTAGCACATCAATAAAGACAGGCTTGTGACTTTGAGGTGATTGATTTTGCTTTAAAGAAAAGGTCAGGTTTAATCACTTACCGATGCCAGCTTTTATTTACAAAATGGAGGTATGGGCTTTTATTACCAGCTCCACCAGTGCGGAGGAGAGCCTGGAGTGCACCGAACTGCCCCCTGCTATCTGCGACCTGAGGGGGGCGCCGCAGAGCCGCTCAAACACGGCCACCCATTCACCTCCATTCAAAAATGGCCCCCATTCATTATCAAAGTGGGGGTTTCAAAAGGCCATATCTTGACGGGGAAGAGACACATGATTTGGACTGGCATAAAGCTCTCGACCTATCAAATGCAGCAATACCAAATATTTCCTGCTCATGCACACACACAGAGCCACAAAATATATTCATGGGCGGAGGTCTGAGCTCTCTGAGCACCCTTTCTAGTTTATAATCAATATGGGAATAATAATGCTACTGTTTTGTAGTTGAAAGTAGGTTATTAAAGGTAGCATTTTAGTAATCTCCCCTTACCAAAGGTAACACAACCGATAGCGGAGAGAAACAGGAAACACAGCAGATAAGAATCAAACAGTTACTTAGAGGGGTGAATATTTATTTTGAGGATGAAATGTCTCTTGAGCCATACAAAATAATAGCTAAGGTTTTCATGGTAGCCAAGACCCTTATCCACAAGCAGAAGCATATAGCCCTCCTACAAAACATTCACCCTCAAACAGAAGCATATAGCCCTCCCACAAAACCCAGTTCCTGTTCGGGTAAAAAGTGGGTCCTGAAAAGGAATGATTCAAAAGCGATGGATTGCTGCTTGGGAGGCAATTACTGAAATGTAAATAAAGTCCCAGGATAATGAAGAACTCAACTCCCCTCCCCCTTTAAAATCCTATTTGGTTGGTAAACTGCCTGTAGTGAAACAAACGTCAGCTAATGTGCACAATCAATCACTAGTCGTGCTCCAGCCTGCCCTGTTATGCCGTTTTCATGTGAATGAGGACAGGCTTCTTACATGCCGACACGTCTGTCGTAGCTGCTGTGCTTTGCTTGACTCTGATTTAGGCTTGCGCATGCTTTCAGTCTATGCATCTGTACTTATCAGACTTTTATTGATTGAGGGATTAAAAAATAAATAAATCTATGCTTGGTGTCAGTGCAAGTTACGTGGCTGTCATTGCAAGTCTAAAATTGGGTTGACACAGTATTATGTACGTCAATAAAAAATCAATAAAAGCCACCAATTATAACCAATTTGGTCATAGAGCACAAAACAGCTTTACAATAGAGTTTTCAGTTATTGTGTGTAGTACTGTATGCACTGCATTGACATACAGTGATAAGTACTGTAGCAATGTAGACACTTTCAGATTGGCCGGTGCCACTGGGACATCAGGGGAGCACTTAAGCCACTAGCAGTCTGAAACCCAGGATGGAAATGCATACAGGATAACCTTTCTTCAGGGTCCACTTAGGTCCTGTTATATTCACAGGGTACAGAGGTACTTAAGACACTTTTCCCATTTACTGCGAGTCTCTCCCTGCCTGGTTTCGCTCTTCCGGACGTCTCTCTCCATCACGGTCTCCTTCCTTCCCCTGCCATCTGCTTGTATTGATTTGTCTGTGTTCCCTTGCAGTGTATTGAGACAAAGCTTATTCAGATTAGATCCAGACGCGCCTGATGTCAACATGTATTGGATAGTGTTGTTTGTGAGAGAGTGTCTCACTGGTGTTGGATGCACCGGGTACTGTAGTTCCCAGACCCCATATTATAGGCGATTAAGAAAACAAATGTTTGCTCCTTGCTCAGGAAAGGTGGTGTAAATGATCACAAATAGCTTCAAGAGTGTCGATTGAACATCAGATAACACAACCAGTAACATAATAACTCAGTCAAAGGGTTTGCACAATATTCCACACAACAAACACTCAATTGTGTTAGACTGTACTGTATGTATTACAGACCCACTTAAAGATTGAGAGTTGTTGGAGTCTCTGTTGGGTCAGTGTGGAATCAGCGAGAGACACACACACACACACACACACACACACACACACACACTGCTACTATAATATCATACACTCGTCTTCCAAGCGCTCTATTTATAAGTCTCCCTATACGCTATTTCAGCTCTCCAGGGAGGTCATTAATTTGCCTCTCGGTCAGCAATATGCCCCACAAAAACTCTATCAAACCAGGAGTCAGCTCATCTTATAGGCTCCGTATCTGCTCCAGAGATACTGGCTATGTTCACTGTCGCAAATAAAGACACGAACAGTAATCCTCACGTTTCTTCGCAGGTATATTCTGAAAAGGTTTACCTTCTCAAAAATATCACCTGCTTCACAAAACCTCTGAAGGTACAATTAGACATTTATATAGGTTTTATATTGGGTCTCTGAAACGAACATGCCGACGACAAAAAGTGTAGGGTTTTTTATATTGGTAATAGAGCCAAAACTACACCCACTTAGCCTAATAGGAGACAGATAAACTGGCCAGTTTATTACATGTCAATTATCTCCATTTTACATGATTTAACAATCTGTGCTAAAACTAGGGATTATGGGTTAAACTAGAGCAAGAATGGTTAAAGTAATACAGTTCGTGTTAAATCAAATGTCTATTACATTGCAAATTAGTTAAATCAATTACAAGGCACACAAATTAAAGGTTTAGATCCTAGCTTACTCTACCATTTCATATGCGCTTAGAGAGAGATGGACAGAGATAGAGAGACAGAGAGGGAGGGAAAGAGAGAGAGAGGGGGGAGAGGGATACAGAGAATGGGGGAGAGAGGGGGTGAGATTGAGACAGAGAGGAGAGAGAGAGAACTCATGGTCAAGAGGAGAGAGCCCAAGGAAGAAAGGGCAAGTAAGAGAAAAAGAGTGAGAAGAGAACAGGAGAACAGAAGAGGATTTCCTTTTATAACCAGCCATCAACGGTTAACCTTTGTCTTTGCCGTCGCGTCAACCATCAGCCATCGGATGCTGAGGGAACAAATCCATCATTATTAATGACAGCCATTGTGTTACGTTCAACAACAGTTTCAAATTTAGAGAATCGCAGAGGTATATTATTTTATTGTTGACGGTTGTCTGTTGTCCAGGACATTTTACATTTCAAGATGGCAGCCATTTTTCAAGATGGCCAACACTTTAGTGGAGCAGTTAAGTGATATAATGGTTTATTTGGTGGTACAATCATGGAAATTGGCATGAACATTCTCTGTGGGTCACTTGACAAGAAACCACCCACAGCCACTTGAAATTTCAAGATGGCAGCCATTTTTCAAGATAGACATAGTGGAGCAGTTAGGCCTAAGTAATAATTTAATTGGTGAAACAGCCATGAGCCGTCTCTAAGGGTCAATAAACAAAGAAAATGTAAAATGTACATATACAACTATCTTGTCGAGTGACTCGTGGAGACTGCTCATGCATATTTTCACACTTGTATTACAAATTGAAATATTATAGCACATATCTGCTACACTATCGGCGGAAAAGGTAAAGAGGTGTGTGGATGGATGTAATACAGATGTATGACCCCCGGTGGCTGCGCAGTGTGTTCACTCAATCCCACGGTCTCAGCATTTATCAGAGCAGTTCCCTGTCGACCTGTGACCTGTGTGGAGGTTATCTCTCCTCATTGAGCCCATTGTGTTGAGGTTGCTGTCAAAGCTGGGTAATGAAGTGATTCCGGGGAAGCGGGGATACTCCCATACCACCAACTACTCACCCTCCCCCCAGTTTCTCTATCACTTTCTTATTTACATCAATTTTTCAGCCTGTTTCCTGCTGAGCTGTGATGTTTTCCCTGTAATGGGATGCCCTGGAGATGGGAGTAGTTTGTCTGTGAGATATTTTCACACATCATGATTTGCATAAGGAATGTGATCAGAACACCTTTTATAGATACAAAAGAACAGTAATTTAATCTTTTTCATCAGTTAAGTGTAATTACTCAGATTTCTCTTCAATGTATCGTCAGACGTGCACAAATATTAATCAGATAATTCAATTAAGTTCAAAATCTTTATTGCTTGATGTTCTAATATCCCAAAAAAGAGGCAGTTCTACAATACTGATTGCTACTTTATTCTCTAATTTTAAAATTGGCCTACAAGAGAACCAAAATTACAAAATGTCCCTAACTCTGACCACTGGTCAATTGCATTTTGTTGGAGACTGCAGGATGGGACAGCAGCTATGAATCAGTTCATTATTGATCCCTTTCGTGTGCGAATTAATGGTGGCATAAGTGCATAAACAATATGGGGGCTCTACGAACGCAGGCTGTCCAGATATTCACCCAGCCTTTTTATCATGGGGCCTATATTAGAGTCCAGGTCATAGTTCCAGGTATGTGAGAGATGGAACTAGTTACACTGGTGTGGGGTGCTCAATCCTATTCTTGTGTGTGGGAATTCAAGCATGTGGCTGCAAAGCTTCCATGAGAAGAATCTGCCTCTACGAGCAACATATCATTTAAACAGAAAGGGTCTCTCGGGGAGCGCATACCCTCACCCATGATGCATGTACATCAGGTTTCCATTGATAAGCAGCTGGTACTTATTTTTTAATTTCCCATGGGGATTATTGAAGTGCAACTACTAGTGTCTCTGCAGGAAAAGCCCACAAGGCCAGCCAGAGTATGTATGGATAAATACTTTCCATGGTAAAATTAAATGACCAACTAGCTATCTAGCTAGATACGACAGGACCGACAGCAGTCATTTACCTTGTTGCTTGCTGCATAACTAGCTAATTCAAAGCAGTTGATCATCACCATCATGTCATGAAAGAAGTCCAAATGAATGGAGGTGAATGGGCGGCCGTGTATGGACAACTCTGTGGCTTCCCCCTAGGGTCGGGGGAAGGGTTTGGTGCTCCGCCCCCCCCCCCAGTCCAAACCCCATGTCTCTAGCGTCTACACATAGGGAATTGGCTTTGCTCAAAGCTTTGTTCACTGGTTGCTTGGGCAACAGTCCATCCAAGCTTCAACATGTCTTCCATAACAAGCGGCTTGATACTTCAGTATGACAGACACATTCTCCGCCACAAATCAGGCAAATTAGTCAGGTCTTTATGGACACGGCCAGATGCTTGTCCCCTGAATACGAGTCCTCGATGTGCCTGTAATTGCTTCCATGAGTTGAAGGTAGTTGCATGTGTTAGTATTTTTGAAGAGCTTTATTAAGTCTTTAAAAATAGCCAATTTTCTTACTGCCAGGTACAGGGGAAAATATCAGTTATTTTTCAAATGGTGAAAGCTTGGTGTTTGGCCCCTGAGTGAGGGAACAGCGTTTACCTTTGTTAGTGTCTTAATAAGCTGAAATTTGGTATTAGTGGTCGACCATGTTTCTCCATCACACCTTAGAATGCGGTTTGGAAATACATTTCAAGCAGTCAGTTCAAAGACATGTTCTGGCAGAATTGTAACCTGCAATCTTTTCTAACAGGCATTTCTATCCTGTGAAAATCAATTGACTCAATATTAAAGAGTAGATAGAACTGATGGGCCACGGTGACCCCCCTGCCCTAGTCTCGCGGGCCAGACGAGTCGACTTCCGCTCCGGATTGTCTACTGCGTCTGGTATTCATGAAATTTTGTTGAAGGAAGTTGGGGAAAAAACGGGCGGATATACCGTCAAAATTCCGTAGAGAGTAGCAATACATCCATGAAAGTGGTAGACAGTCCGGACTGGAAGTGATGCGTTTTCCTTTTACAAATTCTAAGCAGCTGAAGTCCAGACTCTTTCTTCCGTAGAGAGTCTAGCACCGAGACTACCCCTGCCCCAGTCTGCAGCTCCCCGTGGTGCACAATGCATTTGCAATCCCCTCTGCTTGGGCCCACTAACACTGATCATACCCCATCTCTCCCATCAATATCCCATCTCCATCTATCACGCTGGGGGAGACCAAGATGTACAGTCCAACATAGCATGGCCAGCCATTCTGTCAACACAAATCAAGTCTGCAGGTTTCAAGAACAGGGCTTTTAATAGATTTCACTGATATGTATGCATCAATCGCACCACAATTTGAAGATAGTGAGCCTGTAATAGCGAAATAATCCCGTTGGTATAGAGGCTTAAAATGACATTCATCCTGTTTAAAAAAAAAAAAAAAAAATGTTGAATAAGAAATCTGTCCGTCCACATGATCCATTATCTACTGTATTCACAGGGAGAAGTGAGAGAGTAATGACAGGTGCTGGGTCTGGCGTATTCCAGAGTCCAGTCACATAGCTACTTACCCTTTAACCCAGTGGCAGGTGGTCCAGAGTGGTTTGTGGTGATTCTCCACTAGAATTACACCGCATAAACGAGCAGACCTTTGCCACAGCCCTGCACCTCTCCAGCTCAGCCCACTCTAAACACATTGCTCACACTCATCATCTAAGCATTCATCTTTCCTGTCCTCCGCCCAACACTCTCCAAAGACATATTATTAACACATTTATCATTTCATTTGCTTTTTCTGAGCACATGGAGCCCTGACTGAGAAGATACATTATGGTCGTGCTGTGAGTGATTCTCCTACAAGGATCACATAACAACAGTGGCATTAAGGGAGTGTCTAACGGGGGAAAAACAAAGCTTATGGTCTGGACATAGACTGTTCATTCATTCATTCAAACCTTTATTTATGCTCGAGAGGCACTGAGGTTGCCCTCATTTACAGTGACGACGAGCGAACAATACATAAACAACAACAGCAACAACAGAAGGACAGACACACAGGAAGGTATATGAAAACAGTAACTAAATGGATAAACTCAATATAAAAATATGTCACTCATCAGGATCGCTCCCACCGTCCCTTGCCCGTGCTGGGTTCGACCCTGCGGCCCTCTGACCTGCCAACGCACATGACAAGCTTAGCCGCTTTGGGCAGCTACGCCACTGAAAAGCTAGCGATTCAATGACGCAGGTCTGCAGTATTTATGCTGAGGAGTGAGCTTAACCAATTCAACTCGGTTACACACCGTCATATTTTATATAGCCAGTAGTTTGGTGTGAAGTATTTTACCTATTACAGGTTACAATATTTATTTGAGATGTTATTGGAATTGGTATAGACTGACTGCTTTGTCACTACCTGGAAATGTAGTCATGCCACTGGTAAGTCATGAGAGTACAATCCTACCACAACCAGAGTGCAGAAATTAATGGATTGAATTCAAAATCTGTTGTCCTTGGAAGAAGGGGAAGGTGTTCAGGCTGGTCTTTATCTCGGCAGGCTTGCCATCCAATAATAATCAAGGACATACAGTACATACCATCATACCAGCAAAACATACCATGATTAAAAGCACTATAAGTGTACAATTAACTGATTAAAAGATATGAAACATCATCCACATTCAATATGAAACAAGAAAAACATTACATACAGTGCTATTAGACTAGACCCTCGTTCATCTTCCTCTTGGAAGATGGAAGAGACTGCATTCTAATTCATACCTCACATGGGAATTCTACGTGCCGACAGGGGAATGGAATAAATACAGTGGAACAACAACATAAATATGTAATTACCTCACTGTTGTTAAATGCCACTTCTGTGGAGTCTGTGTTCCTTCCTGAGCAGAAAGCCTACCATGTCTAGTAAAATAACTCATTTACGACACACATAAAACACCTACTGCTTATATGTGAGTTCTGCTGTTTGAAGCAGCTCCATTTGAATTATTGTGTCTTGACATCACCAAATGATTCCCGAGCGTGGTACCACTGCTGCTCACCGCTACCCCAGGGGATGGGTCAAATGCGGAGAACGAATTTCACATACGCAGGTGTGTGACAATCATCGGGACTTTAACCTAAACCTAACCTAAACCTTCTAGGCTATGTGTGGGCTGGGAATTGCACAGAGCATGGCTAATTGCTAGAAAGTGTTTTTGACTTGCCATACTGCCTTCAGTGACTCAGAAACCCCTTAGTTGGGTGATGACTCTTGGATTTGTGCCCTCTTTTGGGGAGAGATATGGTTGGTAAGGTTGTTGGGAAATATGTGCTTGCTCAGTACTTTGAGAAGTGGATGAATTTAATGTTTCTGAGAGAGAACGATCTCTCTTTCCACTCGCTCAACTCTAGAGTTAGTGTTACATGCTTTTCTTGATCCTTACACTTAGAGCTCACAATCATGTTGGTGTAACTCGGTGTAAATGTTAGACCAATAATCTTCCATGTGATGCAAGTCAATAGCTGTCACACATTTATTAAGTTAGCTGTTATTCCCTAAATACCATTAAGAGCTTGGAAATGAATGATTAAATAAACATGTTGTCTCCCACCAATAATGCATCACACCCTTGTAGCAATAACGACAACATCTATTTATGATTCCACCAATGTTAACACCAAGCACTCTTATTCACAACATTTAATATAAAATAAGTCTTCACAGCGGTTCTTGTGACTTCAATATGAGCAGTTTATATTTTGTGCAAACAGTCAAAACAGCATAACACTTGAAATTGAAAGATATAGACACACGTATTGCTAGGTCTGTAAACACAAGCCGTATAACATTAATCAAGCCAACTGTCATCATTGCATATTATATACTTTCTCTTCCTTGTCCTTGGCAAACTGGATTAGTGGATAAACTAGAGCTGAAACAGCGAACATGGCATCCAGTTCTCTCAGACAGAGACGAGCTGTGGCTGGCGAGCACTGGACCTGCCCACCAGCTATCGCTGTGTTCACCAGGCCACCAGGACGACCCTGAGGGCGAAGACCTCCATTATGGAGCGTGTGATTGGAAATATATGGTGGGCCATCCACAGGACATATTTCACTAGTATGGCCAGCGATTACACAATTCACATAGGCGACAGACTATGGGCCTTATCTACTAAGATCCCAAATAAAGGGTGCAAAATTGCGCTGGCAGTTCTTCAGATTGCACGTTTAGTTGGAATGCATTTAGCAGGTGATCTATCAAGGATAGTTGTGTGAATGACAACAGGTGCAAAAGTGTGAAGACAGCCCTATTTAAATGAGGGGTTTTGTGTGTTGTATCCCACAACTGCACCATGGAAGAGGAGCAAAAACGTAAAAGCAATAGGCTTAACTATTATTTCGTTTTGCAACATGCCAAAGGTGCGCTCAATGATGTTCCTCATGCGGATATGAGCTGCATTCTATCTGCGTTCCCCGGGAGTGTTTGGGTACAGAACTGGAATCATGAAGAAGGGTAGGGGACACGCACTATCACCTAAAAAGGAACATGAGATATGAAATGAGATGATGCTTTGGTTCTGTTTAAGGATGAGCAAGGTTAACCGATTAAACGTTAAAATAAAACGTTTAAAACACTTATCAGGAGAACATTGGCCTATGATCCCCCTCCCTCGACTCCCACACACACATTAATTTATCCCGACCCACACCTGGGGAAAAAAACATAATAAATTGCCCTATTTGACAGCCTATAAAACTTAAACAGGCCTACCGTTGCCTATGTGAAGCCTGACTGATGAACAAAAAGTTTTGCAAAACGAAATGTTAGTTAAGCCTACTGCAGGCGCACAAACATACAAATAATACAATTATTCCTTCTAGCATGAGACCTTAGCTCGGCGGTAACGTCCACACGACACACTGGAAATAACCAAGATCTCCTGTGTGGGAAAATAATTGCTTTAAAATGAATAAATAAAAAAATTGCAAATAGTAAACTTTTTAACCTTATAGACTCAAATATTTTCCAAATTAAGTTACCTATAAGCCAGCCATCTCCAATGTCGCCATCGAGCAATTTTAAGAGAGCACATCACAATGAAGGAATTAGTACCTGCCCTTCAAGGGTACTAAATAGCAAACACAAATACCATCACTGAAACTGCTTTTAGGGCTGATAAGTCACTGAGTGTGTGCTACAATTATGTATTTGCATTTTCTCCTCCCATATTTTGCACTCTAGGGTAGGCACGCCCCTTATTACATATTAATTTCGGCCAAAAGTTCTAATTGGATAGAGCGTGCAAATTTGCACACTTGAAGGACGCAATTCTCCATGCACACCGTTTATAGATCACCTGGCACTTTAGATGAGTTTAACAAGAAAGACTTAGACTCCTGAGAACTGATATCGCACCTTTGTGGTGAACTTATGATTTTATAACAGCATCCTGAGACGCTTTGTTTAATTTGTAGCACGACACTGGCACTGAATCGCAGCACCGATGTGTGAAGCCCCTGAGCTTAGGGCTTTATGAACCCACACTTCTGCCTTGGCTGCGCTACAGTGCACATGCTCAGAAAGTCTAAAGTAAGAGGAGTAATACACATCTGACATCGCTGCATGCTACACTGTTGTTCCCCACAGACTCCCCACCTAAGGGCATGGCTAACATGTTCATGGTTGGACACATTATGACCATGCCATGCCCTCTATCTCTAATTTACAACATGATCACACTATATCACACTATACTGTATAAACAATAGTAATTTGATCTATGTTGTGAAATGTACTGACTATAACTAATAATAATAGTACCCACAATGTACCTAACCTCAATACTAACCTATGATAATCCTAAAATAGAACAAGCACTAAAAGGGCAACTTAACTCCTCAAGCTCTGAACTCGGATTTAGAAAGTAGACAGGCCCCTGAGTACAGTTAGGGAGAGACTTTTCTGCAGATATCAGATATAATATTCACTTAATTTAGATCATATTCACAGAAAATGTAATATAAACCCTCCTCCTCCTCCCCAGCTCTCTCTCCCTCTCTCTCTGCACTTCCCTCACACCTTTCCCCGCTGCAGGGTTAGATGCCATGCCCATGGTAACCCGTGTCTCTCTATCTCTCTCTCTCTCTTTGCGATATTACGCATGGTTCATTTTTAAGGATTTTGAACATACCTGACTCGATACAAACATGAAATATGTTTAATCAAGCAATCTACGTGTGTTGAAAGCAAGGGCTTATTTTTGATTTGAGCTTTGGTGGGGGCATTTAATGTGAGCGTGCGAGACATTTGTTTTTTGCTCAATAAAAAATAAAATACATTTGAGCTACAGTCAGATTTGATTATCCTGATGGCTGGTTCTTCAACCTGAACTGATGATCATGCATTTTGCTCACATATGCACTTGCTGCATACAAATAGACCTTTCCAGCATGTTAATCATGTGGAGAAAAATAACCAATAAAGTTGCCTGATTTCTTAAGACCACGCCCCTTGCGATAGTGCCACCATGATGTCCCACAAACAAAGTAGTTAGGGGATTTTAGCTAATTGTATTGTCCATCTGCAAAAAAATTGCTTACCAATAGCTTTCTTCACCAATGTGTTCATCTAGGTGTCTACTAACACCTATCAATTAGTGCAAACCCAAATCCTTGTGGAAAATTCTGGGGAGCCAATCAAAGTTGGGGTGCTCAGAGGGCCTGGGCGAAAAAATGGGAAAAATAAACTTTTGCTTGTGAGATGTCTAACTAGAGGTTTTTGGAGTGCTGAATTGATTCCAACCATTAGATCTGAGAAAAAAAGTAATCCCTGGTCATATAAATGGTGTTTTATTAACATTTTAAACAGAACTGTGCTCAATGGAAACGTTTTCTCAGTTTTTTAGTCAACCTTATTTATCAAACTCCCCAGCATCTTCCTCACTCCTCTTGTCATCTGGCTGGTTTATGTTCTGGCAAGAGTTTCCATGACAGTTGCCGCAAGCAGAAATACACTTGACTCCTTGCTTTTTACAGCAGCACCTGAGTGTGCTACAGTCCCCCGCACAGTTGCAGCTGGCAAACGTCAGGAGTTAAGGCCGTTTCAGACGAGGAGCGATATCCGCGCATTGTAATTCATTTTCAATGAGAGAGGCGAGCGGACAATTTGGGAGCCGCGGACAATCTGGGGCGGAGCGGCAAGCGGGCGCGACCCCGTGAAATTGTCGCGCGCATGCTCGTTTCGTGCACACGCCCGCCCGCGACAAGAGCTGAATTGTAGTCAGCTTTCCCCGCTGCGCGCAGGACGCGTGTGTCCCCCGCTGATCCGAGCGAGAACGCAGGCGGAACATCGCTCCCCGTCTGAAACGGCCTTTAGTCTGGTGCAATGGGGTCTGTTGAAGGGACTGGTGCATATCCTTGTTCAATGAGTTGCCATCCATAGTCCAGGGCATTCAACGATGGACTTTGCAGCATCAGTCCCTAGTCTGGAGGTAAGCCCGGAGAGAGTGTTATGCTGCAGCTCCTGTTATCGGGGGGAGTTTCTCAGTTGTGATGCTCCCAGTAGCAGCTCGCTTGCTGAAGATGTCAAATCTCAAGTCTTCCAAGTCTTTGGGGGATTTCCCATGAGCTTGAATAGTTCACAGCCAGCTTTGATGATGTCATCTTTCTCAGCTCAGAGGTCCATAAACACGTCCATGGCCCTCTCTGCTTCATCAGTCTTGCAGAGCCTGCTTAGCAAAGTTGGTTTGCTAAACCCAGAAATTGCACACTGTATTGCAACCAGAGAAACTGTGAAAGAAGATGAGATACTTCCGGTACCTCTCTGGGAGAGGGCCACCCGGATCTTTCCGACATCGTAAGATGTTTCTTTGGCTGTTGTAAGGAAGATCGGATTGTCTGCTGGTTGATGAATCAGCATAACCAGGACGTCGGTGTCCTCGGCCCTCACCTCAACAGGGGACTCTCTTGCCTCATCTAGAGCTGCCCGGACGATGGAGGTGTCTGCATCATAGGAGCATTGCTGTACACTGATTCCATTCCTACTGAATGTCTCAGCAAGAGCAGAAAAGGCTGGGCCTTGTTGCTCTTGTTGTCGAGGAACTTTTCTCTTGCAACAAGGACTTTGATGTTTGGATGAATCTGAATGTCACAGCATGCATTCTTTGTTCGTCTCAAGTGATCATGGTCCTTGGTGGAGCTGCTGTATCCGTCGAAGACCACAGTTACTATGTTAACCATAGTTAGACATCCCACAAGCTAATAGTGACACAATGTTCAGATCTATATTATCGCCGACACATTGCTGAACTGTGCTATCCTCTGGAACAAAGGCCCAGCTCATTCTGCTCCAGAGGTGGAGCTAGGGAGGGGTCAGTGGTGGCACTGGCCCCCACTGGAATCTGATTAGCCACCTCTGTAGAATGTTAATAAAACACCTTTTATATGACCAGGGAGTGTTTCTTTCCTCAAAACGAATGGTTGGAATCAATTCAGTATCCCAAAAAAACATAGTTAGACATCCCACAAGCTAATATTGGCAAAAGTTTATTTTCCCATTTTTTTGCCCAGGCCCTCTGAGCACCCCAACTTTGATTGGCTCCCAAGAATTTTCCACAAGTATTTGGGTTTTCACTAATTGATAGGTGTTAGTAGACACCTAGATGAACACATTGGTGAAGAAAGCTATTGGTAAACAATTTTTTTTACAATCAGCTAAAATTCCCATGTTTTTGTGTTCATAGATTAGACATTAGTTTGAGGGAAATGGTTGGGGAACGTGCCGTAACAACCAGAAATATCCAGAGTAGGGATGAGACGCTATACTGTAAAACCGTGAACCGCGGTATAAAATGTCCACGGTATTAGAACCGTGACATTCCCTGTGTTTACGGTATTATGTTTACAGTATTACACAATAGCTGAATCCCAATCTGAGTGCGCAAACCACCCTTGCCGGCCTGAGGCCTGAGCACTTAATTGACGTCAGCTGGAAGGGCCAGAGGGTACAGGGCCGTGAATTAAATGGGACAGCACTTCCAGCCGCGTGGCAACGATTCCCAAGCCAGTTTAGCTAAATGCCCCTCCCACTTCGTTTTCATTGGCTGCCGCGTCCCTCCACGCAGAGGCTGCTCTGACGCGCTCCTCAGTTCCGCTCGGCTCTGATGTCTGTTTTAAATTAATAATAATATAAAATGTATGTTGGGTGGCATATGTTTGCAGCATGTGGATTTCAAGATAAATGTTGTGTTATCGGCAAATGTCATAATTTATGTGTGATTCACTCGGATCATGACTCGGATGCACTCAAGCACTGTGTCACATGAGACGCGGTGAACTGTGGGTATTTTCTGCTCCTAAGTCCGTGAAATTGCGGACTTTCGGTAAGTGCGGTTAAAATGCGCAAATTGGCGGCAGTGGCGCACTTGTGGACCTAGCGATTCCATTTTGGGACTACCCTGAGCCCTTGTGGACTTAGCGGGAACGCACATGTAAGGCCACAAGGCCGCGAGTGCTCTGCACTTTCGCCTAAGTGCGCAATTTGGGATTCAGCTAATAATGTGCTGCTGAAACTTCACATTTCAAGTTGCTTGCAACAGTTAATTTTGTAATTTAATATTAGCTTGCTATTAATAAACTGAGCTTAATTACAATAGTGTGTATTTTCCATCATGTGTTGCACTGCAGTTCCTTCAAAGTTAAATACTTGTTTTTTTAATGTGAAATAGGGGTGAAACAACATTGAAATATTGTTAGGCCGAAATATTGCATCCATGTTGAAATATGACATTGAAATTTAACAGAAAGCCCTCGTTATGTTAAATGTTGAATAAACATTGAATTTCCACCCATAACTGACCGTAAAACAATATTGATTCAACCATCATCTAAATGGCAATCTACATTTAATTTTTAGTTGATTTTAGATTGAATCCATGTTGAAATATGACATTGAAATTAAACAGAAAGCGCTCGTTATGTTAAATGTTGAATAAACGTTGGATTTTCAACCATCTGACAGTAAAACAATATTGATTAAACCATCATCTAAATGGCAATCTACATTTAAATTTCAGTTGATCTTAGATTGAATCCATGTTGAAATATGACATTGAAATTAAACAGAAAGAGCTCGTTATGTTAAATGTTGAATAAACGTTGGATTTACAACCATAACTGACAGTAAAAAAAATACTGATTCAACCATCACCAACCCTAACCCATAAATGACAATCTATATTTCAATTGTAGTTGATTTTATATTGAAACAATGTTACTGAATCAATACTGATTCAACCATCATCTAAATAGGAATCTACATTAAAATTTTACATTGTTAAAATGTAAAATGTTTCATAACATACTGTAACACATAAAAAAATGATTACTTTGACAAGTCATTGTTTTATCTTTAAACAAGCTCTTCACTGCTGAAATAGGTCTACCTCTTAACAGACCATTAAGACATGCAACATCAATACTGTAAGTGCCCAAACACACACTACACCATGGCAGATTGGATAATTAGCTGAAAAATGAAAAAAACCTTAAAAATGACAGACAAGCTTTTATTTCTACATTTTTATTTGTAAACTTTTCCATTTGACTGTAAGAACAGTATAGTGTCCAAGAGGATGTACGGTAGCCACCTGAATGTAACAACAGTCTAGTGTCCATTAAACTGAAAAGTACCATAACTGTAAAATACATGTGGTGGGAGACCCTACGGTTGTCTTTAGCTTGTGTTCCTCGGGATGCCTCCCTCATGCTCTGGAGCGTAACGCAGCCACTTCTTTACAGTCTTGCCGAATCATGGTGGTTCAGCTTGCGATCAAACTGTCGGGCAGCAGCTGAAAGAGAAGATTAAAAGAATAGTGAGTGAGGTTCTATTTCATAATTCGTTCCATGATTCACCTATGGGATCCAGTATCCTGCTTTTGTGCGTGCGTGCGTCAGAAAATGTCTACTTATCTAACGTTAGATGACTGTCTTGTTCACTTACCATTACAACCATGATCAGGGGGGGACCAAGGGGGGTGTACTGTGCCGAGTTGTATCCTGATATCCCTGTTGAGACAAAATAATTAATTCACTATAGTTTGGGAGTAGCAACGAAACTTGAGTGGCAGCATATTATGTTGTTAATGTCAAACAGTATTCACTGAGGAGTGGTTCCCCGTCTCTCAAAAAGTTAGTGTTGCTGAAATAGCACATTATCATACCAGTACTTACTCGCTCTGGGGCCTGCAGCTGGTGGTACTGTGCAGTGCCAGATCCTGCCATCCCAGCTGAAACACACAGTAGGCTATGAAACGCATAAGTCGTGGTAATTTCGAAAACAGTGTCAAACAGATTAAAAACAACAATAAAGGTAAAATGGTATTGCAAGGTGAAACGAGCTAGCTTATATAACATTAGCCTACAGTTATTCAATTGTAAATTTGGCCCAACATCAGGCGCGCTCATTATTGATCTTAACTTCGTAAAACACCAATGTAAGGCTGTGTGCCCACCGGCAAGCTGTATGTAGCGGAACAGCGCCAAGCTCACAGCTGCTTAGAGTGCACTAGAGCTGGCTAGGTTACTGACTAATTACACCAACAAGTAACAAGTGTTGTGTTTTTGCAGACTGTAGATGAACTAGCTAGCCTAGTTACGATAGCTAGCTAGCTAATGTTAGCTAGAGATAACATTCGCCATGGTTGCACAGCACGGGTACTTGCCAGGCGATTCTTAGGTATGATCTGGCGATGAATGACTGGAGAAACCGGCTTCTTGTAGGCAGAGGGGGTGATGAGTAAGTGGCAGCAGGTGTGCAGTGATCCTGCCTTAAGCCCGTTCAACCATCAGCTTGACTTGTTGCACCTGTGTCGGCGGAGTGCACGCTGCGCCCGAGCCGAGGTGCTGGGGGTGTGTGAGGCAGGGACAGGGGCGTGTATGGAGGTGAAACCATAACAGTTAGGCTTAGGTTACTTAAGTCTATCACTTTGTAAACCTAGCTATCAGTGCAGTTTAATGTCAGGGAAGGGTAGAGTACGGTCGAGTACAGGCTACCAATTCATGGGTTTCAAATGTAGTCCTAGACCTGCCATACTGGGGACCAACACAGGTGTTTCACACAAGCCAGGAGGAGAATTCAAATTCCGTGGGGTGCCTGGGACATACCACCAAGTTTAAACAGGCTGTGGAACATTTGGACTGCTCCACTCCTTGCATTCTCTGTCCAAAGGCGACTTTTAGATGTTTTTTGTAATTACACATTACACACAAACCTTAAGAAGATTTGCACATAATAAAAAAGTCACAATCCATTGTCCTCAGCATATGGTGCTTAAAATGTATGAGACCCCTCCCTCCCACAAAATGGTCTCACCCAGAGCTTCAGTGATCTTACCGCCCCCCCTCCCACAGAGTAGCACCCCCTCACCTCACACAGAGTAGCAACCCCCCTCCCCCTTAAAAAAAAAAGTCAAACAGCATAGATTCTGCATTGATTCAATGTTGGGATTTCAATCATTAAATGCAACCATTAATACAATGTTGATTCAATGACATCCTTTCAACATTTAAGGTTGATCCACCATTGATCTTCAACCATAACCAAAAATCTAAATTTTTGACCATAATTCAACGTTGATTTAACAACGTTTGCTATCTGGGTAAGGTCCATGCGAACGCTGCTCGGTTGATGTGTTTGTGGTTGCTAATGTGTTGTTGAGTTTAGATCTTAGGCTGCACTCGCCTATCATCTATTCCCTTCCTACTTTGTTTCCATCCTGCCACATTAGTGTTCCCATATATTATTGAATGGTGTGTTTTCATATTATCTTGATATTGATTAGTATACTTCAATAAATATTCAATGCTTTGATCACGTCATTGTAGCGCCACCAACAGATCTCTAGGTCACATAGGACACCTAGTGCTGTCCTATGGCTTATCTGTTTGTGTCACTGAAATCTGTGTTAGTGCCTGTATTTCTGATCACCAGCCTGTTTTATTCTCTGTCATTGTCTTGTGCTCTTTTGTTACCACTTGCTGTCCTGCACGCCAACTTGGTGCAATTACTGTAACTCAAACACTCCGTCACAATTTTGTACAGATTTTAATGGCTCTGTGCCTACTATGTAGGGTGATGGGTGCACTGTCTATAATGCCGAGGAGCTCACTGCCCTCTTCAGCTTCACTTGCTCCAGCATCTTGGACTCCATTGCTCCCGTGAGGAAACAACGCACTAAGGCACTTTCCGAGCCACGGCTCAACGACTCCACGCGCTCTCAGACGCTCACGCAGGCGAGCTAAGAGGAGCTGGAAAAAAGACAAGCTGCATGTCTCGTTTGGAATTTTACGAGACTGCCTATCAGAGTACAGGTACCAAAGAGCTGTTAAAGCTGATAAGACTGAGTACTTCTCTAACCTTGTCTCCATTAATATTAAAAAGCCACAGATTATTTTTAATGTTTTAGATTCCCATGTAAACCCCTGCCTTATAGACCCTATTGTGCCTTCACTCACTTTGTGTGATAATTTTCTTAAATTCTTTGTTGATAAGATCACAGCTCTTAGGTCTCTGCCCTCTTCTGCTGCGCCAGACCCTTCTGCTCCTCCTGCGTGCCCTGCTAATTTTGCTTTGAGCCTGTATCTATGTCTTCTCTATCTGATGTAGTTCACCACTTGCGGCCCTCAAATTGCCCTTCAGATAGTATTCCCTCTCTAAGAAGCCAAATCTAGATCCTTCAGTTCTCAGTAATGTTTGGCCAATCTCCAAACTGCCTTTTCTATCTCAAGTGCTTGAGAAAGTTGTTCTCATTCAGTTGCAATAATTTTTAGACAAATATGGTATCTGTGAAAAGTTTCAGTCTGGTTTTAAACCTCGACATAGTACTGAAACTGCTCTTTTAAGAGTTTTCAATGACTTGATTCTAACTGTGGACTCTGGGGACTCCGCTACTTTAGTGCTTTTGGATTTCACTGGTGCTCTTCACACCGTGGATCATGGGACCCTTTTATCTCACCTGGAACAGTGTGTAGGGATTAAAGGTGCTGCCCTAGAGTGGTTTCGGTCATACCTGTCAGACAGGAGTTTCTCTCTCCATTTCGGGGATCACTCCTCAGATACGGCCCCACTCACCTGTGGTGTCCCCCAAAGCTCCATTTTTGGCCCCATTCTATTTTCTTTATATATGCTGCCCTTGGGGTCCATTTTCCAAAAGCACAATGTTTCCTTCCACAGTTATGCTGATGATGTACAGATCTATCTACCTCTAAAATCGAAATCCAATTGATCCGAATCTTTGCAGCCTCTACTAGACTGTCTCAAGGACATAAAAAGGTAATTATGTTTGGACATTCTTCTCTCTTGGATGACTCTGTTGGTTCTCTGGGCCCCCTAGCCTCCAAAAATGTTTCTGTTGTAAAAAGCCTTGGTTTTACTTTTGACAGCACTTTTAAATTTGAGAAACAAATTAGCTCAGTGGTTAAAGCCACCTTTTTTCAGTTAAGGCTCATAGCCAAGGTCAAGGCCTATCTCATGCTTTTATAACCTCTAGGCTTGACTGCTGCAACTCTGTATGTAGGTCTAGATCAGTCCTCACTCCGGCGTTTGCAGCTAGTGCAGAATGCTGCTGCTGCTCGCCTTCTGACTGGAAAAAGAAAGCATGCCCACATCACACCTGTGCTGTCCTCCCTGCATTGGCTTCCTGTCCGCTTCAGGATAGATTTTAAGATTTTGTTACTTGTTTTTAAGGTTTTGAACGGCCTAGGTACTTTGTATCTAGCTGAACTCCGCCTTGGAAATAAGAATAACAGGAGTCACGCAAAAAACAGCAAGCGGATAATAATGTAGGATTTAACTTAAACTGTATTCAATGTTTAGCCTACAGGTTCCACCAAAAAAGTAGACAATTGAAATCATAACCCAAACGAGAGTAGACACTTCAAATAATAATAATAATAACAATAATAATAATAGAATTTGAGTAAATGGCAAAAAGTTAAAAAGCCTTTATTGAGATATGCCGCTATACGAGTGGGTAGGCTCCCGAGCTCAGTTTGTGTTCCTGACCAAATAGCTCCTTCATCACACCTGTCTGAACTTCCGAGCACTCCTGCCCTTTTCTTTTTGAATAATGTTCTCTATGCAATAATCTAATCCAGTCCAAATGTTCCAATATATAGGCTAGTCCTTATAATTATATATTATATCTATTTATGTCCTTCATCCATTCCCTTACGTTATAGCTCCCATAATATGCCAATAGGTATGCTATTGAATGGGTTTATGTCAGCAATCATAATATGTAATCATCGAATCATCGAACAATAGCCTAGGAATTGGTTTATTCACGTGTGAGTCATTGATCAAAAATCAAAATAGGAATTGGATATGGAATTTGGATAACTGGAAAAAATGAAAAAGAGGAACTTAGGAATATGGGAGGCTATGATTTATATTGCTATTGTAAATCATAATTTTTTTCTCCCATAAATCACCTAAACATGCCATGGTGACGGCCCTGTTCTGGTGGGTGGAAAGTTCTTTCAACATTTGGCTTTCCATTTATATACCCTCCCCCTCAATTGAGAGTGCTCTCCACAGCTGCGAGTGACACTTCATTTGGAGTGACACTTGGTGGCGGAGTGGGAGTGGGTAGGGGCTGGTTTGGGATTGGGAAATGGGAAATGGGAAATGGACTGCACTTATACTGTATAGCGCTTCTCCACCTTAGCGGCACTCAAAGCGCTTTACAATGGCCTCTCATTCACCCATTCACACACACATTCACACACCAATGGCGGTAGCTGCCATGCAAGGTGCTAACCTGCTCATTGGGAGCAATTTGGGGTTAGGTGTCTTGCTCAAGGACACTTCAACATGTGGACAGTTGGAGCTGGGATTCGAACGACTGACTCTTCGATCACTGAATGACCCACTCTACCAACTGAGCTACAGCCGCTCCAGACTGCCTGCATCGTACTTGCTACGTGACTGCTGCACAAGTGAGAATGTTATTAGTATTAGTGTGTTTTAAGAATTATCCTGTTAGTCGACATTTGAAGTTTAAATCAAGTTCATGAGTGAACTCTGTTTGGAGCGCGCAGGTGCGTCAGACCCAGACAGCCTGCATCATACTAGCTACGTGAATGCTGCACAAGTGATGTGTGTGTGCTGTTTTCTGTATCTGGAGAACGACAAATTCATATAAAGAAGATTATTTTAATCGTATGCACGCCTGGAAATCCATTTTTGGTGTTCACGTGTGCAACAAGCACCAGACATGGAACACAAACGGGGATGGAAATGTATTTTTTGGTGACTGTTGGCGTTGGTTGGATGACTGGACAAATGCCTTTAAAACTCAATATGTTATAGACTATGCTACTAGCCAAGAAAAATATAGCCTTGATTTTTGTAGCTCAAACTCGTAAATCACCTGTTTGATGTGCTCTTTAATGGTGGTGTGATATGCATTTGCAATTCCGCGTGTATCGCGGATCGTTTTCCTTGTTCAAAAACGTAGCCATGGACCTCTGCGCTAGTGCCGTGCCAACTGCCCAGACCTTGGATGCTTTAAGTCTCTCCTGAAATCTCACCTCTTCTCAATGGCCTTCATTACATCAAGAGCTTAGCACCCCACTATTTTATAATTGTATTTCCTGTTTGTCTCTTGTTAGTACTGTACATTATATTTTATTGTTTTATTATTTTAGTGCCTTTTAGCCCACTGTACAGCACTTTGGTCATCCACTGTTGTTTTTAAATGTGCTTTATAAAGATTGATTTGACTTGAATCAAAAGTGCGCCTTAAGTTACAAAAGGTTGGAAACCCCTTAGGCTATTGTTACTATTTACAACAAATGTATGAATCTAGTTGAATGACATTAAGAATAAGCAGAGAGGTGGCAAATCTAAGTCTATATGCGGAACTTAACCAGGTTTTGACCAATGAACTAAACATTTTATACAACTGGATTAAATCAAACAAGCTGGTTCTTAACATTTCTAAATCTGCCTGTATGACATTTGGGTCCAATCAAAGACTAGCATGTCAACCTATACTGATTTTAAATATTGTAGGTAAACCCATACAGCAGGTTGAAAAAGCTAAGCTCCTAGGCCTCTGGCTTGATGGTTCATTATCATGGTCTGATCACATCACCGAAACTGTCTCCAAAATGGGTAGAGCTGTCGCTGCTGTGAGAAAGTGTGCATATTTCCTTCCATTCCCACTGCTAAAACAAATTGTCAGTGCTCTGGTCCTATGCCACTTGGATTATTGTTCTGTTGTGTGGGCTACTGCTTCTAAGAGACTGCTTAATATGTTACAAGTGGCACAAAACAAGGCAGCCAGACAAGTTATTGGCTGCTCTTACAGGTCTGAAGTTTGTATTATGCATGAACGTCTGAAATGGTTGAATGTCGAAAAAACACTATCTGCCAACTTACTTATATTTTTTCAGAAGGTCATTTTAACTCAGAATCCAAATTTTATCTTCAACAAAATAACCTACAGATCGAATGTGCACATGCATTTCACAAGAGGCAAGTAGAGGGTTGATTAATCTACCCCATGCAAAATCTAATAGTATGAAAATAATAAGTGAAACACAAGGTATTGCTAGCTTCAAAAACAAGTTAAGAATTCACTTACTAGAGAGCCCATGATGATAATGTAGAGCCATGTATTATTATCTGTTATCTTGGTATGTTGTGTTATTGTGTGAATGTGTGTTTACTTGGTTTATCCCTACTAACACAATGAGGTTGCAGCAATGTTGCAGAAACGTGCAATTTAGACTTTTGTATGGTCCACTCAACGTCAAGTTAAACGTGCATGCAACGCAAACGCGGTATCTGCACACAAGTTGCTGCAACGTGCAGGTCCAACGTGTCTACAACGTGCACACAACGTTGTGATTTCCGTGATGATTTCTATGTATATGGCTGCAACGTTGTATACACGTTTATATATTACTGTACAGTGTGCAGTAGGCATAGACATTTCATTTCAACACAAACATGCATACCTGGATTGTACAGCACACGTGGATTGTACTGGACAGTCGGCAGAGGCCTTTCAACTCCGGCACCTGGCATACCGTCTTTGGCCTGCATTGTGGGGACCAATGGCTGCCCGGGGCTTGGAATATCTAGTGAAATATCAGTATATTAGCTCAGATTACTCGATTTCAAAAGTACTACTACTTTTGGGACTGTTGAATGCACTTTAGTATATTACCTTCGTCACTGGAGTGATAGCGCGTGTTGCGCCGTCTCTTTCGAACGCCTTGGCACTCGTCCATTGACGACTGCTGCTCAAAGACTTTTGCCATGAGCCTGGCACCTTCGTAATGATCTGTGTGCATAAAGTACTTTAAACAATACATTTCAGCCATCCTTTTTCCTCAGAATAATGAGTCATGATATTTTTCACCCCCATCAGTATTTTTTAACAGCTTAAAATGCAAACAGTACCAGTTGTGGACTTTGGGAAAACCCGGACTCTGGAGCGCCCAGCCAGGGTTAGGTTCCACACAGCTCTTTATCCGTTGGCTGACTTTGTTCATCGACCAGGAACACATCTGCAACTGTGAGTGAAACCATGTTAGTACCCGCTTCCCTGTACAATTGAAAAGTAGCACACCAATCAGAAACATTGTTCACACAAACATGTTCTTACCCCATCCTTTTTGGAGAGCCAGGATACTGGGACAACTGACAGTGTCCTCCCCCAGAAACTCCACGCTGCAATACAGTCTGCCCAATAAACAAAAAAATATTAAGGTTATAAACACATAAGGACCCTATGGGAAAGTAGGCAGAGGGGAAGAAGCGACTAACACTTAACAATTCAACAAGTCATTACAGCCGATAAGTAATTAGTGACACGTCCCTATTCTATTCTTTTTTTTAATTCTCTGCCGGCATCTGCCCAGGACAGATGCGGTCAATGGCGGTCAATCATCAGTGTGGGAAACATGAGCTAGTTTAGGCATTAGCCACTGCAGTGCACAGAATCACGCGTTACTACTCGCAGTTTTAACGGGAACGCCTGTTTTTGACTCGTGAACTCCAACAATACACACCGATACTACTAATGTGGCAAACAAAGCTGCCTCCATCTTTGTTTCGAGCTAACGTTATTGTCCATGGTACCCCGCTTACCGCGTGGGTGGCATCGTTCTCAGTCTCCCACTTTCCAGACAAATTGAAAATATATAACGCATTATCTTGGCTTCGCCTTCACTGTTGCCTATGTAAAATTAGCCTAAGATTCGTGATGGCCTTAGAAAGCCTGACACGAGCGAGCTCCCAATGCGAGTCTCAAATTCAGCACAGTCAAACAAACAATTCACATTTCCCTCAATCCAGCGGCCATTTTAGAGTAACGTTAACTAACACAAACTAACAGCTCAGACCGTTCGCTTATGTTTCTGCAAATGTTCGCGGCGAACACAAAGCCAGCAGTAACAGAAAAAAGGTTTGCAATAGTTTGTCGGAGTATTTGCAATATTGTCTAAACGTTAGCCAAGTTCGGGCCTTGACTTAGCTAGATAGCACTAGGTAGCGTGCTAGCTAGCATTAGCTAACGTTAGGCGAATTAGGCTTCCAATTCCTGAACTTAGTTTAGCGTGCAGGTTATGAGTTACTTCTGTTTACTTAAATCTTATATTACCGGTAAGTAAACAGATAAATAGCTTAACCAACAGTCAAATCAATGTAATTTGATGAGAAAAAACCCAGAGGTGACGTTAGCTAGATAACTTACCAGAGATGAAGTGCGCACCACACAAAAAAGTGTTTGTTGGTCCCCAATCTGCTCTCTTTATGGCTTTAAACCACAGCTTTCGGCGGTTCCTCTGAAAAGGGTGACATCTCGAGGGGATGCTGAAGAATCTGAGGCCATCATCTTGTCCTTTTCTGTTTGTACAGTTCACAGCACAGCAGCTTTGAGGCATAATAAGCTACATGAAACGGAGCTCCTGGCTACTGTGGCTAGCGAGTTCGTTTGCCTTTTTACCTACAGGCTGCGTGTGCACTCTGCTGTGACGTAGGCGGCGAACCCATCTATAGGGAGGGAAAGTAATCTCATCGCCCCCTAGTGGAAGCGTTCCATAATGCCGAGAGAATGAATGGGATTTCTCGACGTCTTTTGAAAAATGATATCTTGGTCGACACCGAAAAGTTAGTAGAATTTTTTTTAATTAATGAAAAAGCATTCAATTTATAACAAACAGGGAAATATACAATCAATAACATTTGTAAGATGAGTTATTAACCTCAACATACAGTACAATATGAAGGATATAAGCGAAAATTAAAAAAAAATATATATATACAGGAGCAGTTTGGCAAAGAATCCTGCCTACTTTAACTGAACCAGCAAGCGGTGACGTTGCAGGGACCCATGTTGCCAATGTTTCTGCAATGTTGCAGTAAAGTCTAATTAGACTTAGGAGGGTAAAGTTATTTTCGACCATAGATGGACGTTGTCACAACATCGCCTGATGGTAACGTTGTAACTTACCTAAGTACAACTTATGTGCAACGTTGCTGCAACCCACTGTGTTAGCAGGGATGTAATGCACTAAGTTGCATTTTTATCATGTGAATGTTGTCATGTTTTTCTGGACCCCAGGAAGACTAAAATGGTAAATGGACTGCACTTATATAGCGCTTTTCCACCTTAGCAGCACTAAAAGCGACTAGCTGACGTCTTGGCGTCAGCTAATGGGGATCCTTGCCAATAAACAATAATGAGAAGTGACATACTTCATTTCACTCTGCATTGTTTTTCTATGCCACTCGTTCCTTTGACCCATGTTAAGGGATTGTCCAGGGCGAGACGCGAACCTGCACTTACAAGTCGGATGCCTTGCATTGCCTCCCTGCTTTGCACTCAGCATCAAGGCTTGAATTGGGGGCAAGTCCCTGTGACATACTAGTGTCATGTGTAGGTGTACATCAAGCTGCAAAAAAATCATACTGGGGACAACCAGCATGAATGTCCAATCTCATGCTGCTACTGCAAACCAATTAATTAGCTTCTGTTAACTTTAACCACTCTCAAAGCAGTTCATTCTGTTCGTGTCTGGTTTTCAATTGTAGAAGAAAATAGCTGTTGTCTGGGAATGGAGGAAGAAATTGTGTCCAGGGACACTGAAAACAAGAGAGATCTCCACACAGGCAGCTCAGAACAGCTCAGATTCAGGAAGAATAGGCATTACAATGGCTTATCAGACATTTTAAACTGCAGATGTGTAAAGTTTGGAATAAGGATGGGCATTTATAATATTTTTTTACTATTCAAATAATATCAAGAGGATTTTCTTACATCCAGATAGTCTGCTGCAGGGTTTGTGCATTGAGCAATGAATAAATTAACCACTACACACATACCCATCTATCAAATAACTGATAATGAAAATGCAATTTGAGATTTAAAAAAATAATCTAAATAGGCTGCTGTACATTCACACCTAAAACAAAAACAAATACAGTACTACTGTCAGTTCAGGTATCGGAATATTGGAACATCTGTGCCTATCCCTAGTCTGGGATGTGTAAAAGGATCTACAGTAGCTAATTACTATTAAAAAAGAAATAAACTACGGGTTCTGTCTGTGATATAATCAAGGCACTCAAATGAGCATAAACAGAGGCACAAGTCTTATCATACTGTAGTGTGTTTTCAGGGCATGTATCATTTTCCTGTGGTAAACAAGTGTATTAGGCCTATTGTTTTTGACTGAGATTCATTCATCACAAGTGACATTTTGTTCAAATTTCAGCGCGTCCCCAACCTTTATTTGCGATCATTTGCATCTTTAACGCTAGTAATAATTCAATCTGTAATGAGATAATTAATCACAGTTGACACTGTACAAATTAATGATTGTCATTCCTTAATAAATGGAAGAACTGCCCTATGCAGGCAGCAGGGGGGAAAGGATTTCACAATAGGGTGTAAAAAACAATAAGCGCCTGGCCACCTCATGCATTCAATTCATCCCCAACATTTGGATTTTTGTGTAATGACAAAGTATGAAAAATGAGGTACCTATTTCTTACAAAGGCAGGAAAATGAAATGGAAACAGCCCACTCAGCCAGAATGAGAAATACATTCTCATCCTATATTGTCTGGCTGTTCCTTTCACTATGAGACACAGCAACGCATGTAAACTCAATGTCTTCACAGTGCTCTTGTATCACACACTGCACTACAGAATGTGTGTGTGTGTGTGTGTGTGTGTGTGTGTGTGTGTGTGTGTGTGTGTGTGTGTGTGTGTGTGTGTGTGCGTAGGTTTAGTCTTGTGGCTGGCTAAGGCTGTTGTGCACATCCATTTCAATACAGTGTTGATAGACATTTCTCATCTCATGGAGAGGGCTGACACCCTGTTTCCAAAAGTCAATAACATTTCATATACTATGCATACACACCCATGACAAAGTGATGGGAAAAAAGTGTTAATTCAACCTTGTGTTCTTCAACCTGTCACAGCCGAGGCCAATTCCATCTCATCATTAACATCACTGAATCCACCAGCAGATTATTGACAGTCTTATATTATTATCAATCAGATTTAAGATTTGCATTATCTGACCTGAAAGACATAATACTGCATAGTGTATAGACAGAAAGAATGCAGTATTAGAATTTGTAAATATGCACATAAACATCTCAGATAATCAGAGACTAGTATACTGTGTGTTCAACAAACCTAAGGGAGCTCGATTGGATCTAAAATGGATTCTTTCACGGAGTACAAGTGTTGTTTTGACGGATGTCTGATTTTCAGTTTGCATTAGCCTTTCCATTTTTCCACTTTCAGTGATTAACAAATCACCTCTACTGTGACAATAAATCAGGCATTGTTTTTCATACACATACATACACCTATGAATATGCATGGCCTAAGATTTCCCCTTTGTGAAATATCCAGGAGAAGTCGTCAAAGTCTTGATTAACACGACACTTCAGAAGCATATGCTGCAACATCTGTCATTTCCCGTATCCTGTGAACAGTGGTGTCACGTGTCTGAACAGCGTAGGTGTCGGGGACTGAGCGAGCAGTGAGAGTTGTGATATATTATTTATGATGTTTTCTTTCTACATAGCTACTGGTCACAGTGATTACGCCACTTGTCTGGGGTTGGTTGTAATAAAAACGTAATAATTTCATTCTAAACCTGCCCTAGTATGTTTGTATTGCCATCCTAACATGGTAGAGGATTTGTTTATTCAGGCATGGCTTGTATAGGGATATTTTCTATAACTGGAGGCTTCTCAGCTCTGTGTACATAATGAGGATAATTCACTTGCAGGTACCCCTACGTGGTCACGGCACGGTGATTAGCTAAAATTTAAAGTACTCTTGATGGGCTAAGAGCTACACCCACAGCCGAAGAGAAGCAAGACTAGAGTAGACACTTCAGATCATAACCCAGACTAGAGTAGACACTTCAGATCATAACCCAGACTAGAGTAGACACTTCAAATAACAATAATATTTACTCGTTCAAAGAAAAGTAACTGGCAAAACGTTAAAAAGCCTTTATTGAGAAATGTCACTTATGAGTGGATTGTAGGCTCGTCAGCTCAGTCCAAATAGCACCTTCATCACAACTGGGGCGGCTGTGGCTCAGGAGGTACAGTGGGTCGTCCAATAATCGTAGGGTCGGCGGTTCAAATCTGGCTCCTTCTGTCCACATGTCGAAGTGTCCTTGGGCAAGATTACAGTACAGTAGGACCCCACTCATCCGAACTTCAGAGATCCGAACCTCCCGGTCTACCGGACAGGCTTAACATTTTTTTTTTTTTTTTTGCCTGCTATCTGGTTACTGGTGGGATTTTCATTACAGTACTGTATCCTACTGTGAATAAAAACAGAACTATATGTTGACCTACATGTTGCATGTAGGCTGTAGCCTACTGTCACGTTTCATTTCTTTGTTACTCAAATGTCGAGCATAAAACGCAAACGAGTCTGCTGCGCGAGAGCTGCATTCCTTGGTAGCCAGAAAGCGCGTCAGCAACCTGATGCAGCATCGAGTCATTTTTCGTTCCCAGTTAATGGACTTCAGGAACACAGACGCGTTGTGAGCATGTAGATTAGCCTACTAAACCTACTGTATTTGTTAAATAATAGCCTACAGCCTAGGCCACGTTAGCCTACATCGGTTGTTTTAGAGACTTTCTTTTAGGCTACAATAGCCTAAGACACGACAACTTGTCTGTCATTTCATTTATTTATTTATTTATTGATTATAATTTGCTCTAATTGTTCTAATGTTGGGTTGTTTTTAGGCTATACCATTTTGTTCTACGAAAACAGTAGCCTATCGATGCAGCGTACGCCTCATTTGAGAATAAAGTACTGTATTTGATCAAAGCACGCACTCAATTGGAAATTTGGTTATTTTATTATAGGCTACTGTAGGTCTATTATAGGCTAGGCTATATGAGTTTAGTTGGCTATTTGATTGCAATTTTGATGCATTTTCACAAGTAATTAAGGTTATTTATCGGTCTATTATGAGTCTATATGGAACAAGTATACCACTTATTGAATTTGGTGCATTTTAACATAAGTTTCAGTCATCCGGACATTTCTGAGATACGAACGACCTTCGGTCCTGTTAAGTTCGGATAAGTGGAGTCCTACTGTACTTACTTACTTAATCCTCTTCATTACTTGAGGAACATAAGGCTGCAACTCTCTACTTCCATCTTTCCATCCTGTGCAGCATGTTGTGCCTCGCCCCAAGTTAGGATAGCCGTCATCAATTCTGAGGTCATAGTTCTTCGCAACGTTGTTTTCCGCTTCCCTTGTTTTCGGCTTCCCTTGTTTTCAGCTTCCCTTGTCTCCTCTTTCCAGGTGCTGTCTATCTCAAGGCTAGTTTGGGAATACAGTCCTGGGCTGCGTTTCCCAGAGGCATCGTAGCGCTACGGAACGTAGCGCTACGATGCCTCTGGGAAACTCAGCCCTGGTCCATTCTGAGGAAATGTCCTAGCCATTGGACCCGGCGTTGTTTAATTTACAGCACCACATTGTGATAGTTTGTGTTTGTGTGACAGAAGATGCAACATATCCTCTGTTGACATCCGTGGAATGCATTGATCTTCTTCATGTCACTCTCAACAACTCGCCAGCTTTCTGAGCTGTACAGCAGAACTGACAACATTGACTGTTATACAGTCTGATCTTGTTTTGTAAGCTGTACTGCTTTGACTTCCAGATGGTATAAAGGATTGCAAATACACTGCAAGCTTTCGCAAGCCGTATGCATGATGTCTTTACTGCAAGCATTGTCCTTGCTGAGTAGACTTCCCAGATATGTGAACTCAACATAATCGAGAGAGCTGCCATCAATGGTAATTGGTGTATGTGATGTTGAATTTATACACATCACTTGGATTTAGGAGGTATTCATGTTCAAACCCATCTGTTAAGCAAATCTGTCAGTCCTATCTGTTTTATCTTGCAGGTGAGTATGATTTGTGGAGAGCATGATTAGGTCATCAGCATAGTCAAGATCTTCCAGCTGGGTGAAGAGAGTCCACTGGATGCCTCTAGTTTTGTCTGAGCTGTTTTTTCACATGGACCAGTCGATGGCAATCAGGACAAGAATGGGAGAGAGGATGCATCCCTGGCATACACGATTCCACAAGTAACCAATCAGTGAGGTTGCCGTTTGTGATCACCCTACACTTGAATTGATGGTAAAAACATCTTCATCAATGCGATTATCTTTGGAGGAACTCCATAGGATTGCATGAACTTTCACAGGGTGTCACAGTGTAAGCTGTCAAAAGCTTTCTGAAAGTCGATGAAATTGATGTTCCACTCCAGGCATTGTTTGATGATGTTCTTTAGTGTGAAGATCTGGTCAGTGCACCCTCTTCCTTTCCTGAAGTGTGGATTACAATAATTATAAGAATGCCTTTTGGATGAACGGGATTCAAACCCTGAACTCGTTGCTTGCAAGACTGACGCGCTACCCGCTGTGTTACAACAGATCTTGCGAATGCGACTCGCCCTAGTGCACAAGCCATGTCAGCTTTCACTTCCTCTCGGTAGAGTGAGAGGGGGGGGTGTCGTCATTTTTTGATTTTATGAATCCCAAGAGTTGTGTGAACGTTTTGATATATAATATGTGTATGAGCTGTGAGAATTGGAAGAGTTCAAAGAGAAGTTCAAAAGTTACTGGCATAAACGCAACTCCAACTTTGACACGATGGTGGCGCTAGAGTGCACGAGACGTCAACATGAGGCTTGGTGACAGATGTCATGGGTGTGTCCCGGATGAGTGTGCCAAATGTGGTTTTGATAGATTAAAACATTACTGAGATATGACCCCAGTTCCTGTTTTGCAGCTTTTCTGCCAATTTTGATTGGCTCTCATGAGCGAACGCAATGGATAATCAAAAATCCCTGTACAACTTTTGTGGACATTGGTCTAGAGAATGTGTAAACCGAGTTTTGTGCAGATTGGTCGAAATTCCTAGTAGGAGATGCATTTTAAGGGTTTTGCACATCATTCAAAATGGCGGAGAATCCAGGATGGCCACAGTGAGGTTGCTGCGAGTGGTTGCTACGCAAAGCATAGCCTACCGCTTGATCTTATCAATGGCCTCGTCAATGAGATTGACGGCACATTAATACTAATTGTTATGCGGTTGCAGCCGTGGGTTACAGAGTATTTTACCACAGCTGCTAGCCAATCAGAATCCAAGTATCCAAACTCTCCGTTGTAGAAAAAGTATTTTAACAAGGCTTCCAGCCAATCAGAATCAAGAACCAGAACTAACCATTGTATAAAAAAGCATGAACTACACACTCAAAATCCTTAAAAGATTTAACAGGTTTGAGTTTAGATAACAGCCTCAAGTGATAAAAACTGGACTTGACCACCAAATGTATCTGCTTGTCGAGTTTAAAAGCATTGTCTTTTTTGACACCTAAGCTGGTGACCTTTACATAAGGCTGCATGAGTCCCAGGTCCATAGAGGAGGCAACATCACCACTTGTTCCAAATAAAATGACCTCTCTTTTACTTTCATTGACATTTAAAAAGTTTAAGGCCATCCATGCCTTAATGTCCTTAAGACACTCCAACAAGGGCAACAGTGAGCCATTATTTCTTTTAAGGGGCAGATAGATTTGAGAGTCGTCTGTGTACAGGTGGTAGGAGATGCTATGCTTTCTTAAAATATAACCAAGAGGGAGGAGATATAAAGAAAAGAAAATAGGTCCCAGAATTGAACCTTGGGGAATCCACAGGATAGGGGGGCAGATGAAGACACAAGCGTCACCAAGTCTAACAGAGAAAGATCTCTGAGACAGATATGACCTGAACCACTCTAATGCAGTACCCTTGATGCCTACACAGAGCTCTAAACGAGAAATAAGGATTGTGTGGTCAATCGTGTCAAATGCGACCGTGAGATCTAAGAGCATAAGAATTGCTGAATCACCAGAGTTGGTAGTTCTAAGCGGGTCATTGAAAACTCTTAAAAGCGCCGACTCAGTGCTGTGGAACGCTTTGAAATCAGATTGAAAAACATCAAAAATGTTATGTATTTTCAAAAAAGATTGTATTTGTAATAGTACAGTTTTTTCTAAGATTTTGGACATAAAAGGAAGCTTCGAGATCGGTCTGTAATTAGCAAGGACAGACGTGTCCAGATTGGGTTTTTTGATCAGGGGTGCCACAACTGCCTGTTTAAAATAACCTTATACAGAGCCTGAAGCAAGACTGCTATTTATGATTTTTTGGACATTAAGTCCAGTGTGTGTGTTTGTGTGCATGTTTGTGTGTGTGTTTGTTTTAGTTTTCACAGGACTTTAGTAACAATAGGGTCACCAATATCAGGTGCTAAATTATACTGGTACTTAGCCGTTTTAGGAGGAGTAGCAGCAATAACTTAGAGAGGAGCACAGATGTCTCATGGTCTCTGGTCACCTACTGACTTTGTGGTAGCATTCCTCTCAAACACATTGGTTAATGGCCAGGCTATTGCTGCTTAGTCCTAGAAAATATAGTGCTAGCCAGGAGAAATATTCATTATTTGTCAGTGTTCAACTGGGAGAATTGATATCAAAGTGCAGTATAACTATCCCTTTGGACAGGCTTGTGGATGTGTAGAAACCATACAAATAGATTTCTCAAATAGATTTCTCATAAAACACATTCTTATGAAGAATATTGCTGTGGTTTCCGAAAACAGCCGGGTGACATCAAGCCTAAGAACACATCTATACAGGTCTTTTTGAAGGATACACTTTTTAAACAGTTGTTGTCACTCCAGGGCCATTGTGGAAAAACCTTTTCTTCCCCTCCTTTCAACAAACATTCCTCACTGTGAGTCAGCAGAATAGCGTGCAGTGGGAAACCTTGAATCACACCCAGAGCTCTCCTTGGTGGCTTGGTAATTGAATGGCAGCGTCTGCTTCGGGCCCCGAACCACAGCCTGGGGAGCCGGGTTCTGCTTTGGTGCGGCGTAGCTCTGCACAGCCCCTGTGAGAACAGACTGGTCATGGAATGGTTTGCCAATAATTGGAGCCGTCAGACTGGTGTAAAAAAAAAAACTCTGCAAAATAACAACCTACATGGCCACTAGTGTGCTGACTGTGGCCTGAGGAACCAGGTGAAATCACAGTCGAACACGGTGTGGGGGTGCCTGGCAGAACCCCGACCCTGAGACACAGTCATGACCCGCCCTGGAAATTATGTCACGGTTGCTGTTAGGCCTCATCTCACGTTAGGAATATAGAACAACAGTAGAAACTTGACAGCACATGACAGGGTTGTTGTACACTCACCAGATAGGTAACAGCAGGCTGGCAAAGGAAATATTTACCAACTGAAATATTTAACAACCCAAATAATTTCAGTGCCAGCCAAGTGCTTTTGGGCTTTTCTCTTTGGCAGCACATGCTGTACAGACTTGTAGCATTTCTGTATGGTTCTGATAAGCATCATTACTTCTGCATTGATGTTGTGCCAAATAAACGCCCCCCCAAAACCTACAGTTATTTAAAGCAAGTGATTTGAACATTAAAACTGCATCAGAAAATCTGCTTGAGACTCCATCTCTGTAATTAAACATATCTCCATAGCACATTAGCTGGATGTGGGGAGGGGGTTGGGCAGATTAAAGTGTTTCTATACACTCGGGGAGGAAGCAGGACACTGTTCCCTCCCCTCAGTGTTAAGGTCACGTACAGTACATACAGAATGGGAATGTCAGTCTGCAGTGTCTGAGGGTTTCAAGTCAGGGAGGTTTGGCCTGGCATGCTGGAAAATCTATGTTGCTTGATAGGGAGAGACCCCAGCCCTCAAATCCAAGCTGAAATTTCTTCTGGAAAAGAGACAATCCGTTGGCTGTGCATGGTACATGCATACAGTAATAATAATTAAAAAAAACATTGGGATCTTTAGCTCATCTTAGGTAATTCACAGCTCAAGTTGTCTTGCCATGCCAGTCGTTGGAGATCTCCACCTCCCAAAGTCTGGAGGCATCTCCATTGAAAATCGTTTCTAGACCAGTGCCGAAAACCAACGCTACCAATGAGAGCCACTACCTACATCTCCAATAGGGTGAAGGACCCTCCTTACCGGAAATGATGTCCTCCAAACAAACTGGAGGGGAGAATCAAAACAAAACCAAACATTCACCGCCCCATTAGCCCCTAAAGACATTGGATTGGTTCTACAATGTAGTTTTTTTCAATCTTTCAAATTGTTTCCACCCAGTTTCAGCAACGAAACCTGGATAAATGTCTTCAGTCTCTAGTTGAGTGCAGAGTTGGAAACTCGAGTTTTCAGTTCCAGAAATGCGGATTCCTGCTGATCCGAGTTAGCTCAATCAACACTGAATAGGTACAGCTTGACTTCAGCGCATGCATGAGGACTAACAAGCCATTAGAGCTCCAATCAGGGATGATACAATTCACAATACTGGCTTCACAATATGATTTTCTCACAATTTATTATACAAAATTAGAATGCAGACAATTTATGACTGAAAAAAAAGTTTAATTATTTCTTATACAAAAAAATTTAAAAAAATATTGTATTTTATCTCATCTTTACTCTATTTCTGACATAGGGTATCACAAACTATGCAATTAATGCATAGTTCCTATTTCAACATGACCTGCAGCCAAGGCCATGGCTTTGTCTTTCGTTGCCGAGCTGTCTCTAGCAGGTCTCTAGTCTCTGTACAGACGTAGGACGTTGAACATGACACGGCACGTCGAACAAGTGAGGTCAAAAGTAGTTTTCTGTCTGAAAAAAGTATTGCAATTCATTTTTCATCTCATCGATTTTAATCGTCACGTGTTTGTATGGATTTTTAACTGTCGCCTGCGACTTCCACAGATTACTGATTTATTCCATAGTTTCAGAGCATTTTATTTCTCGATTGCTAGGATGTAAAGAGATTTGCGATTTTTTTTTTTTTGAAATATAACAAAAAGTGCTTCTGAGCCAAATCACCTTCCCCTTTAAGAAATACAATACTATATGCATACAAATGCATCTGTGTGCTGTGTATTTAACACAGGAATAATAGATCAACAAATGGTGCGTAAGGTGGTACGTAAGACGGTGTAAAAAGAGCTTGGCTGGTAATCCATACAGTACAGTAGGTCCCAGGTGGGTGTTAAAGTGATTTGCCTGTAATACACGACTCCCAGATTCAAACCATCCACGTGGTTTTCTGTTCTTTGAATGCTTTTCTTCTTCTTTTTCTTCTTCTTCTTCTTCTCCTCCTCATAGCCGAGCCCTAACCCTAACCACTCCAGCTGAATTCCTATAACCTAAAACATATCAAAATTATCGGGAAAAAACCCTATTGAGAAAAACCCTTCTCTTTAACACAGTTCTAAATACATGTGCAATCTTAACGCATCAGACTGAACACATGTAAGTATATTTTTTAAGGCAGGGCAACTGTATATTCATGAATTAAAACTTCAGATTTTCATCATAAAATCAGACATTTTTAGGCTGGAGGACTCGAAGCATTGGTGCAGTGGGATACTGAGTACAGTCATGCACAATGTAACCAGGGATTCAGTGTGATGAGTTATGTCTGTTGGGGGGGGGGGGGGGGGGGGGCTTGATGATCCTCGTGGGTGGGACTGCAGGGGGGGGGGGGGACTTGATGATCCTCGTGGGTGGGACTGCAGGGGGGGGGGGGGGACTTGATGATCCTCGTGGGTGGGACTGCAGGGGGGGGGGGACTTGATGATCCTCGTGGGTGGGACCACAGAGGGATGAAATGTGACAGGCAGTTTGTTGTCATTTTTGATACCCCAGAGTCAGAGAGGTAAAATGACGGGGGGAAATGGAGAAAGAAAGTATCTGAAATTAAGTCTGAATTATAATCCAATCCAATCACATCCTCTGCACCTTGAAAGATGATCTGTAGGGAGTGTTTATAAAGGCAGAAGGTGTGCATATTCAACAATTTTGTGAAATGCAGTTGAACTAATTCAAACTCTCTGAAAATTTGCAGCATCATAACACTGCTGAACAGCTACAGTACTTAATTATCTCCAGTTACCTGAGACACAGAGCCGAGAGAAAAACACTAGGCAGGTTTTACACTGATTCTTAATTTCAGAAGTTGACTTCATTTTCACTTGTTGGCGAGAACTGTTGGCAAAAGTGGAGCACCTTGAGTGTGACCTGAAAAGTACTTCCAGCCACGCCCTCCCCTGACCCGGCTGTTTAACCGCCAGTCCCTTTGGACATGTGCCACAGATACAGAGGTTGAGATCTCCATCCCCGTGAGCGTCACAATTACCAGATACACCGAGAGGCCTGTTAGTCTGTTGAAGCTGCTCTCACCTCCCGGAGACCTGGGGAGTTGAGCTGACGAGCTGAATCTAAATACATTTTTGCATCAATGGCCATTACCCACACGAAGCGCAATGCACAGCATAGAAGAGCATGGATGTGTTATTTTGTTCTCACAGAGAAGCATCTTGATATGGATTCTTTTTCTCCTGAAGTCCAAGCAGAATAGGACTACTGAACCCGTTTTTCAATTTGCTGAAAAGAACATGGGATAATTTAATCATGCCCCTCATTGCCAGAGCTGTCTGAATTGAGGCGCTAAATCTAATTTGCATGATTTAACCTATTCATCGGTTCAGTAGAGGAGTGGGTGAGAGACTTCTACTGCGGTGGTTCTGGCTGCAGGGGATGGATAGGGCTCATCTGTACTCGTCCCTGGCTGCGGGGGTGAGCACACTAGTGGCAGGATCAATGGGGAAATGCAGCTGAACGCATCAAACTCCCGTCACAGTGTGAGGCTGAGGGGTAGAGGGTAGGAGGTGAACTCTCCAGCAGCCAGCGGGAGCAGCACTGGTTAGCTGCAGGTGTGCGGCTCAGGGTTTTTTGCGCAGGGTAACTGTACTCCTGTGCTTTGCCTGGAGCAACCTCAGAAGTACAGAGGGTCTAGAGGGATAATTTATGGAAAGTGCATTGCTGAAGTCACCGGCAGTGTCATAGACATCACACCATATAAAGTGTGTCTTGAGCCAATCCTGTTGACTACTTTCTGTTTTTGCCTAATTGATCACAAAGCCTAATATTCTATGTGTATCTCAGGAGTCTTTCCTTATAATATAAAACTGGACCTTTGAGGGTTGTGTATTATCCACAGTTACACGTGTAAGGAAGTACAATTAATGCTGAATGGAAAATGTGTTTGGGTTCATGGCAACTATTGTTTGGCCAACATTTTGTATGGGGTGGGGGGGGGGCGGTGATGTGACAAGTGAGGGGAACGGAGAGGTGAATAGTAAGGTCCAATCTCAAACCAGCCTCTATCCCCTCACCCTATCCACTCCCCCTCCGTCTGCACGTTCACGCCGAGCTTCGCCATGTTAAGGGCCGTCCCAAACCAATTAGCACAAAGTGCGCTTGAAGTGCGTGTGAACTGTCAAACCCTTAAATAGCGAGCCTGCATCGGTGCAAGCTCCCGATAGCCGAAGCAGGAAGTGCACGTGCCAAAGCGATGCCGAAGGAAACCGCATAGAAATAAAGTTCTGTCTTCCTACACTGTCAATTATTTTAGATCATTTTACAGCACCCAAACTTTTGTTTTCCTCACTGATTTCACAGCCTCAAACTAAAAGATAAAACCCAAAATAGAACATCACTTTATCCCTAGATCACTTGATTTGTAGCAAACTCTTAAAAGCCTGTATTCATAGTTCACATAAAAAAAATCTAATAGGCCTAGGTCTACATCAAATTTACATTATATATTCCATTATTTATGGAGACAATGGCAGACAAAGCAGCTGATTAGGCTGTGACAAGCAAATGTCTCGGGACAGTCATTTAGAATTAGAGTTAATTAGCAAAAACATGAGTTTGGATTTTTGACCATTTCTTGTTTAATTACAGTGATTTATATTTTTATTATAAATCATGAACATTTTTCCCATAAATCACCTAAATATGCCATGGTGACTGCTGCTTCCCTGTTCCAGTGGAGTGGAGACAGACCAAGAATAGGCAGACCAGTCACCCAGGGTCTGTGAGCAGGCAGGGCTTATAAAAAAGCTAGCTTTTGAAACTTGGCTAGCTACAGTATCACTCGCATGGCAAAAAGCGTCTGGAACTTCCAGTTCTCCCTTGTGCCGTCCTCACTCCAATGCAGGTGTCGGCCTCCCATCTTATTTGAGCTGCTGCTCAAAAGGTAAATCTGTGAAATCATTTTTCACCAAATATTCAAGGTCTTCATTTTCCATAGTTGCTAACTCACAGTTGCTGCCAGCTAACATTGGATAACGTGATACTGAAGGACGAATGTATAAAGGCGGGACTCAATCATGACAAGGTTTGATTGGAAAGAAAATTGGAAAGCTGGCTTCTGGTGGATTTGATAGGGTAGAAGCCAAATTTGAAATGGCTGACCCCAGCCTTTTTTTCAGCCATGCTGACTAATCAGTTTAGTTAACTTCAGGGTTATTCACAGTTTAATAAATGTAGCCACATCTGATAATTGAAGCTGCTCTGCTGCACTGGATCAGGGCCGGGTGTTTTGAGGAGTCAGAGGAAGGAAGAGACAAATAAGAAATACACAATGGTCTCTGCCTGAACCCCAATTATTTAAAATAATGTCTAAAATTGAAACAGTACAATGCCTGAGTAGGCATTAGCATGTTTATTCTGCATCCCCCAGGGCTTGAACTCACAACCGTAGACTCCAAGGGAAGATCATGTTCTTGTTGAGCCAAGTAAGAAGCTGGCAGTTTGAACTGAAAAAGTATGTCACAGCTAGATATTTACACCATAGGAATCCTGCATGGACATTAGTAGGCCTACATACTGTGAGGTGAATGAGACTGGACTGAGCATGGATTGACTGAATTTATTGGATTGAACACAGGTGTGGCTGATTGAGATGTAAGCAGACAAAAGACTGATCAGATGAAGTGACGACAAAATGAATCATTAACAGCATTACATTAAATTACATTTTTAAAATATTTAAAAAGCATGTCATTAGGCACAATGCCTGAATAAGCATCAGCATTTTTACTTTGCACCCCCTGGGTTTGAACTCTTGTTGAGCTACCACCACCATGTGAGAAGCCATAGATGGTTTCACACAATCAAAGGTTGCATGTAAATGTCAGGTGCATGTAACGTGAAGGTTTCAGCAGTTTCCACAAAATGTTTGTTAAAGGCACCACAAGGGGCAAAAACCAAATCCAAAGACTAAACAATAAAACCAAGGTACACACTCTCAACAAGTGGAGAACAAAATACAAAACGGACAAGTTTACAAACTTACAAGATTGCACAGGAAACACCAGGGACAACGCACAGCTACAGCAAATAATGAACAAACAAAAGAACAAAATGGGAGCAACATGTAGTGTAGGCTATATACTCACAGACTAACAAGACAGGTGGAAACCAATCAAACAATCAGTGGTACAGGTCTCTCAATCCGAGTCAATTTAGCCAGTTGTAGTCCTATGGTCCGCTATTGGGGCGGGGTTGCCAACAACAACATCTCTGATTGGTGGAGACATTGCCTTTGCACTTTATGATTGTGAGTAGTATATATTTTCATGTATATTTCAAAATTCTGTGAAGATCGTTTGTGGAGGACAGTCTGAAGATGTAGGGTAGAAATCGGGATGTCAATTGACCAAAAATGTGGGAAGAGTAGAGTTTGATAGTTTTTGAGGAAAAGCAGAGTGATGGACTTCATAATTCCTGCCAGCTCGAAGTACATGGACGTTTCTACTCACTTGGGCCTGCATTTTGGTGTTGGTTGCAAAGTGATTGCACGTACGGCTGATTTGTTATGATTTTTTAAAGTTTAAAACTTTAGACTGTTGCTGTAGCGCCACCATCACGACTACTGGCCCACAATGCCAGTTGAGGACTTCTGGTATAGGACTGGACCTATGTGCAAAGTTTGGTGAATTTTTTTTCATGCATGGACTTCCTATGAAGAAAAAGATTCACATTCAGAATATTGGAAAATTCAAAAGGGACCGGCAGCTTTAGGGGTAAGACAGGCTTACCTTGGCCTATGGGAGGAAACGCCACTGATTGCCATCTTTTTATGGTACATGGTTGGGCCTCATAGTATCTCATACCACTCACCCTATAATTGCCCTTCATTGTGATGTAAAGCTATAGGTTTTCTCTTTGTGGTGTCTGTGCCTCTACATGTCCACTACTATAATTCACAACCCATAGGGCATTGAGCCCAATGCACCAGCATAAAAAGTGTGTCTTTATATTTTATGTTGAAGCATGGAACATATTGATTGTCATAAAATCTGCTCAGTTAACTCCTAACCTGTGCTGCAAAGAAGCTACCGCAAGATCCGCAAGTCCACTGTCAGCCATAAATATGAAACAACTTGAGCAAGCAAGAATTTATATTACTTACTGTATCATTTAAGAGGAGTTTATTTTGCTTGAGGCAGTCTTAAAAGGATTTCTGAACTGACACTTAGCTCAGGATGAGTTAAACGCTATTATTGTTGTTGTTAGGGTAGCTGATTTAGCCAAAGGGATTTGTATTGACTATGTTAAAGTATCTGCTTATACGTGTATGCATTCCCTATAAAGCCTTTATTCTAAAGGTATGTACATAAACAAGATGTTTCATTCCATCTGTTACATTATTACTTATAGGACTATGCAGAAGACCTCGCGCTCGTGTACTATGCTGGAGATTGGCAGCACGTGGAGGAGACCCTGAGCCAGGACATGCAGACACTAGCGGCATACCTCCGGAAATGGAGATTGAAGCTCAGCAAGGCAAAGACATGGTTGGAGGCCTTCCACCTTAAAAACAAGGAAGCCAAATGTGAGCTCCGAATACACATCGATGGAACACTCCTGCCATGTGGCGCCGAACCAACCTATCTCGGCGTGACATTGGACAGGTTGCTCACGTTCTGCCGACACCTCGAGTCACTGTGCAAGAAATTAACAGCTCGTGTGGCGTTGATGAGGCGACTGGACCGATCAGGCTGGGGTGCCGGCACAAAAACATTGTGTATGGCAACCCTATCCCTGGTCTACTCAACCAGTGAATATTGTGCACCGGTGGTGTCGCAGCGCTCATACCCGACTCATTGATCCGCCTATCAACGAAGCCTTGTGCATCGTGACAGGGTGCCTGCGTCCCACTCCTGTGGACAACCTTCCCATCCTCGCAGGCATCCAACCCGCTGGCCTCCGCCGCACAGGAACCACAGCACATCTCGCCTACAGGGCCGTGGAGCCTAACCACCTGCTCCACGACAGGCTCACTGCAACAGCGGCGTCTCAAGTCGAGACATCCTTTTGTTCCTACCGCACGGGATCTCCTGCAGCAATGCAGAGATCTTAACATCAGTGAGACAGGATGGGCGAACTACACCTGGCATGCAGAGTGGGAGGCAAACACCTCCAGACTCTGTGATTTCATCCCGGCTTACAGGGATGGACTTACCCAGACCGGCATGGGTGAGGCTTAATCATCTCCGGACTGGTGTCGGACGCTTCCGCTCATCGATGCACAGATGGGGCTTGGCATCCTGCGTGGTGTGCGGGTGTGTCACCGAGGAACAAACCGCAGACCACGTCATCCAGGACTGTCCGATATATTGGATATAGGGGATGACGAAACGGTGACGAAATGGACAGTCATGGCTCTTGGAGGTGTGCCCGGCTATATAGCCCGGGTGACCCCCTCGATAGCCCTTCGGTCCCAAGCCTAGGGGGAGAGGATCGAACCAACCTTCCCAAACAACAAAGAAGAAGAACTTAAAGGAGAGTATTGCTTACTCATCCAAAACCATGGATTTCATGCACAGTAAATGGCAACAGGAAATCACAAAACAAAAATAAATAAATAAACTGAAAAATCAAGCCACTTTCACGTGTTCCCTGGAACAGAGGCCCTTGTATGTAAACACTTTTCACTCCCAAATAAATCACTTTCATGTTTGTGAGAATCAAGTTTGGACAGGCAAATTGATTTGGTGCCACGGTACTTCATTAGCCTAGGGGCACTTGGATGTGGAATAGCACTTGTCTGTTGTCTAGTATCTACTCAAGTAAACTCATGATTATCACACCGTCTAAAACAACACTGATCCCACTTTTACAAAAGAATGACACTGCCATGATGCCATTTTGCTAAGTTTCCCTCAAGGGAGGTAACAAGATGTTATTTTAAACAGCCACAATATCAGTGCTTTACAATATTTAAACTTTCTTCCTCTCTCTCTCTCTCTCTCTCTCTCTCTCTCTCTCTCTCCCCCCCCTCGCTCTCTCTCTCTGTCAGATCCCTCAGGTGAGCTACGCCTCCACGGCTCCGGAGCTGAGTGATAACACACGCTACGACTTCTTCTCCAGAGTGGTGCCCCCGGACACCTACCAGGCTCAGGCCATGGTGGACATCGTGAAGGCCATGCGCTGGAACTACGTCTCCACGGTGGCGTCAGAGGGCAGCTACGGGGAGAGCGGCGTTGAGGCGTTCATCCAGAAGTCTCGCGAGGATGGTGAGTCAGGTTCTTTGTGTGTTTTCTGGAAATTAAGATGAGAGCTGTACGAAAGCTCCAAAAACAACCCCACACTGCTCTCTCCAAGTATCACTCAAGTGCTTACGTATTTCTTCACATGATCATACTGCTGAACCTTTATATTACAACCACTGTGCAAATATTGCATGTTGTGCAAGTCACTTCTAAAATTGAGAGAAAGGGTCGCACACATTGATGCTCCAATGCAATTATTTTATTCTCCAACGTTTCGGCAGCAAGCTGCCTTCATCAAATCGGCAGTGTGTGACCCTCACTCTCAATTTTAGATTATTATACACCCTTAGGTCAGGACCTCACCAAACAAGGTGTGCGTTCTCTTTTCTTGAATAATTGCAATTAACGTCTAGCATTGCCAGTACTGAGTAGCTCTCTTTTATCTTAAGAGTCATCAGTCAGATACATCACTGTATGTTTTCTCCTACAAGATCCCATTCCTGTGCATACAGAGCAATCACTCCCAGAGATTGACTGGCACTCAACCACTATGGTGTATATGCATTTGTCATGGGGGTGCTGGTAATTGAATAATTTTTTCTTCCCCCAAGTAGCCCAACAAACAAGGCAGGAACACACATTGGATATTATCCAATGGCTTTCTAGAGCTTTAATCTCTGCAGTTTTATATTTGAACCAGTGGCCCGTTTTAGTCTGGTTGTTGCTCATGTACGGCGCTCGACATAGAACATCATCAGACAGGGCTGCATGTTGGAAGACAAGCTCAGTTACATCTCTGTGATTGTGCAGAATTCAAATGCATGCATATCAATGCAGAGAGATATTATCACCCTAATCACCAGCAACACCAAAATAGGATAGGATTAACATTATCATACTCCAGTCATGAATTGTGTTAGGGTTAGTGGAGGAGGACCCAAGAGCAGACACGACAGGCGTAGGGAGACAAGCCCACGTTGGAGCATGTTTATTGGTCAGGCAAGGGTCAGGCAGGGACTTGGTAGTCGGACAGGCGAGGGTCAGGCGGGGACATGGCAGTCAGACAGGCGCGGGGTATAGGCAGGGACGTGGTAGTCAGACAGGCAAGGTTCAGGCAGTGGCAGGGAGTTCAGACTAGAATGAAGGAAAACAAAAAGGGTGAGGTTGGGATAAAGGCAGGTTAGGTTAAAGATTCAGACGTGATACCCACTAGGTTCGTCAACGATCTGGCACTGACTGCTGAGTAGCCCGGCTTCTTAACCTGGCTTAGATGGGTTGATTGGAGATGCCAGGCAGGTGTGAAGTGGGGACATGCCCGGCTTGTGGCTGAGGCTGATTGGTGACATCAGGCAGGTGTGGAGTGGGAGCACACCCGGCTCAGACTGTTCCCACTGCGCCCTCTGGGATGTACCATGAGAATCTGAGTCAGAGGCCCAGTCCCAATGTCCACCCTTGCAGACTCACAGACTTAAGGGCGCGCTCCCGCGAAGTCAGCGAGGGCTTAGGGGTGTCCCAATGTCAAATCGGCAAGTGCATGAGGGCTCTCTGGCAGACATTTTGAGCCCTTTATGTCCCCTTACCATAAGTCTGCACTTCTGCAGACTTTGCCTAAGGGAATTACCCACAGTTCATATCGTTGTGACGTGAAACACGGGGTTACCTGAAGAACAGCCAATAAACAAGCACGGACAGATCAACCAACCCTAACGTTCACGTTACAAAACAGAATATGTTTTCATGTTTTCAGCTGGACTTGCTTATCTGCACAAGTAGCCTTATAATTATTTTGGTTTCATTATTTTTACGTATGGGTTATTAACCCCATGGGTTTGTATAATGTGATTTGTTTAAAAATATGTAGGCTATGTTTATAATTTACATCGATTTCTGTTGCTCTAAATTGCCCAGTTAAAAGAAGTATGACATTAATTACCCATTTCGGTGCAGTGTTGAATTGAGATCTCCAACATGAATATGGAAAGAGTTGTGAGGTGCAGCAATGTGTATTATCATTCTTAAGTAAATACTTTTGGATTCATCACAAACAAGAATCACAGGCAGTAATGTAGTTCGCATATGACCACAAAATAAAATGATTTCAACAAGTTGAACAGACTTGTTTTGAGGGTAACACAGAGAGTTCTGATAATGTAAAGGGGATTTGACTCAGCCCAAAATTAATTTACACGAAGACCTACAAGAAAAAACATGTAAAATTGAAAAAAAGCCCCACACCCACAATAGTAAGAATTATGTTTTCACGTCAACATAATGTGATGTCGCAAGTGCTGTCCCATTCCTTTTTATACCAATTTAAGCCCTTGCAGCCTCTCGCACTCAACCACTTTACCAGGTGACGTCAATAAGTCTGTGAGGGCTCAGGGCTTGAGGGTTTAGGGGGGACATTGGGACTGGGCCAGAGTCAGAGGTGTGGTAGCCTGACGAAGGCGGGGCATGACAGGATGATGGAAATTACTATCCGAATTAATCTCATCACTACCCATCATGTCATCATACTGTCTAATTTACATTAACACTCTTGTACAGAGTAGCAAGTATCTGCCCAGTCTCTTTTCAGGATATTGCATGGAATATGCGTGACGATTTTCGAGAAATGTAGTTACATGTAAATAACATTATAACATAATTGTTTAAAATGAACTCTCCCCTGTTGGTGGACCGTGGACTTGGGAGTTGTATTGATTTATTTTAGACTATAGAAATGTTCTGATATAGCAGTAGCCTATAGGAAGAAATAGTTGATTCTGTCTCTGGCAAAGAGCCTAGTGTAATTCATCTTTGTCTTCCCTGATTCAAATGTGCCCCAGGTAGATTGTTGTTTAGCATCTTAATCTTGCAATAACTGGATACTGAACTGTAAGTAAAACATATGAATAATGAAAATATAGATAACTGAACTGAAACAGGGCTGTGGTGAATAACTAATCAATGTTGATGAATTAATGACATGCACAAAATCATTGTGTGTGTGTGTGTGTGTGTGTTTCATATCTTTTGGATGAAATCCATGTATAATCATATCTCTTTCATCGCAACCTCCTATCCCAAAGCACTGACGCAGAAATAATTGCAATGAATCCCATGCAATCAAACTGTGAGAGAAACTTATAAAAGGGATAAAATGTTAATTGGTTGGGGTAGAGGATTCAGAACTCTGGATCCCGAGGCAACCGTTCAATACCATGAGCACACAGATCTAAGATAGTGCTGGCGTGGCTGGCTAGACTTTTGCAGTATTGTGTGCATCAATAGTTGAACGGGAGAGAGCCGGGGCAAGGGGTTGATCTGGGACTCGAGAACAGAGACAGAAAGTGAGAAAGCAGGCGAGAGAGTGAAGGAGAGCGAGAAGCGAGCGCCCACCTGGAGCGACGCGAGGCGTGGGCGGTGACGAGCAGCGCTGGGAACGCAGACGGCTCTGTTCCGGAGGCCGCCCATGCATGCCCGCCCTGACCTCCGACCCCCCGGCTGAGGCAGAATGTAATCGTTACCGACATGCCCGGTGCTCGCCATGCCGCCCGGCCTCCTCTCCTGCCAGTGCCAAGCTGCTGCCCGTTACCCAGGCTGCCAGGAGAGGGGCTGGCGGCGGGGACGCTCCCCCTGAGCCCCCCGCTGAGCTGGCGGACGCGCCGGTACCAGGGGGTGTTCGGCCCCCCACTGAGCTGGCGGAGGCGCCGGTATCAGGGGGTGTTCGGTGTGCTCAGCGGATCAGAAGGGGTCGGACCCGGGGTCGTGCTGTGGGAAGACTGCAGAAATGGGAGTTGTGTGCGAATTTAAGATTTAGCCAGAATTAAACTTTTTCCTATAGGGTCGATCTCAGTTCAAGCAGTTAATTCAAAGGACTGTGTTACAGAGACATGACTGCATTGCCAGGTTTTAACTGTGTGTGACACCATCTTCAGCCCTCACTGGCTAAGCTCTCATTCAATGTGGCAGTGGGGAGAAATCCAAAATGTAAATGGATGTCCAATTAACCATGGCAGATCCAATTAATTAGGTCCATCCAACCCACCTTGCTTTTATGGCCTCTTTCTGATTCACTTAGGGGTTCACTTAAAAAACGGACCCTGCACACCAATCTTCATTTGCTACTGCTAACTATTCTACTGTGCTCCCCGATGATGCAAGCAAGGCATCAGTACTGATCCCTGAAAAAGATTCAAACCACATGGGATGTTTAGCAGAAATTAGCGAGAGATGGTGCAGGGAACTGAAAGTGCAAGAAGGACTGGATTGTTTATTCTAATTTAACTGATATGTTGGCTCTCAGACCAACATGGCATGAAGTAGAATTATTTAAGCTTTGTGTTTTGTGATGAAGGCGAGGCTAATGAAGACGGCTATAGACAAGTGATTAGATTAGCCACAGAGCACAATTCAATATAATTAGCCTCTGGTTTAGTGTTGATTTAGCCTGATATCAGACAGAATTGTCAACTCATTACACTCCATTGAGAATATCAGTCTTCAGTCAGACATTACTTCCACTCTAACCAATTTCTACAGCGGAGATTCAATTATAACGCCATTGCTGATGCATAGCCATAACAACCATAGACAACCTTGTAATTATCGTAGTAGGCTACTGTACGAAGGGGGGGGGGGTAGACTACTTACTTCTACTACTTACTTTGTTTCTACTATCAACTACTACCAAATCAAATCAAACTTTATTTGTATGCCGCATTTCATACATAGAGGCAACACCATGCGCTTTACAGAGAATAATGGGGGTGGGCATATATCCTCTCTCAACGAGGCGATCAAGCTCCTGGAAAATGTAATTGGCTAAGAACAATTACAGAGCAATAAACATGGGCCCACGGTGACACAGGTGTCACACGTCCTTTAAATGTTCTGGAAAATTCCTTATAAAGCTTTATCCTTGATTTTAACTCATGAAGTCCCAAAGTGTGACACCTACGACACATCCTGGCGGGTCATGTGACAGGTCATGTGACTTTGGGTTCCCATGACAACATTTCAGCATGACTGTGCCAGCATGTGGTAGATCTGGCAGACGTAGCTAAACTGAAAAGTTTGGTTTTCAATGCTAAAAGGTAAGATTCACCCATTTAAGAATTGTAATACTTTCATAACATGTCCTTTATGACATTAAACCTGTTGTGAACACATTTCTTGAACAAACTGATATAAAATAAAACAGATAAATATCGTTGTGACACATACGTCACATCGGGCATTTAACCTTAAATTTGTCACGAATAACTCAATGTGACATATATGTCACAATAAGAAAAATAATGATGATCTGCTCAGTTAATTTGGCTAATTCAATGATATTTAGTTATTTTTTTTATATTGTTCAATTCAAAGCATATTACAACAAATATCAGTCATATTTCAATGACATTTTATTTTTTTCTGTAGTATGGACAAGAAGAATAAATATAGCGTTCAGGAGGTGCTGTCAGCCATTCATGGAGACGACAGTGAGTTTGAGGGATGTGAAGGTAGCTCAGATGAAGACCCTAAAGACCCTGATTACCAGCAACAAAGAAATGGAGAATGATGAGACAAGTGAGTGCTGATTCAGACTGTAGTGAAACAAGTGATTTAGATGAAGTACCTCAACCAAAGATAAACCCTCAGCAAAATCCAACTGTCCAAGGAAAAAAAAGCTATTCTTGGAGAAAGACACCTTTTGAAGCCCCTGAGGGCACATTCAAAGGAGAGAGTGTCACATCTCCAGATGCTCTTCATACCCCCCTGGAGTACTTCAGGGTGTTCATAACAGAAGAAATGATTGAGTCACTGAAGGAGCAAACACATCTGTACAGTGTACAAAAATCTGCACAGCACAGAAATGTTAACACCACTGTTAAGGAGCTGGAAATATTGATCGGCATCTTCTGTACCTGCGCATGGGTCTTTGCCAACTGCCAGGAAATCGTGCTTACTGGGAAAATGCCACAAGGTGTGCCATGGTGGCTGACAATATGTCACGCAATTTTTCAGACCCTGCTGGCATCTCTGCACTTCATTGATAACACTGATTTGTCAAACAGGCAAGAAGGGGACAAGTGCTGGAAGATCGTTCCATGGCTTGAGATGTGTCACAAACAATGCCTTGAGATCACCCCAGAAGAGTACAACTCTATTGATGAGCAAATTGTGTCTTTCAGAGGGACGCACAGCCCAATAAGGCAGTATGTAAAGAGCAAGCCCCACCCTTGGGGACTGAAAATCTGGGCCCATTGCACTTCCTCTGGAATCCTCTGTGATTCTGTGGTCTATGACGGTGGCACTGGGAAAAAAAACCTCACTTGGCATGGTTGGTGACGTCGTGGTCAAGCTGTGTGAAACTCTCCGATCAAACCACAACCACAAAGTGTTTGCGGACAACTTGTTTTCTTCAGCACAACTGGTGCTTGAGCTTCTTGAGTGACAGATCTACTACACAGGAACAATCCGCAGCAATCACTTGGCTGGTTGTCAGCTTGAAGATGACAAAAGTCTTGCCAAGAGAGGCAGAGGATCTGTGGATGCCAGGGTAGACAAAGAGGGATCCATGGCCTGTTACCCTGATCTCTTCCCACTGTGCAGTTGAACCTCAAGACAAAGCTAGACACTGGAGCAAATCAGACAAAGCATTTGTGGAAGTCAACAGGCCACACATCGTGAAGGAGTACAACACTTCATGGGGGGGATAGACCTCCTAGATACATGCATCGCAAGGTACAAGTACCACATGCGGTCACAGAGGTGGTACCTCTACCTGTTCTGGCAAACCGTAATGCTAGGCCTCGTTAACGCATGGCTGATCTGTCGCCATGACTGCAAACTACTTGGTGTCCAAAAGCCACTGAAACAAAGGATCTTCCAGGCAGAGGTCGCAACTAGCCTTATTCTCCTCCAGTCACAAAGGGGCCGCCCATGACTCAATGCCACATCTCCACCAGCACCTCCCAAGAGAGCTCGTGTTGGAATTCCAAATGATGTTCGCGTGGACCAGGTTGCACACTGGCCTGTCAAATGTGACAAGCGTGGTTGTTGCAAATTCTGCAAAATCAATGCAACCACCACCCTCTGTGAGAAATGCGATGTGTGTCTTTGCTTCACTGAAGAAAGAAACTGTTACAAGTCTTACCATTTGGTCTAGAAATGCCACACCTGCTGATAACATTGGTTCAAACATGGTGCTAAGGATACTAAAGTCTATTTGTTTCTAAACTTTTTTGAAACATGTTTTTCAAGTTTACTTCATAAATCTGTTCAGTTTTCTACAGCTACAGTAACTTTTTGAGAAGACCTCCAATATGAGGCAGTCTTATTTAATTTTACTCAGTTTGCTATTTTTTGTGTTATTTATTTTTATTCATTTTGCAATTTTTTATGTTGTAAAACAAATCTGAAAAACACAATTGTTGTTAAACCTAAGAAGGAAAGTTTTGGTTTGTGGAAATGCAAATAAAAAGACAAACAGAAATAATTTGTCAGGTTGATTTATTTTACAGTGGAGGAATAAGTAACGCCCAATGTAACATACTGTATATGTAACATTTAAGTTTAACCGTTAACGTCCAATGTGACATATATTGTGACGATTCCGTCTCGGTCACCGCCCTACCCGATGTAGTTGACTCCCAAACCATCACTCACTTTTTTCCACCAATCAGCTGTCACCAAATCCACTCAACCAATTCCAGTGGTTTATTTAGAGGCTCTTCCCTTATTCACTAGAAGCGCGCGACAAAACAAGGAAGTGGCTAGACCGTCCTTTGTTCGAATTGTTTCATTGATAATAACCACCCAAGGAATAGCATTCAGCTGCGGGATTTACAAACTAGCGATTATTCACTGTAGCCTACTGATGAAACTTACGGGGTGACAGTGACGGTGTCGTGAGTGGAATTGTTATTTTGTTTTGTGCTGGTCGAGATTTAAGTTGTAGCCTACAGATCCAAAGACTGAACTGAGCCAAGGACTCTTAATTTTTGTGAGGTTTTGCGCTGTCGGAATTGGACTGATGTAGCTCTGGATCTGACTGATTGGTGCGATATATTTTCGATTTGTGATTGATTTATGGTGACGGCCTATGCGAATGAACTGCAATTTGTTTTGTTTAATTGCATGCTTTGGTTGAATATATTTTGATTTTGCTCCGTATATTACGTGTGCCTTATTTGCCCTATTGAATGCAACGCATTGGTACGGTGTATTATTTAAATGTGTGGTATAATGGTTATGAGAAAAATATAATTTAATATTAAGAACGGAAACATTGGTACCTGTATGAGGGTTCATGAGAAGTCAATATACTATAAAATATACAAATATAATATAAAAGAGCTGATACATGCACCCTTTGTGAGGTTGACTGACCATAGGGGATAAAAAAGAACCTTAAATCTTTTATTGTCAGGTTTAGCCTGACTGGCAACCACATTATAAAAATAGTCAAACCGTCACAATATGTAACATTTCAGATCTTTACCACTTGGGGGTGGTATTTTGAAAAAAAATATTAGAAATGTGTTCTATGTGGTCTATTTAATCTGTTTTATGTTCCCCATAATTTTCCTTGAAGGGGAAATGGGTCCGGGTTCTTATGGGTTAATACTTCATAGGAGAGACATGACTATCAGAAGAGTATGCAAATAGTTACAGAGATATTGCCTACATGGTAGGCCATTATGTGTAAGCTATCCCTGTAGTCTATAATATGATATTTAAGTGAATCATATTACAAAGCACAATAAGCGCTTAGCAGAACAGGCTCATAGAGAATGACGCAAAGCAGAGGTGGGGAAACAGTCGACCAGTTGTCGTCCTCTCTAGTAATCTTGAGTTCCCAGAAGCCCTCGCTGCGGCACCTCTCAAGTCACATTGTCCGAACGCACAGCTTCACAATGTTCTACAACATCTTGACAACGACGTTAGTGCCGCCCTTGGCGCTCACTGGTTAATTGTTAGAACACGCGGTGTCGATTATATATTTTAATTGGATAATTAGCTGTTTCACAGCTGTTTCACATAGCATCACCAGACCAAAAATCTACTAACTTTTAGTGGGCGGATTTGAACGTCTGGACCTAGGCTAGTATTAATTGGGCTGTGTGTAGTGTAGCGGGAAACAGTTGTGATGTTCTGGTCAGTAGTTTCTCATTTGGGTAAACATTTCTGGGTACAGCACTGTATGTACAGAAGGTATTTGAACTAAGTAAAATGAGGTGTATTGGGTTTTTGTTTACATTGATCAAACATTTCTTGTGATACATTAACTCTTCCCCTAAACACAGACTTGCCAAGAGAGCGCCCCCCCCACCCCCCAAGCAGTAAAGGTAGGATTTTTACCACCCCGAGCCTGGGTGAGAGGTCACCCGCGCTATATATCTGGGCACACCTCCAGGAGCCATGTCACCGTTTCGTCATCCACAACCGTCAGGCCATGCATTCCATTGGGTGTCCGATATATCGGACGTTCCTGGATGACATGGTCTGCGGTTTGTTCCTCGGCGCCACACTCGCTCACCACACAGGATACCAAGCCCCATCTGTGCATTGACATTTGGGCACATAAGAATGAGTTTTGTAGTACTTAAAAATTATGGAATAACAACACTTATGTACATATTCACTTTGATTTTACCTAAAGATAACTGGCATGTGTCATGTTCAACCACTGTGTTATTCCTTTAAAAGCAGGCAGAGAGACCAGTTCCATTAGCATTAGATCTTTTTGAAGGCTATTTCAAGTAAGAGGAGCAGAGCACATGGAAGCCTTCTTTCCCAGTTCAGTCCTAGTGCTCGGCACAGACAACAGGTTCACAGACTGAGATCTCAGACTGTAACTACTGACAGGTCTCTGCACAATCAGAGAGCAGATGTGGGCCGGGTGTTTACCTACAGTAGGATGGCTTTATAAATGAACGGGTACCAATGACTGAGCCTCCGTCAGGTCAGCGATGGCCAGCCAGCCCTGGAGTACAGTGTACAGTGATGAGTAAGAGCTTTACAATCAAGTCTAAATGCGTAAATAGATTTTCACATATCAGATTGGAAGGATCTGTACTTCATGTGCAAAATGCTAGCTTTTCAGGCCATAAAATGGTTGTTTATTGTGCTAATACTTACAGACCTAAATGTTCAGCCTGAAACATTCCATTTCCCCTGGCGTTCGTCTTTAAGGGTTGTTAATCAGAGATAACAGGTGTTTGGCTGCCAGACAACCTCGGCATAGGCCTGCTTTTCATCACAGCAGAGCCGGATCAGAGCGGGAGGGATGCTCCCTCTCATTAATCGACAAAACAAAGGGCAAGTCGATAACGCTGAGCTGTTCCCTCTGAGCCGCACACAGACCTGACAGGAGGCGAGGTTGGTGCTGCCTGCCTACTCACCGGCCCACATAGTGCCATATCTCAACATCTCTGAGACTCATCAGGTCTCAGGATCAGTCATGGTCAGCTGCAGGTATCTTAGCAGTGTTCCAAGGACTTTCTAATTGCAACACACATCTTGCAACTCTGCCTTGTTTGTTTGTTTGTTTACATATTTATTTATTTATTTATTTAACATGCTAGATTGCTCTGACATCCCCACTGATGACTCTTGTGTGTTGGTAATTAGTTCTGGCTGAGTAATCAAGCTCTTGATGACCTTTTATGTCCTTCTCCTGACTAGTGACCACATTCCCCAGTACTAAGGATACACAGATACTGTATCTGCCCTGTAACACTCTATTTTGGTTCAGGCTATGACAAGCAGCCTTCAGACATCAACACAAGGCTGTTTTGGCAGCTGTGATCTGGGGTACCTATTGTATTTTTCTCAGACATCGGTTGGCCAAGAGTGATTCTGGTATAGGAGTCCACAAGGCTAAGCCAATATGCGTTGCCCTTACCTGGCCACAAGATATTGGTTAGGGTACACACTCTATAAACCTTTCCACAAAACCTTCGCAAACCAATATCCTGCAATCCAAAAAGCAGCTTTATTCTTGAAGTGGTCTTGCTGTATGAATCTTTATTCCTGTGGCAGTTCCATCTAAAAGAAATAAGATTGGCCCCTTTTTCTGTTGATGCCTGACCTTGTAGACTACTAAACACAGTACACACAGTGAACCACCCGAGAAGAGCAATATGAGATATAGTATGAGACATGGAGGATTTGGGCAAAAGGATCATACCAGGGCAAAAAGGCAATGTGAGTTAGCAGTGATTGGAAGCAATGTAATGATGGCACCGCTACGCTCTGTAACATGCACAGTGGCAGCCATTGTTGAACATTGGCGGTGTCCATCTGAATTTATTAGTCTCAGAAGAATCGATAGCACATTGTTTACCATCCTCCTGCGAGATGAGAGTCCAGCTGAGACATCTTAAATCATGGTCATCATTCTTACTTTGTGTCTGTGCAGATTGCCGTTCGAGGAACCTGGCTTGGCATGGTTTGTCACTTGATTGTATAAATTAGTCTGCCCCGCAGATGGAGGCAGCAGGGTGATTTGTGGGCACATAATTCATCTGTTACTCTATGTCTCAACCTCTTCCTCTCTCCCCTCACTCTCCTAATGGATTTTTAAGAAATAAATTCAGCAGTCTAAACGTCAGATACAGTATAGGCGGATTATCTGTGTAAAAAGACACATGCTACAAAATTATGAAGTTTCCAGCCTCCCCCCCACAGGAAAACAAACAAAAGGAGAAAATACATTGAATCACGATGAACTGTAGTTGTATAACAGGACGACAAACTCAGCTACAGTATAATGTATACATGCATGAGAAAATAATTTGTAGTCAACACAAACTGGTATCATGCAACTGTATGGTTATTCAATTACACTCCATTACAGTATAAGCATTCTGGACTGAACTGCTTTGTGTGACTGAGAGACCCTAGAGAAAAGAAGAGTAGAGGGGAGAGAGAGAAAGAGAGAGAGAGAGAAGAGAGAGAGAGAGAGAGAGAGAGGGAATTGTGCTGTATGGTAGCGATGTCTGGGGTCCATTGGCAAATCAGGAATTTTCTAATTGGGACAAACATCAAATTGAAACCCTTCACACTGAATTTTGTTAATACATTCTAAAAGTTAAAAGAAGCATGCAGAGCGGAACTTGGCCAATTCCCTCTTCTAATTGATATTCAAAAAAGAGACATCAAATTGTATATGCATCTCAAAACTAGTGATCCAACCTCTTACCATCCCCAAGCCTTACAAAGCCAAGAGGAGAACATGGAGAGGAGTCCCCTCAGCCAGCTCATTCTGAGGCTGACCTCCACTGACCCTCCCCTGCCTCAGGACAGCCCCCACACAATCTGGCCCAACCAAAGTATCACAAAACAAAAAGAAAACTATATTACTTATTGGAAAAATGCCACCAAAACACAGAGTAAATTAGAATGATATTTGGCCCTAAATTGAGAGTACACAGTGGCAGAATATCTGACTACTGTTACTGACCCAAAACTGAGGAAGACCTTGACTAGGTACAGACTAGATAGAGACTAGTGTGTTGGTGTGAGGGTAGATAGACTAGTGTGTTGGTGTGAGAGTAGATAGAGTAGTATGTTGGTGTGAGGGTAGATATACTAGTTTGTTGGTGTGAGGGTAGATAGACTAGTGTTGGTGTGAGGGTAGATAGACTAGTTTGTTGGTGTGAGGGTAGATAGACTAGTGTGTTGTGAGGGTAGATAGACTAGTGTGTTGGTGTGATGGTAGATAGACTAGTATGTTGTGAGGGTAGATAGACTAGTGTTGGTGTGAGGGTAGATAGACTAGTGTGTTGGTGTGAGAGTAGATAGACTAGTGTGTTGGTGTGAGGGTAGATAGACTAGTGTTGGTGTGAGGGTAGATAGACTACTGTGTTGTGAGGGTAGATAGACTATTGTGTTGTGAGAGTAGATAGACTAGTGTGTTGGTGTGATGGTAGATAGACTAGTGTGTTGTGAGGGTAGATAGACTAGTGTTAGTGTGAGGGTAGATAGACTAGTGTTGGTGTGAGGGTAGATAGACTAGTGTTGGTGTGAGGGTAGATAGACTAGTGTGTTGTGAGGGTAGATAGACTAGTGTGTTGGTGTGAGAGTAGATAGACTAGTGTGTTGTGAGGGTAGATAGACTAGTGTGTTGGTGTGAGAGTAGATAGACTAGTGTGTTGGTGTGAGAGTAGATAGACTAGTGTGTTGTGAGGGTAGATAGACTAGTGTGTTGGTGTGATGGTAGATAGACTAGTGTGTTGTGAGGGTAGATAGACTAGTGTTAGTGTTAGGGTAGATAGACTAGTGTTGGTGTGAGGGTAGATAGACTAGTGTTGGTGTGAGGGTAGACAGACTAGTGTGTTGGTGTGAGGGTAGATAGACTAGTGTGTTGTGAGGGTAGATAGACTAGTGTGTTGTGAGGGTAGATAGACTAGTGTGTTGGTGTGATGGTAGATAGACTAGTGTGTTGTGAGGGTAGATAGACTAGTGTTAGTGTTAGGGTAGATAGACTAGTGTTGGTGTGAGGGTAGATAGACTAGTGTTGGTGTGAGGGTAGACAGACTAGTGTGTTGGTGTGAGGGTAGATAGACTAGTGTGTTGGTGTGAGAGTAGATAGACTAGTGTGTTGGTGTGAGGGTAGATAGACTAGTGTGTTGGTGTGAGAGTAGATAGACTAGTGTGTTGTGAGGGTAGATAGACTAGTGTGTTGGTGTGAGGGTAGATAGACTAGTATGTTGTGAGGGTAGATAGACTAGTGTGTTGGTGTGAGGGTAGATAGACTAGTGTGTTGGTGTGAGGGTAGATAGACTAGTGTGTTGGTGTGAGAGTAGATAGACTAGTGTGTTGGTGTGAGGGTAGACAGACTAGTGTTGGTGTGAGGGTAGATAGACGAGTGTGTTGTGAGGGTAGATAGACTAGTGTGTTGGTGTGAGAGTAGATATACTAGTGTGTTGGTGTGAGGGTAGATAGACGAGTGTGTTGTGAGGGTAGATAGACTAGTGTGTTGGTGTGAGAGTAGATATACTAGTGTGTTGGTGTGAGGGTAGATATACTAGTGTGTTGTGAGGGTAGATAGACTAGTGTGTTGGTGTGAGGTAGATAGACTAGTGTGTTGTGAGGGTAGATAGACTAGTGTGTTGGTGTGAGAGTAGATAGACTAGTGTGTTGGTGTGAGGGTAGATAGACTAGTGTTGGTGTGAGGGTAGATAGACTAGTGTGTTGGTGTGATGGTAGATAGACTAGTGTGTTGTGAGGGTAGATAGACTAGTGTGTTGTGAGGGTAGATAGACTAGTGTTGGTGTGAGGGTAGACAGACTAGTGTGTTGGTGTGAGGGTAGATAGACTAGTGTTGGTGTGAGGGTAGATAGACTAGTGTGTTGTGAGGGTAGATAGACTAGTGTGTTGGTGTGAGGGTAGATAGACTAGTGTGTTGGTGTGAGAGTAGATAGACTAGTGTGTTGGTGTGAGAGTAGATAGACTAGTGTGTTGTGAGGGTAGATAGACTAGTGTGTTGGTGTGAGAGTAGATAGACTAGTGTGTTGGTGTGAGAGTAGATAGACTAGTGTGTTGTGAGGGTAGATAGACTAGTGTGTTGGTGTGATGGTAGATAGACTAGTGTGTTGTGAGGGTAGATAGACTAGTGTTAGTGTTAGGGTAGATAGACTAGTGTTGGTGTGAGGGTAGATAGACTAGTGTTGGTGTGAGGGTAGACAGACTAGTGTGTTGGTGTGAGGGTAGATAGACTAGTGTGTTGGTGTGAGGGTAGATAGACTAGTGTGTTGGTGTGAGAGTAGATAGACTAGTGTGTTGGTGTGAGGGTAGATAGACTAGTGTGTTGGTGTGAGAGTAGATAGACTAGTGTGTTGTGAGGGTAGATAGACTAGTGTGTTGGTGTGAGGGTAGATAGACTAGTATGTTGTGAGGGTAGATAGACTAGTGTGTTGGTGTGAGGGTAGATAGACTAGTGTGTTGGTGTGAGGGTAGATAGACTAGTGTGTTGGTGTGAGAGTAGATAGACTAGTGTGTTGGTGTGAGGGTAGACAGACTAGTGTTTGTGTGAGGGTAGATAGACGAGTGTGTTGTGAGGGTAGATAGACTAGTGTGTTGGTGTGAGAGTAGATATACTAGTGTGTTGGTGTGAGGGTAGATAGACTAGTGTGTTGTGAGGGTAGATAGACTAGTGTGTTGGTGTGAGGGTAGATAGACTAGTGTGTTGGTGTGAGGGTAGATAGACTAGTGTGTTGGTGTGAGGTAGATAGACTAGTGTGTTGGTGTGAGGGTAGATAGACTAGTGTGTTGGTGTGAGGGTAGATAGACTAGTGTGTTGGTGTGAGGGTAATAGGCTACAAGATGGGATTCTCAGAGGGAAACTGACCTGTGATCTTGTTCACCTACTCATTTCCTCTGGTCGGGATCCCTGGGACCTGAAGCTTTCACTGTTTTTTTACACCGGCCCATTGTACAAGTCTGATGAGATTCCCCTGATGGATGAAGGCTGCCGTCCAAATGTCCAGCCTAGTCCCTGCTGTTAGAGACAGGAATGAAATAGTGTTGCGATACGCACTACTCTGTTGAAAATGTTGCTGCTGTGACCCCGAAAGGCTGTCCTTGATGTGTTACAGTATTCCTCTTAATCTCTGTGTAGGAATTGTTTCTTTTTTCCCCACCGCTGACCACTATTGTTGAGAGGCTGCCCATTTCCTTGTCTTATTAGTGACTCTGGCCCTCTGCAGCAGTGAAAGCTGTCCCCTGTGACGTTATACTTATACAATTCCATTATCCCATCTGAAAAGAGCTGTCCACTGCCTTTATTGAACATAGCACTATACATTTAGGTGTTTCATGTACTGATGTACCTACTGTAAAATCACTATATTGAGCAGAGGGTTATGGAGGACAGTGTTTTGATTAATGCTGACTTTAACCCTCCATATAACTTATTTAAATTGTAAAAATGCATGTGCCAAGCATCCCTAACAGGTGTAACTTGAAACAAAATCTGCCAAACCACAATTTAATCTCTCCACATAAATGAAATAGACTGTAGTGATGAATTTCTTACAGGATAATAATAAGCTTTATGCATATTGTGGTATATAACTGAGGAGATCATATAATTAGATGTTTTTTTGTTTTTGGGATTGGTTTGGGTAAATGCAAATATAAACCATTACCCATGATAAATTGTGTGCCATAAAAAGGTTCCTTTGTGTACAGCATATTCTACAGTATGATGATATTAAAAGTCTCAGGTACCCCTTATGGGACTAGGACCCTCATTAACAAGCAGGCACTCAATCAGGATTGTTTGGGTGTCAGATAGCTTTATGGTCACTTACTGTAGCAAGTGACCTATTTTTTATCCAATAATTTCAACCAGTTTTTGATTTTTTCAACATTTCCCCTTGTTCTTTTATATAGGAGAGATAGAAGAGTATATGTTTAAACACATAACTGACACCAACAACCATATTTAAGAATTTCAGAAGCAATTTTTTTCTCAACTTGGACACCCTGCAGTGGAAACTCCGATATAATTGATATTGACAGAGCTATACTGTATTAAATAATACCAGTGACGGATTGGGATTAAAATATGATTATGAGCTGAAGAAAGGAAACTGTAACTGAGTGGCAGGGGGAATGGTGGAGAGGGTGGGGAATGCAGGCTGATGCACAGGGATGACAGATTTATTATGCAAATATCATCTCTGAGGGCTGTCTTCTGTACGCCTTCACATGAACGTCAAGAACAAGAATGACTAGACGAGTGGTTGAATACTCAGCCAAACACTGAGATTATCAGCAAAGGGGATTTTTACAGTTTGCATGTTATTACTGACCAAATCAAATCACATACAGTAGAGGTTTTATATTGGTAAGATAGATAGATAACTTTAACGATCCCCATAGGAGGACATTTGACAATTCAGCACTAAAATCACAGAAAAAGGTTGGAAATACAGAATACAGAATATATACATAGTAGCAATAGCATAAATACATATACACATGTATAACATGTTGAAGCTGTTACAGGGTATCACCTAGCCTACATAAATGTCATCAACAATGGATGCATTTGTGTTCTTCACCCTCCAGAAAGTTACAGTATTTTTAAAGGGAATATTCTTCCTCTTTCCCCAACAGTACTTTTACCATCAGAGTACTTGATTTTAAATTATAACAAGATTCAAAAATATCATTCAGAATAGGATACGTCTGCTATACCACAACGTGCACACGAAGCCATCATTACCATAAAATAGACTAATAAGCCTTTTGATTATCTTACATCAGCAGGCCTATTTTGTAAGTGTGTACTGTAATTGCACTCTCAGGGATGTTCTGTATAACAGCTACCTCCTCTTATCATACATATTACAGGAACCAAGGGGGCCTTATTCGACCATAGAGTGTCAAACACAATTACACACAGTGTGCAACGAAACGGCACACACACATGCAATTTTTGGGGGGTCGCCGGTGGGAATTGTTGCCTGCATTTCTCCCATCCAAGCTGTCCTCCTCCAGGGGCTGCCAGGAGCAGTGGGCAGCCATCGTTAATGGCGCCTGGACACCAAGTCCAAGTGCTTAGTCCAGGTCTTGGTCAGGGACCAGAGTGGAGAACATATGTTCTTCATATTGGGCTATTTGGGAGGAAACCCTTGCAAACACGGGGAGAACACGCAAGCATGCAAAACACACAGAAAGGCCTCCTTGCTGTGAGGCGACAGTACTAGATACTACCCCACCGTGCTGCATGTGAGCGATTTTGGGGTGCATTGTCTTGCTGAAGGATACTTCGGCACAATGCCGGAAGCTGGGATCGAACCGGGGACCTTGCGCTCCCCAGCCGGCCACTCTACCTCACGAGCTTTCCAGTAATTTAAAACTCTTTTTTTTTGTTTTAATGTGTCATTTTAATGGTTTGACATTCAAAATGTAATTGATTTCAGGGAGATTAAAAAAAAATTCCAATAAATTCAGACATTCAGATGGGTCGGACAGAGGACAGAAGTTCTAAATGCACCACATTTCAAACCCAGGAAATCCCAGTAAAATGATCAGCTCCACAGGCCAGTTCTCAGTCAGCACTGACGGCTACTGGGCTGGACGTCTGAGGGTTAAAGGAGATATTAGTTGGAGTGACTAAGTGCTTCCCTTATTTCTGCCACATCTCCCCCCTCCACCCGTGCAGTACCAAGCGTCTGACTGCATTATTCATAGTGTGGTTCTCTGGTGCCTCAAGGCTGCAGGTAGAACAGAGAGGATTCTGGGGGATTTTCTGGTCAACTGTACTCATGAGATGCATGAGTGGCTTCAAGACTAATGGCTATCACCCCTGAGATGTATATTTACATGAAAACACACTTATTCAAGAGACATACATTTATTTGACAGTAACAATGCGCATTAGCGAAGTAACGACTTGAGGGCTGAAAGGTTTTTTGATAACTAGGTCACTGTTTAACTTGCACAAACTAGTTGTGGTGAGGAGGAGCGAGAGAGAATTTCAAAGAAGTTAAACATTTGTTTGCCTTAGATGGAGACATTGAACATCTGCCAATCCCTCTGGGTGCTATGGAGTCCCGCATGACAGAGATCAAAGTGTGTCTGAGAGTAGGGGAAGAGGAGCAAGGGACAAATTCGAAGGAGATGTTAGAACTGTGTTCACCCCCCACATGTCGAGCATACGTAGGTACGTGGTCATGTGAGGAGCGAATGGTAGGAAGCCTTCCCTCTCTGTAGTTGTTGAAATGGAGAAATCTCAGGATTTATTTGAATTGGTTACATGCCATTATTTTTCTTTGGAAAAAAAAAAAAACTGACTAAACCAGAAGCTCTCAATATTGGGGTTTCTGCCACCATGAGCACCACAATCCTATTCCACAAGCATATTAACAATTCCAACGGAAGCTTTTTGTTCATTTATTTGTAACAGGGAGAGCACAACGTTAAGTGGCTCAACAAAACTGTGGCCAGTGCTCACGGGCGACCAATTACATTCAACAACTGTACATGATGACAACTTGCATCAGGGTTGAGGAACCTGGGTTCACTGTCAGGGTTGAGGAACTCGGGTTCACTGTCAGGGTTGAGGAACTCGGGTTCACTGTCAGGGGTGAGGAACCTGGGTTCACTGTCAGGGTTGAGGAACTCGGGTTCACTGTGCACTCATTTTGAACCTGGGAGTAAAAGACCAGCATTGTTAAGCCTTCTTCCATCCCCAACCCACCATCTTGTGCTACGCTTGCTGTTGTATAACAATATTATGTCATCAGAAAAACCAAACAATTGCATACAATGTGTTGAACTGCTTAGAAATGTACTCATCTACTTAATACATTTCTCCACAAAGCTTAACGAAAGTGTTTCATACATACGTTGAATTGCTGATAACTGGTCGTATTGGTTCATTCAGCCACCTTTTTCACTGTTTTATGTCCCAATCTCTCTGAGAAAAAGTAGAACTTAGTTCAGTAAATGCACATGTATTAGTGCTGTTGATTTAAAGTATGACAGATACTTTATTTGTACAGATATTACAAATGCCTTTGATATTTCCACAAGTGCATCAACTAAGTGGTTGCCTGTCCAATGAGTGTTTTTTATGATGATTAAATTCTCCCCTATAGTGAAATTGAACTCCAGTAGCCTACACTGACATGTATCATGTGCTCTGTTGCGGTTTGTATTATTTGGTTTTATTACTACTTACATAGTGTATTACATCCTATTAGAGTAACCTTACAAATATCACCTTAAAGAGGTTGGTTGAGGCCACAGACCGACTTCCAGAGAGCTGTGGCGATTTCAGAGATGTGCACATCACGCCACAATAAAGTACCAGCACCGAAGAGATCCTGACGCTGGACTAGTCCTGTCAGGTTATGTTGAACAGAGTTGGAGGCTAATGGCCATGAACGCAGAGCCAGTCATTACACGTGGCTGTTACAGTAGGCTTGCTGTGTACCCACAGTGGGTTGTAGCAATGTTTGGACGCCACACAAGAGGAGGCAGCACAGTTAGAAGTATGGGGCCGTCTTCCTTGGCCGTCAGGTGAGGCCTTTCATCACTGCTCTGGACAGTTAATTTCACAACGCTCAGAGGGCCGTTATTATTTGACATAAATCATTTAGGTCAAGTAAGAAAATGTCATGTAGTCATTTTGTAGTCTAATTTATGGCTGCCCCGGACCTCGATGTCATGTACCTTTTATTTATTCAGTTCCTGGGAACTGATCAGCTTGTCTTAAGTCACTGTTAAGAGACCCAGGAACAATCCCAAGCTAATATTTTGCAGCAACATTTCAAGTACAGTATCTAACTATTCATTTGATTTCACCATTTCATTTAATGAATTATTTCCATTTAATGAACTGAGTAATGTTACTGCTGTCTATCTAAATCATTCTACATAAAGAATAGATACAATGTACTGCTTGTGGTGTTTTATGCCACAAGAAAAATGAACAGTTGAAATATTTAAATGAAATAATGTGTACAAATTATGTGTAAAAACATATTTATGTAATATGTATGTATACTGTATAAAATAATTATTACTGTACAGTTCAAACATAACCATTATAGAATCAACATGTATGCCTTAGCTCACATATTGCATGTTTTACATGCAAATTGACATGTGTTGCACATGTGATAAAGGCTTACCCAGGGTGTTTAGTACACGGTGAAGCCAGCTCAGTGGGCCGGAGAGCTCAGTGACACTCTGGGGAGATTGATATGGTTAAAATAACATGTTCTTTCACTCCCAGCACCCTAACTGCCTTCCATTTACCATGGGGATAAATAGAGAGTCTGGGCCCATTTCCCTCTGGGAATTAAAGACTGCTTACAGATGAAATCAGGGTGGCTGATGGATGGGTTACCAGGGCCCTGTTGCAGTTTGCCAAGGCTTGGGAAACAAGGCATGTCAACAAATACAAACAGTTGATCCATCACCTTTGAGGCCAGCATATAACTAGAGCTTAACCCAGATGTGTTCTCAAGCATATGTTCATGGGAGATTAGCTCAGTCATCAATACTTTTACAAACATGGCTTCATAATTGTTGATTATGACAACTAATGGTTTTCACTTCGTCACTTCATGGTTGAGGTCATTTCATATTTAATGACATTATAGCACAGTCATAACAGTATAGCCTATCTGTCAAAAAACAGTGATGCACATGACTACTTTGAGGCATGCTTTGTCTTTATGTAAGACATTATTCACACTGACTTATGAATAATTGCATGCAGTAACAGAGCATGTGCAAACAATAGATGATTAATGGATGGTTTCATTCAACAACAACAACAAAATTATGTTTGATGAGACCAACCTGAATTGTGGGACAAAATGTGTGTGTTGATGGGAATAACTACATCTGATCACTTGCAAAAAAAAATAACATTCCAATTTCTATGTAGTTGATACGGTGGCCGACGCGTGCAAATCACAACGGCAAATCCGGAACACAACGGCAAGTTCAAAAAACACAACCGCAAAGTTCAAACACAACAACAAAGTTAAAAAACACAACAGCAAGTCACAAAACACAACTGCAAGTCGGAAACACAAATGCAATACAGAATACACAACAGCAAGAGAGAAAACACAATCGCAAATTGGAAACCACGATTGCAACTCCCAAAAACACAACGACAATAACCAGAAATCACATTAGAAATGTGTCAACCGGAAAGGGATTTACTACTTGTTGAATCTGATTGGGCAGCTATAGTGTCAATAACAGTGGGAAGTGTGTGAAACGAATACTCAAATTAATTTGAAATGATACGTTTAATGACTGGGTTTAAGAATGGAACTATTTTTCTCCCACATGCAGGAGCCTATCTTGCCTCCTGCCAGGCTGTTATCTTGCCTCCTGCCAGGCTGTTGTTATAAAAAAGAAGTTCTTAACTACTTGCCTGGATAAATAAAGGTTATTGATTGCTGATGAGCTAGCTAGCTAGCTCATTGATGTCATATCAAATATTGGACATTTGTATCTATAGCTAGTGACCTGCTTTAGGAGGCTAGTGGCCTCTAAGTAGTTTGCACAAAACAGCTGATCAGACGTTATGCATAGCCAGGCTCTTGGCTAGTCTATGTGACACCTAGATGGCAATAATAGCGAAAATAATGAAGATATGTTTGAGTATATCTGTGGTGGTGATGGGATAACATTCATATACAGAGAGAGGACGAGTAGTTGTTTTGTTGTATATTATTTCAATATACAACAGAGATCATTCTCTACAAAATAGATTACATCCTAATTCGTAGCATCATCATTCATTCATTGTCCTAGTGATTTTGACGTTAGCTGGTTGGCTGGAGTAAGGGCCGACTGCTTCATGTTGAAATGCAAAATGTCGCAGCCCAGCAAACACCCCAAGGAGGTTGGTTTGGTGCAACCAGTAGCGCCAGTTGGGTGGAGTGCGCGGTTCACTGCACCCTGGTTACGCACCGTTCCTGTGGGTGGGTGTCTCTGTGGCACGGCGGCGGACCAGTATCCAGTGCGCATATTGAGAGATACGGGAGCAGCCCAGTCTTTTATACTCTCTGATATTCTGCCTTTCTCTGAAAAGTCTTCCACTGGTTCTAGTGTATTGGTGCAGGACATCGAAATATGTGTCGGTGCCTCTCCATCTGGTGCACTACAGTTGTGATAGCCAGTGGAGTGTAAGGTGGCCGTGCGTCCGTCTTTTCCAATAGGTGTAAATGTTCTTGCTCGGTAACGATATTGCTGGTGGCAGGGTTATGCCTATGCTGGAGGTTTTGGAACATATCCCTCTGTTCTACAGCCTGATGTGTTGGCCCAGAGCTAGGTTTCCTGAAGTGTTCCCTGTGTGCGCATGTAGCCTACCCGTGCGCAGGACTGAGTGAGGACTTGGTTGATACCGTGTTCGCGACTGAGTTGTCTGACTCATCAACTGCCCCGGTTCCATCTATGCCCACTTCGCCTACCGCTGACACAAGTGCTCGTAGTCAGAGCATGCTCCAGAGTAAAAACCTTGTGTCCGAGCCTACCCAGCTACCTATGACACGCAGTAACCTGATTTCCTTACAGAGGACAGATGTTGAGTTGGCCAAGTGTTGGGAGGCTGCTCGGGATTAATGGATGATGCTACGAATTAGGATGTAATCTATTTTGTAGATGATCTCTGTTGTATATTGAAATAATATACAACAAAACAACTACTCGTCCTCTCTCTGTATATGAATGTTATCATATCACCACCACAGATATACTCAAAACATATCTTCATTATTTTAGCTATTTTTGCCATAGGTGTCACATAGACTAGCCAAGAGCCTGGCTATGCATCGTAACGTCTGATCAGCTGTTTTGTGCAAACTACTTAGAGGCCACTAGCCTACTAAAGCAGGTCACTAGCTATAGATAAAAATGTCCAATATTTGATGACACCAATGACAATTAGCTAGCTAGCTCATCAGCAATCAATAACCTTTATTTATCCAGGCAAGTAGTTAAGAACTTCTTATTTATAACAACAGCCTGGCAGGAGGCAAGATAACAGCCTGGCAGGAGGCAAGATAGGCTCCTGCATGTGGGAGAAAAATAGTTCCATTCTTAAACCCAGTCATTAAATGTATCATTTCAAATTAATTTGAGTATTCGTTTCACGCACTTCCCACTGTTATTGACACTATAGCTGCCCAATCAGATTCAACAAGTAGTAAATCCCTTTCCGGTTGACACATTTCTAATGTGATTTCTGGTTATTGTCGTTGTGTTTTTGGGAGTTGCAATCGTGGTTTCCAATTTGCTATTGTGTTTTCTCTCTTGCTGTTGTGTATTCTGTATTGCATTTGTGTTTCCGACTTGCAGTTGTGTTTTGTGACTTGCTGTTGTGTTTTTTAACTTTGTTGTTGTGTTTGAACTTTGCGGTTGTGTTTTTTGAACTTGCCGTTGTGTTCCGGATTTGCCGTTGTGATTTGCACTGTGACGGTTTGACTATTTTTATAATGTGGTTGCCAGTCAGGCTAAACCTGACAATGAAAGATTTAAGGTTCTTTTTTATCCCCTATGGTCAGTCAACCTCACAAAGGGTGCATGTATCAGCTCTTTTATATTATATTTGTATATTTTATAGTATATTGACTTATCATGAACCCTCATACAGGTACCAATGTTTCCGTTCTTAATATTAAATTATATTTTTCTCATAACCATTATACACACATTTAAATAATACACCGTACCAATGCGTTGCATTCAATAGGGCAAATAAGGCACACGTAATATACGGAGCAAAATCAAAATATATTCAACCAAAGCATGCAATTAAACAAAACAAATTGCAGTTCATTCGCATAGGCCGTCACCATAAATCAATCACAAATCGAAAATATATCGCACCAATCAGTCAGATCCAGCTACATCAGTCCAATTCCGACAGCGCAAAACCTCACAAAAATTAAGAGTCCTTGGCTCAGTTCAGTCTTTGGATCTGTAGGCTACAACTTAAATCTCGACCAGCACAAAACAAAATAACAATTCCACTCACGACACCGTCACTGTCACCCCGTAAGTTTCATCAGTAGGCTACAGTGAATAATCGCTAGTTTGTAAATCCCGCAGCTGAATGCTATTCCTTGGGTGGTTATTATCAATGAAACAATTCGAACAAAGGACGGTCTAGCCACTTCCTTGTTTTGTCGCGCGCTTCTAGGGAATAAGGGAAGAGCCTCTAAATAAACCACTGGAATTGGTTGAGTGGATTTGGTGACAGCTGATTGGTGGAAAAAAATGAGTGATGGTTTGGGAGTCAACTACATCGGGTAGGGCGGTGACCGAGACGGAATCGTCACACTCCCCCCCCTTTGAAGAAAGCCAGACGGCAGGGAGGCGTTACTTCACTCAAAACCAAGGAAATCTTCATCGTCGCTCTCCTCTGCAAAAATGTCCAGGATCCTCTGGCGGTCCGAGCGGCACTGGTCCTCCATCCCCTCAGCCGTAGAGTTGAAACCCAGAAACTCCTCATCCCCACTCTCTTCAGCAAAAATGTCGAGGACACGCTGTCGGTCTGAACGACTTTGTTGTTCCTCCATTTCCTTGGCAGAGGGATAGCAGGGCTTGAGACGGGTGACATTCACCACTCTGACATCCTCTCCAGTGTCTTCCAATGCAATCTGATAGGTAAGGGCACCCACTCTCTGTATGACACGGTAAGGTCCCTTCCATCGCGGGGCTATTTTCGCAGAGAAGGACTTTTCAGCTTTGGAGTACGGGTGGGTGCGCATCCAGACTCGGTCTTGATCCTTATACTCCACTTCCCTCCGATGTTTGTCATAGTTTTTCTTCTGTTTCTGTCTAGCGTTCTTGAGCTTGCTGGTGACAAAGTCTTTTAGCTCACACAGCTGGGCAACCTTTCCAAATGCTGGGGCGTCAAGAGTGCACTCTCGGGGCAGCAACAGAACCTCCATGGGTCCCCTCAGAGGCCGGTTGAGGTTCACCTCAGCAGGTGTCACTCCGGTGGATTCGTGGACAGCAGAGTTCAATGCAAACCGGAATTCGGGTAGGTATTTATCCCAGTGCTTATGGTTGTCATCAACATAGGAGGCAATCATGGTTCTTAAATTCCGGTTGATCCTTTCTGTTAGGTTTGTCTGCGGGTGATAAGCGGTCGTCCTCTTCGGACCCACGTTCCACTGCTTGCAGACACTTTCAAAGACAGAGGAAACAAACTGTGAGCCCTGGTCTGAAAGGATGAAGTTTGGTACTCCCCAGCGAGTTAGGATTTCTTCTGTAAGTACCTTGGACACAGTCTCAGCAGTTGCACGTCGTAGTGGGAAAAGCTCCACCCATCGTGAGTAGTAATCTACAAATACCAAGAGGTAGACATTTCCCTTGGAGCTTCTAGGGAAAGGGCCCATCAGGTCAACCCCCAACATCTCCCAAGGGCTATGGACGACAGTCTGTTGGAGTTTTCCAGCAGGTTTCCGGCATTCCGGCTTGTGTTGTTGGCATATCTGACAGCATTGGACATAATGTTTGACATCTAAGCTTAGGTTTGGCCAATAAACCAAGGCTTGCAATCTTTTATAGGTTTTGAACCTCCCCAGATGGCCAGCCAAGGGGTCCTCATGGAAGAGCTGCAGCAGTTGGGTTCGTAGCGGTGATGGTATATATACCTGGTACAGCGTCTTATGAGGCAGCTGCACCACTCGGTATACCTTGTCCTCCAAGATGGTATATTTGATAGCCGAGTTCTCCACAACTTCACCCTGATCCACAACAGACTGGTACAATTTCCGTACGTCTGGGTCTGCTTGTTGAGCCTTCCAGAGGGCTTCGTCTGAGATCTGCAGGTCTTTCACCAGATCCAGCTTGAAGGACAGGACAGAGGCACAGGTGGGCAAGGGAGGACTATGTCCATCAGCTGGGGCTCTGGACAGCGCATCAGGCACCGTATTGTACTTTCCCTTCCTGTACTCCACTGAAAAAATGAACTCCTGGAGACGTAAGGCCCACCTGATGAGACGGGTGCTGGGTTTCTGGGTCTTGAAAACCCACACCAAAGAGGAGTGGTCCGTCACAACAGAGAACAGCCTTCCTTCCAGGTAGTATCTCCATTTTTCCAACGCCCAGACGACTGCCAGACACTCCTGCTCGGTGGTGGAATAGTTCCTTTCAGCGGTGTTCAGACTGCGACTGGCGTATGCTAGAACCTCTTCGGTCCCAAGTCCCGTCTGCTGAACCAGAACTGCACCAAGGCCAACCTCGCTGGCGTCGGTGTAGACAATGAAGGGCAGGTTAAAGTTTGGATGTCCCAGTATGGGCGGGGACACAAGGCAGCGTTTCAGGGTCTCAAAGGCATCCTGGCACTTCGGCGTCCAGATAAACTTGGCTCCCTTGCGCTTCATTGCATTCAGGGGCTCTGCCAGCTGGGAGAAGTTAGGCACGAACCTGTGGTACCACCCGGACATTCCTAGAAACCTCTGGACTTCCTTGAGATTCCTCGGGACAGGGAAATCCTGTACAGCTTGTGTCTTCTCTGTATCCACCTGAACACCAACTGCAGAGACGACATGGCCCAGGAAGTTAAGGGAAGATCGGAAGAAATGACTCTTTTGCATATTGACTGTCAGTTTGGCATTCCTCAGAGCATTGAAAACAGCTTGAATGTCGTAGGAGTGTTGTTGCCAGGTCGGGGAGTAAATTATGATGTCATCAAGGTATACAAAGCAGATTCTCCCACGAAGCTTCCCAAGGGTAATTTCCATGAGCCGCTGGAAAGTGGCTGGGGCGTTTTTTAGGCCAAAGGGCATGACTTTAAATTGGAAGAGCCCATGAGCACAGCCAAACGCTGTCTTTTTCTGGCTCTCTGGATCCATTCTGACCTGCCAATATCCACGATTCAGGTCAAGGGTGGAAAACACTGCAGCTCCTGCGAGAGACTCCAGGATCTCCTGAACCGTGGGTAAGGGGTAGGCATCAGTGTGCGTGATGGCATTCAGTCTCCGGTAGTCGACACAGAATCTGAGTCCTCCAGTTTTCTTGGGTACCATCACTACAGGTGCAGCCCAAGCAGAGGATGATGGCTCTATGATGTCGTCGGCCAGCATCTCGTCAATGAGCTCCTTCATCACTTTGAGCTTAGGTGGAGAGACTCTGTATGGCTTCTGCTTGAGAGGTATATCCTGTGTGAGGAAGAGCTTGTGGGTCAGGATACTGGTGCGGCCCAGGGCTGAGGTACATACATCTGCATTATCTCGTAGCTGCTGCAGGAAGCATGTTTTTTCCTTTTCTGGGAGCTGAACATCTTTGACAGCCAGGAGGAGTGGATCGGTCCCCTCTTCTAGTGCACCCAGAAGTGTAAGGTCACACGGGGCTGTAGCAGAAAAAAATGCGACAGGTGAGGCTGGTCCCCAGTCATTGATGTTAAGTGAGCTGCGCATGAATGGATGTCTGACCTGTGGATCTTGCAAGAACCAGTAGGTCTGTTCAATGATGTTGATCTGGAGTCCACTAAAGAACAGAAAGTCCAATCCCAGGATAACGGGGAAGGCCAGGGATTGCAAGGACAGCACAACAGAAGGGAAGACCCATGTTCGGTTGTGTATAGTGAAGGTCATGTCTCCCCACCCCAGGGGTTGTCTGGTTCCCCCATCCGCCAGGTATAGTGGGCCCTCTGTCCACGGTTTCAACTCCTCATTGCTGCCTTTCACCTCTGTCCAGAGTTTTTCATTCAGCAGGGTGTAGGTTGAACCTGTGTCCACAATGGCTGCGCCTTTCCATGGACCGATGATAAGAGGAATCAACAACTGGTGAGGAAGTGAGTTCAAAGAGGCAGAGCTGCAGGATTGAAAGGAAAGTGGTGATTTCCCAGGACACTCAGAGGCTGGGAGAGTGGATATTGTGGGATTGGAACCCAGCCCAGGTTGTAACCCGGAGGACTTTGAGTATTTGTTGCCTCTGTTGGCCTGATACTGAGGGCACTCTCTAGGTGGGTGTGAACTTTTGCATCTCCAACACACCACCTGAGAAGGGTTAGGGGTTGAGATGGATGTAGCTGGTGAGGCTGAATGTGTAGGCAAAAACGGGGTAGGTTTGAGTTGCTGTTGTTGTTTTGATGCCTTCTTTCTCTGTTCATATTGGAGCTGGTTCTCCCGGTCCTTCTCCAATTGTTGGCCCAGGCGGACCAGAGAGTCAACAGAGGTGACCTGAGTGCTTCTCAGTTGGCTGGCTAGGTGAGGATTAATGTTCTTCAGGATCAACTTGATGACCTCTTTCTCCTCGATGTCAGGCCTCCAGCGTCTACAGAGAGAGCGGTAAGTATAGGCGAAATCACGAATACACTCCCCTTCAGCCTGTACACGAGTCCGTACTCTCTCCGCCAGCTCATCTTGGTAATCCTCTGACAGAAAGGCTGCACGGAACCTCTGCTCGAACTCAGTCCAGGAGGTGGTGTCCAGGCGAGCAACGTCCCACCAGTCTCGGGCTGTGCCATGCAGCACGCTTCTGAGAGTGGCGACCAGCTCCTCATCGGTGAGAGGGTGAAGGGCAAGATAATCTCGACATGTATCCAGGTACAGTAGGGGATCTTGAGTGTCCTCAACTCTTCCAAAAGAAGGGAACTGCAGTTTAATCGGGCTTTTCCCTTTGTATCCGCTTCTTAGATCCATCTTAAGGGGAGAAGTAGAAGGGGAAAGGAGTTCTGGTCCTGAGGCTCCAGCCTGCATGGTTGACTGCAGTCGGTGACGAGGATGAATGGATACTGGCTGCGTGACATCTAGAGGGGCAAGGGGTGTGGTCTGGACCGCGGAAGAAACCTGGGAAGTGGCATGGAGGGTATACTGTCTGACGGATGTCAATTCAGATGCCATAGTGTCCAGCTGATGTGTACATTTGGTAATGTCAGATGCCACATTCCGTATGGTGGTTACCAGAGGAACCAATGCCAGGTTTACATCCTCCATAACTTGTGACTGGTGTTGCTGTAGTCTCCAAGAGAGTGTGGAACTGAACTGTGATCGGTTAAACTCCAAATGTTTTTCTAATTGTTTTTCCATGGCTTCCAGTAATTGTTTTTGTCCAAGCTCGTGCATTTTCAAGAGCTTTTGTGTGAGAGCTTCCAGTGCGCCATCCATGGTTTGACTGAGGCGTTGTTGCTCAGTTTATTAAAGTTCTCCAACAATGATTGATGTGTGTTGTGCTCCACATTTCCGTCCTCCCTGTGGACACCAGGGGGTGCTGTTGCTGCAAAATGCATGTATTCAGTTAGGTCCATCTCCTGGAAGATGTGTGGAGCTAGATTTTGGGCAGTAGCTGGTGCCTCCATCGGCACAGACGGAGTCAGGTCCATATCCACAAGGGTGTTTGATGTTGTGTGTTGAATAGGAGATGGCATTTTTCCTGTCCCTCTTGAACGTGGGCGGGGTACAGGCCGGATTCCTGTCTCATTTAGGGGATCAAAAAGAGTCAACACATCCTGGTCCATTGCTTGTCTCTCCATTTAGATTTTTTTTTAAATTTCTTTTCAGGTATACTTGATGGATGGTTGCATCTTTGAATGTGTTCTTATATCAGAAGTTTGAGTTTAGAACGGTCTTGGTATAACTGTATTAAAGCTTGATAGGTCCCTTCGTGGTTGCCATTTTTTATGTGACGGTTTGACTATTTTTATAATGTGGTTGCCAGTCAGGCTAAACCTGACAATGAAAGATTTAAGGTTCTTTTTTATCCCCTATGGTCAGTCAACCTCACAAAGGGTGCATGTATCAGCTCTTTTATATTATATTTGTATATTTTATAGTATATTGACTTATCATGAACCCTCATACAGGTACCAATGTTTCCGTTCTTAATATTAAATTATATTTTTCTCATAACCATTATACACACATTTAAATAATACACCGTACCAATGCGTTGCATTCAATAGGGCAAATAAGGCACACGTAATATACGGAGCAAAATCAAAATATATTCAACCAAAGCATGCAATTAAACAAAACAAATTGCAGTTCATTCGCATAGGCCGTCACCATAAATCAATCACAAATCGAAAATATATCGCACCAATCAGTCAGATCCAGCTACATCAGTCCAATTCCGACAGCGCAAAACCTCACAAAAATTAAGAGTCCTTGGCTCAGTTCAGTCTTTGGATCTGTAGGCTACAACTTAAATCTCGACCAGCACAAAACAAAATAACAATTCCACTCACGACACCGTCACTGTCACCCCGTAAGTTTCATCAGTAGGCTACAGTGAATAATCGCTAGTTTGTAAATCCCGCAGCTGAATGCTATTCCTTGGGTGGTTATTATCAATGAAACAATTCGAACAAAGGACGGTCTAGCCACTTCCTTGTTTTGTCGCGCGCTTCTAGGGAATAAGGGAAGAGCCTCTAAATAAACCACTGGAATTGGTTGAGTGGATTTGGTGACAGCTGATTGGTGGAAAAAAATGAGTGATGGTTTGGGAGTCAACTACATCGGGTAGGGCGGTGACCGAGACGGAATCGTCACAGCACGCGTCGGCCACCGTAAGTTGAACATAAAATCACATGACGATCTGTTTTGAATACATTGAATTGGTCGCAGGGCTGGGAGGTGCTCAGAGGTTGTAAAGGGTATTCCCAGCTTTCTATTGATGTACAAAAACAACAATCACCAAAATGGAGTTACAGTAAGTGGTTTTCTCCTGACAGTGACGACGGCCCTATACCAGTGAAGCCAATTATGAGGTTGCTGATGAATAACATTTTTGATTCTGAGGGATATCATTCTAATAGCGGGTGTGTGGTTTTCTGACTGTCGTTGATCCTCTGACCGTCGTTTACAGGCTTGTGCAAACAATAGAACATAATATGCATAGAATTGTTCACAATTTCCACCAAATGGGAAACACACCCTTCTCACTGCTAAGCACTGGTTCTGAACTTGCCTCTGAAGAGGCTTCTGTTTCTGTGAGTGATGTCAGATACTCAATGACCTTTCTGGCTGAATGGACAGGACCTCTTTCCTCAGCTTGTTAAATCTGTGCTTGCATTCATCTCATTTGAGAGAGGACTTGAGATCCTGTTACAGTAATCACACTTATTACACAGCATCACACATGGCTATTTTCACTTTAATTTATCTTCGCTTTCCTTCCTTCTCTGCTACTTGGTTTTACACTTCCAACACCACCGTTTACACATGCACCTACTTTCTCTGGCCGTGTTTCCCATAGCCATCGTAGTGCTACGTTCATCGTAAGATACGTTGTAAGCTCTCCCTCTAGGTGGCGTGTCGTTTCCCAGAGCCTTCTTAGGCTAAGGTATACCTTGGCTAAGGAGGCTCTGGGAAACAACTCTTCCCAAGGTACATTGTAAATCGAGCTTACGATTTACCTTCTGAAGATACATCGTAAGCTCTCCCTTGAGCTGACGCACAGTTTCCCAGAGCCTCCTTAGCCAAGGGATACTTAAGGGCGGTCTGAACTAGCCTGGTATGACCTAGCGAGCTCACTGCTTCGCTCCGCAATACCGGTCTGGCCTTCGCCCCATAGAGAGCGATTGTGGGCGGGGGTACTTGCCTTGACAGACAAACACTTTCAGCCAATCAGCGTTCAGCAAACTTTTGCCAAATCCAGTCGGAAGAACGGCAAAAACGTCTTTTCAACCGAGAAACTCCGCTAGTGCATACTCTTGTTCTTGTTTAAGTGTTGTGATTAAGTCTATTTCTGCAATAACTGCACTTATAGCTCAAGCTGCGTTTATTCTTCTAACGGTAACGATACCACTCGTTGCTTCGGGAGCCGCCATGTTTTTTTAGCGAGTGGCAGGGACACGAACCAATCAAGGGCTGCTTTCCACTGTGGGGCGGGACAGCAGTTAAAACGCAGTCCCTGATTGGCCCGGTATGGTCTGGATTTTAGCATAATCGCTCTGGAGGAGGTGAAGGCCAGACCGTTCTGCTTTAGTGAAAAAGAATGTGAGCTCGCGAGAACGGGATGGTCGTACCAGGCTAGGTCTGAACCCATCGTAAGCTGTCCCTTAGCGATGCGCTCTGTTCATCCCGTTATAGTTTTAGCCCAATTACAGCAAAATTATAAAAAGGAGAGTTGCAATATAGCGCACATCTATCCACCCTACCTGCGCAAATTACATCATTAGTGTACAATAAAAGTTATGTAAATTAACGATGGAAACAAAGTTTTTGTAGCCTACATAACACATCACAGGAATGTTGTCTTTTAAATTTGTATTGAGCCAAATAAAATATAGGGACTATCCATAATATAAATTCAACATTTTCTTATGTTAAGGAGCAACATTTTCTTATGTAAAGGAGCAATTTGATGGCATGGCTTTTCTGGCTGTCTGTAGGCTACCCCACCACTATAGCCTATAGGATGTTGACAGATATTAGACAAATTGGTTCATCCAATGAGGTCGTCTAGACCCATAGTAGGGTAGATACAGGTAATTAATTAAGGTCCCCTTCTATTTAGTGTGTCACAGCCAACTCGTGCTTCATGTATACATCATGGCTGCATTAAAACAATATTGTGTTTAATTCATGAGTAGCGTATTGTGTTATGTAGGAAATTTCGAAATGCCTATCAACATTTCCTACCTGATAGGATGTGCTACCCATGAATTGAACATAACATAGTTAGGGATGGGACGGTTTGAAATTTTCATATCACGGTCATAGTGACCAAAATTATCACGGTTCACGGTTTTATCACGGTTAGGGATGGGTCTCGTTAATTTTTATCGATACTGATACCATTATTGAGATTGCTTAACGATTCGGGTCTTTATCGATCCCACTATCGATACCCTACTTTTCTACTATTTGATGGAAAGACAAGACAACTATAAATTCTTAAAAGAACTGAATTGGTATTGTTAATTTGTGACACTACTGATGCACAGGGCATAACGTAAAAAGACAAAAAATAAATAATACTGCATATAAATTTAATAAAGTAGCCTATAGGCTATGCTTTACATAACAACACACCATTACATAACAAATGGCTGCTCTTAAACAGTATTAGAGAAAGACAATCTCCCTCCCTCTTTCCATGCCCTTCTTCCCTCCCTCCCTCTCCCTCACAAAACACAATTTCTACCATGGAAAGAATGTGAGTTCAACACTTCCACTTTTCTACTAAACAGCTGCTCACAGCCGTTCAAACAATCACATAATTGCTACTATACATAACAAGCTATTACTACTGTATGTTCTTACCAGTAAGAATTAATGATATATAAACATCATTGTGTCTAAGCATCCATGGAGAAGAACAGTTGTGCATCCATTTTTTATTTTTACGGTACCATCTCCTGTCCCTTGGGTGTGTAATAGGAATGAATGTTGCTGCTACAGAGAAGCATATTGGTACTGACAGTAGATGGGAGAGAGAAGAACCATGCAGCGTCTATAGAGGTTATTTTTAGAGCTGGTTCCCTCATGGAGGTGAGAGTGGTAGTGAGTATGTACGGAGACATTGGGGGAGAGTCGGTGGCAGTCTCTTCAGCCCGAGAGATCTCGCCATGGTTCATTTGTTTAAACCCTCCTTCGCCCCTTAAGGTTATTTACAGTACCTATTTATTTGTTGCTGAACCATCCTCGCAAACTGCTTTTCCAAAGCAATTCATATTTCCCTGATTGTCTTACCGTAGATCTCCAAACTAGTTCTTCTTCATCCAAATTAGTTCTACTTTAGATTTGATCATTGGTTTATTGTTTGAATATGTGTCAGTAAGGTATGCTTAGCAGAACATATTTATCATTACAAAAACAGCAGATAATTGGGCCTAATGCTATGCATTTTCCCTGAGATGGAGACGATAGTTAAGTTGCTTCTATTCCAGGGCTGTTTTCCATATGTATTCAATTGCTTTCTGTCTGTATTTTTCCCTGGACAGGTGATGGAAATAGGTAGCAGTATGAGATGGGTTTTGATCAAAACTGGAGGGAAAGTGAGGGAGACTTTCCTTAAGCTGATCTAGCTCATTAAAACCTGTCCTACAGCAGAATGTAATCTAGCAATGTGTTTTGTGGGGGAAAACAACAACAAAAAATAATATATCAGAAGGGACTCATTACTGGTAGAGTATTACCTTGCATGAACTGAATAGAAAAAATCACAAATCGACTGATAACAGGCTATTTTGAGGCAGCCGGAAACATTAAAATGTTAGATTTGATTAGTTAAGCATAAACCTATATGATAGCACCTCCTGTAACAAAAAACCTGTAAAACATTTTATACGTTTAATGGGGTAATACAGTAATAATAGTACAGTAGGACCCCACTCATCCGAACTTCAGAGATCCGAACCTCCCGGTCTACCGGACAGGCTTAAATTTTTTTATTTTTTTTTAGCCTGCTATCTGGTTACTGGTGGGATTTTCATTACAGTACTGTATCCTACTGTGAATAAAAACAGAACTATATGTAGACCTACATGTTGCCTGTAGGCTGTAGCCTACTGTCACGTTTAATTTCTTTGTTACTCTAATGTCGAGCATAAAACGCAAACGAGTCTGCTGCGCGAGAGCTGCATTCCTTGGTAGCCAGAAAGCGCGTCAGAAACCTGAAGCAGCATCAGGTAATTTTTCGTTCCCAGTTAATGGACTTCAGGAACACATACGTGTTGTGAGCATGTAGATTAGCCTACTAGACCTACTGTATTTGTTAAATAATAGCCTACAGCCTAGGCCACGTTAGCCTACATCGGTTGTTTTAGAGACTTTCTTTTAGGCTACAATAGCCTAAGACACGACAACTTGTCTGTCATTTCATTTATTTATTTATTGATTATAATTTGCTCTAATTGTTCTAATGTTGGGTTGTTTTTAGGCTATACCATTTTGTTCTACGAATACAGTAGCCTATCGATGTAGCGTACGCCTCATTTGAGAATAAAGTACTGTATTTGATCAAAGCACGCACTCAATTGGAAATTCGGTTATTTTATTATAGGCTACTGTAGGTCTATTATAGGCTAGGCTATATGAGTTTAGTTGGCTATTTGATTGCAATTTTGATGCATTTTCACAAGTAATTAAGGTTATTTATCCGTCTATTATGAGTCTATATGGAACAAGTATACCACTTATTGAATTTGGTGCATTTTAACATAAGTTTCAGTCATCCGGACATTTCAGAGATACGAACGACCTTCGGTCCCGTTGGGTTCGGATAAGTGGAGTCCTACTGTATATGGACCCAGTTGGGGGGGGGGGGGGTTCAAACTGCCAATCATCAAGCTCATGCCTCTGCCATTAGACCAAGAGAGCATCAGAGGGTTAGCTGTAAATATCTCATTACGAATTTGTTCTGAACTACCTGTTTCCTAGGTTTCTACTGACTGCAAACTTGATTGCAGCAAAAAAAAAAGCACATGCACACTAGACCTACTTCTCCCTCAACAGTGAGAGCTTTGAATGTGTTTCTAGCGAGGGTGTGGGCCAGAGGTCCAGTATTGATGCCAGCGCTAACTCCAGGGGAGGAAACCCCTCAGCATCCATAGAGCATATGCTCAGGGACCTGGGGACTGATACCAGCGAGGTGAGGACAGAGAACAGAGGCTTGTCTCCCTTTGAAGTGGTCGTTCCTAAAGTAGCGTCTCCCCTGTGTCCGTGTTGCTACTTTACAGTATGATAAAACAGCTAAATGGATATTTGAACTTGAAAGTGCAGTTTAGATTGGGTCCAATGGATCAGAGGTTTTCTAGCCTGGCTCCAGCTACTGAATCTTACACCCACTTTCATTTTCAAAGTGCAATTCAGGGTCCGGAAAGGCTCTTGTCCAGTGTGATTTATCGTTTGGGATTCCAACCAGGCCAATCAGTGTCCTTTGAATGCCATGAAAGAATTAAACTGGTTAGGGGATGAACTAATCTGAGGACTCCCTCTTCGGCAACATTTGAGACAGACTGAGGAACATTCACAGTAGAGCATAAAATGTCACTTTTGTTTGTAAAATAATAACAATAATAATAATAATAATAATAATGGGATTTTTGCATCTTGTGTTGAATTGTTATTATTAGTGTGGTTCCAGGCTTTCCCATTATTACAAACTAGCACCAAATATGAGACTGCCGAAGTATGGTCAGATGTATGATCAGATGTATGGTCAGATGTATGATCAGATGTATGGTCAGATGAATGGTCAGAAGTATGGTCAGATGTATGGTCAGATGTATGGTCAGATGCATGGTCAGATGTATGGTCAGATGAATGGTCAGAAGTATGGTCAGATGTATGGTCAGAAGTATGGTCAGATGCATGGTCAGATGTATGGTCAGATGTATGGTCAGATGTATGGTCAGAAGTATGGTCAGATGCATGGTCAGATGTATGGTCAGATGTATGGTCAGATGCATGGTCAGATGTATGGTCAGATGTATGGTCAGACGCAGGGGCGTCATGCAACCCAAAAAACCGAGGGGGCACGAGATAGCGAAGCACGTGCGCGCAGTGTGCGTGCTTGGTGTGCTTAGCGCGCGCAGTGCAGGCGAAATCTTTTTGATGCATTTTTGCAGTTTAAAAGCACACTACCAGTTGTCACTCAAGCAGTGTGAAATTAAATAAAAAGTAAGGGAAAACAAATCTTCCAAATTCCAAATTCAAGTATATTGAATCTGATATACTGAATAGCCTAATATTTGGAGGACCTGTTCATCAGTTAATGACAACCTTAATGTAAATGTATGCAAGCAGACCATGAAAATGTGTTTATCTGAGACGAGGCGAGGGGGGGGGGGGGGGGGGGCTTCCAGGTCCAGTGTTAATTTGGAAGAAACCAAATCCACCGGGAAAGAGGGTGTTTGGCTTTTTGAAAGAGGTTATGGTGGCTTTTCGAGGTGGTCTATGACATAATTAAAATAATACATTCAGCTCAGTAAAGAGAATAATCATAGCTCCGCATTGTAAAATGTAATGGTAAACAAACATTAACAGAAATGTAAAAATAAAATAAAAAATAACACCCCCAAATCTGAGGGGGCACGTGCCCCCTCAAGTTCTATAGGCATGACGCCCCTGGTCAGATGGGTAAAATCTGAGGCATGAGAATCATTGATCTTTAATAGGAAAACACGTCTTGCTTTAGGCGGCGCCAGCTATTAATAACAAACATCAACCTCTACATGAGACGGAGTGAGTCTATTCCTCAACTGTGGAAGAATCTAAACTGTCATGTAGTGGCTGTCACATGCATGACCAATGGTAGAGAACACAGCCAGATTCATCAGGAAAAAAGCCCCTGGGCGGAATAACAAAACCAGGAGACCGCGGAAAATAACAACAGAAAGAGAATTGTATTACAGAGTGTGAGGGCTTCACCCGGAAGTGACCCTCTGGCCTCACCAGCAAGGCTGTCAGCCTATCATTATTAAATGGTAAATGGACTGCACTTATAAAGCGTTTTTATCAACCCCCCCCCATACCCAACAGTATTCTCAGCTCTATTCTACTTCCACGTTCCTAACCTATTACTGTAGTTACAGAGCTGGCGCTGGGCCTTGTTTTATGATCCACAGAGCAGGTCTGACTGTGACGCAGTGAACCGGGGGTATTATTCCTGCATTGATTGCCCGGCAAGCTGGCTTTGTATTGGGTCAGGAGAGAGGAGTTCATTAGCATGCACATCCACTCTGTGGCATTTTGGCAGAGGGACAAAACAATTCTCCTGAAATGTTTCATTGGGAATTAGAAAGCCTTGTCTTGTTGGTAACCAGTGGATGTATAAGCTGGCACTAGACAGCTCCAAGGGTGAATACAGCTGCCTCAAGGCCCAGCTATATGTTACTCACTCATGGTGTACAGTAGTTGGGTTTTAGTATTATTGTGTGTGTCAGTGCTTGACAAGTAAGATTAGGACAAACCTGAAAAAATGGTAACACTTTTGAGTATGGTGCAATTTGTAAATTGTGTATATTACATTATTAATTGGTATTTAACCATTTTGTAAATGCATTATAAACCATTTATATATCTTGCTCTATGTTTGAAGCCCTGCCAATTCATCACCTGGACATTATGGACATAATTTACTCATGTCATTGCAAACTAGAAACCAGATTTGATCTCAACACATCTCTCGGTTAGGCTATAGTCCATGTACTGTACTGTATATGGTGAACGCTTTAGTGTGTGAAATAGTGAAGACAAACACCGATGAAACAGTAGAAGTCTTCATATCCACCTTGCATTAGCTGCACATGTTCAACATCAGTGTTGAATAATCATTTATAAACATTGGTAGAATAAATCATGACTCATGAACATGTATAACTACTAAAATAATGAGTGATATACTGTATGGGCATTTATTCACGAGTTACCAACATTTAAAACTGGTAAACAAACGTTTAAATTCAAGTGTAGACCCATTAACAAACTAGCTACTGTACATTTATAACAGCTTAAATCATAATGTTAATATAAACAAAGAAAACAAAATATTATAAGAGGACATCTGAACATTCATACATTTCTTAAGTAAGTAGCCTTGAGAACCAATGGTTCTATTTCGTGGAGCATCATCAACTGGCGGCCCACGGGCCAAATCCGGCCTCCCAAAGCTTCCCTTCCAGCCCTCAGAAGTAATTAAGTAAAGCTTTATTTCTATAGTGCCATTATCAGCATGAGTGCACAGAGTGCTTCACAAGTGGATATAAAAATACAAATCACACATACAAAATACAGATATAAAATACAAACACATAAAATACTGGCAGCTCCTACTATAACATAAAAATCACAACAACATAGAAAAAGTCAGTAGCTGAGCTACAGATGGCCAAATGCCTGCCTGAAAAGGTCAGTCTTCAACTGTCTCTTAAAAGAGTTTGCAGATTTTGTACTTATCTAAAAAAAAGAATCTTCCAATATTGAAGCAACACCAAAATCAGTTGATCAAAATAATTGTATTTGGAATGATTTATCGACCCTAAATATGTGCTTTTGACAGTGGGTTCTAAAGAATCTGTTATCTTATTATTGGCCAGTAGCCTAGTCTACACAACCCCATGCAGGAAATTAAGAAAGGCTCACTCACTAAGCTATGTTTGCTTTGCTGGTTGTGAAGCGGTAGAATAACTTGCAATAGCAATAGCCTATGCAAGAATATGGACATGCACACACACACACACACATAGGCTGTTCCGGGACCTCCTGATTTACAAATTAAGCACTGGGGTGCAGTATAGGTCTTAGTAGTATGGGAAAGCTACTGAAAATTAGTAATTGGTTAGTTACTTTCACAAGAAGTTGAAAATATTAAACAAGAATATATTTTTAAAATAATTTGTAATGTAAATGTAAATGTAATTTATGTAAATGTAATTTTACGTTATTTAAATGTTCTTAGCCGGTAGACAAACATACTCCAGGAGCTTGCTCGATCGCCTTGTTGAGAGGGGTCAGGGAAGAATTTTTACAGCTCACATATCTGGCCCCTGGGTGATACTGGTTTTTTGCTTTCCTCTGGAATATGTAGGGGTGGGACGTATGCCCACCTCCCTTGTTCTCTGTAAAGCGCATTGTGTTGCCTCTGGCTATGAAATGCGCTATACAAATAAAGCTTTGATTGATTGATTGATAATGATTTGAAAGTCTGCCCCCCACAGTGTCTGCTAAAAACAATTCTGGCCCTTGGAAAAATGTAGTTGATGACCACTGTCCTATTGGCTTGAGAAACCGTAGCCAGCTACACTGACTAAATAAAAAAAAAACATACACACACCTCTGCCCAACTAGACCCAATGCACCGCTATATAAGTGGGCTTCAACTGCACATCTGCTCCTAGAAACTTTCAGCTCGCAAGAAGAAGTAAGAAGAAAGAGATGACTACACAGCGACTCACGATAGAGCTGGCCAGCACTGCCTAGACTACCAGAGAGATTCTGCAGTTGCAGTGCCCTCAACAGTGACATGGGACATCAACTCTGCTTCCGCTGCATGGAGCCACAGCACGCCAAGGCGGGTCTAGTGCCATCTTCTGACTGCCAGGCCTGCGCTTTTCCTGAGCCTCTGGAAAGGCTTCACCGAGCGCACTTCTTTGATTGTCTTCGTTCTGTCTGGGGAACAAATATCCTGTACCCGAGGAGGGCGGCTCAGACGGGGGTAATGATGTTGGCATACCTCCTCAGAAGCCAGCGCCGATGCTGTCCCTCCCTCCATCTGATGAGGAAAAAGATTGTTCTGAGGGCAATGAAGAAGATGCGAGTGGTTTGTCTTCCAGTGGTTCTGATGCTTCCGGTTCGAGCTGTGGTGTCAGCTCGCAAGAAGTAAGAAGTATATGCTATATTAACAGACGTGACAACTACCTGTCTCACTGTTCAGGCTGGGAAAGGTATGTGTTCAACAAGGTCCGCCTTTCCATTGCTGCCCTGTTTGAGCTTTTCACAACCCTTGGTATAACTGCCGGCGGGATTTAGTCTAGCACTCTCCCATTTGGCGACGGTCATTAACTCAAATCGAGCGACAGCGCCCTTCCCTGTTGGTTTGACAGGTAGATCGGCTGCACGCTTGATGAGCAAAGCATGTAATCTCGGGGTTGTTGAGTCCTTAGTTCGAGCGGCGGCATGGTTTTCTGCTTCTACGTCAGATAAAACATTCCCCCATTTAACCGGGGACAGATACGAGATGTGTCTGTAGCCTCACCTAGCTGTGCAAATGAGCGACCGATGCTCCGTTTCTCTGATGTTTTTAACACCTACGTTCAGCCTTCTTTAAACAGTAGTGTGAATGTTGTGAATGACGTCGTTCTCACTCTATCTCAAAGTGCATGAGTCAACTAGTTTCACTGTTCTCCCCTTCATGTCCTCACGGGCGTTGTGGAGACAGTGATGCCGCATCCCGAAGGGAGTGGTGACTGTGGTCCTGTTGGAACATAGGAACAAGGGATAGGCCAAGGGATTCCTGCTACTTCCTTGTCCCAAAGAAGATAGGAGGTGTGAGACCAATTTTGGACCTCCACCTTTTCAACAAGGTAGTAAATGCTAGAAGCATCTCTTCCCGATGACTTTTGCACCAGCATAGATCTGAAAGACGCCTACTTCCATGTGCCAATAGTTCCTTGGCATTGGAAGTATCTGCACTTTGTCTTCCAAGCGAACCACCAATATAATAAGCTATGCTTACTGTAGCTAGCTAGAGATATTGGCCCCTGCATCATTTTACAACTTACATATTTGTTCGACCTTGCAACTGCTTGCTAGCTCGTAGCTAGCTAGCTACACTAACTTAGCTAACATTGGGGGAATTAGCTGTTGGATAGTGTTCAGACATAACATAGGCTGCCTGGTAGTCCACTGACCAGTTGCTGGTTAGCTACAGTATGAAAGGCAGGATCCCAGCCGACTGTTGCATCTCCCCATCCCACGACGGAGGGTTATCAACTGGGCTGTGACTCCGCCTCTCATCGCTAACCGGCAACTGGGCCAATTGAGGTAATCGTAGTTAGCTAGCTTGATCATAAATTACTCAAACTGAATAAATATGACACCAATAAGCACACACATGCTGTGACGTTTCACTCAAATCACCATCTTGTGTCCAGAATACAGTAGCATCCTCTCGATGCCTACTATATTTTGGGGGTAATTTTGGGAATATGTAGTACCTACTATATAGTACGCCAGATGTAGTAGGGACAATTTTGATGTAGCATGCTGCATCTGGTGGACTATATAGTAGGTACTACATACATAGTATGGACATTCTGACACGGCCCTTGACATAAAAGACATAAATAGTGGACTGGCTAGGGGTTTGTTGAGAGTGACATTTGATTGCATGTTAGCCATATTTCTAAGTCAAAAGAATTGTCCAAAAATTTCAGAGAAGAGATCCTTGCCTTGCACAAACAAGGAAAATTATAGAGATACATCAAAGATAGCAAAAACACTGAATATTCCTAGAGATACCGTTGGAAGTATAGTTTAAAGTTAAAGGAACAGTGGCTACACTACCTGGACGTGGTAGAAAGAGGAAGCTATCAGCGGCTGCCACAAGATTCCTGATGAGACAAGTGGTCAAAAACCCTAGTGACTACAAAACACCAGCAGCAAGACTTGGTGGCAGCAGCGCTGAGGGTTCAGTTTGCACAGTAAGGCGCATACTGAACACTGAAGGGCTCCATGCCCGGACTCCAAGACATACACCACTACCAGTGTTGGGAAAGTTCCTTTTTAAAATGAACTAGTTCAAAGTTCAGTTCACAATTTTCCAAACGAACTAGTTCAAGTTCAATATCAAAATGTCAAATTATGAACTAATTAAATAGTTCATAGTTCTCTTTTTAGTTCATTTTTTGCCGGTCAGGCAGGAGGCTTTGTCGGTCGGTCTGTCTGTCTTTCGCAAGGTTTTTCTACCCTAGTCTGCACACCTGGGTGGAATTTGTTGAGAACAGATGACTTCACCTATGCTGACGGGAGCTCAGGCCAGAGAGGTGATCAGCATTAAAGATCAGCTCATGGCTGATTCTTTGTGGATAACACCCCAGAAAAGTAGAGCTTGAGGGAGAAAACTGAGGAGAGGTCACATGTTCTGAACATGACCCACAGCTGGTACATCAAAGGCCTGAGGGTCTTTAAATGGTCTTCTGGGTCTGGCAGGAGCCAGGTCTGCTGGTCTTGTTATTTAAATGTGCTGCTCTGATCCCATTATGTTTTTGTTTTTTTAAATATAACCACCTCTTATTCATCCTTCATGCTATACATAGCATACACCACAATTGCTACAGCCCATTACAGAATAATAGACATTACAGCTGAAAATATGTCAGTAGATAGTTAAACAAGAGATATAGCAAAGGCACACTGTAGATGCAACATTTATTTATACTGCCTGAACCTTTGTGCATCAGCAGTTCAAAAATACAACAAATTACAAAACACAGGCGAGAACTGTAATGAAGGCTGAGGATCTGAGCAACTCACTTAAATATTCATAATTTGTCCCGTCAGTTGGGGTTTCCTCGTTGGATGCCATCCATGGGACCGTTTTATGGGCTAACGTTAGCAGCTAGTGGCGCGACAACAAGGCAAGTGGCAAGTTGGCGCTTGTTGATGATGTAATGATTCGGATTGCCAAATTTGGAACGTACCCCCCTTAGAATTGTCGTTGCTCTGAGCTCATTTTGACCGGTGAAGCCCATAAAGTTGCATAAATTGCAAATCAGGCAACACAAGAAGTTTCACAATATTGTGTGGACATCACTGGACAAAACATAATAAAAAGAACGCAATTATTAGGCGTTCGTTCGGTCGTTCACTAGCTTCAGGATGAACTCGTTCAGTTACGAGTAACTAACCCTAAAAGAGAGGCTTGTTACGTTACCGTTCTCCTTTGAAACGAACGAACGCACAAACGTCATTATTTTGAACGCGTTCGTGCACAACACTGACCACTACTGACCCAAAATCACAAGAAAAGTCGGCTCCAATATGCTCAAAACCATATAAATAAGACACATACGTTTTGGAATTCTGTTCTGTGGAACAATGAAACAAAACTGGAACTGGATCAGCGGTATGTCTGGAGGAAGAAGAATGATGCATATGCTGAAAAGACTCGGCCAGGGATCGAACCCACAACTCCCAATCGCAGGGCGGACACTCTAACCACAAGGCCGCTGAGCTGGTGGTACATTTCTTAAAATGAATAAAAATACGTGTGGGGAGAAAAATGAGCAAGTCTTCCCAAACAGAGCCAGTCCTCACAGTTTCAATTGGCTAGGTTCACTCCCAATTGCTACACGGTTCCCCCAGTTTCATTGGCAGGCCCATAAACTGAATTGATGGGTCTCAATGTCTCAGATCTGCCCCTTGTGGTCCATGGAAAGATTTTCTAATAACACATTCCTCATGCTGTGAAATATTACACAGGACAATTTTAATCTTCCATCCTGACATGCAGGTCTAGAAAATAGAATGGTACAAGTGTTGGTTTAGGGGGGAAACTATCCATGCTGTGGTCTACTTTTGGTTCACACAGTATGGAAGGTGATTCTAAGAAGCATCTGCTTGACTAGATTCTGAAAAACTGAGTTCATTCTATCTACGATGCATTGGCTCAGTGTGAGTAATGTAGTTCTGTCTGAGAAAGGAAGAAGCCTGGCACACCAAGACTCAATTTACTATAAACTACATCTCACATTTTTCACCTTTGCAGAATGTATGTCATCATAACCATCTAAAGTTTCAACTAGAAATGGTGCTCAGAAGGCACAGACCTCCGCCCATGAATGCATTCCATGGCTCTGTGCATGTGTACGTGCATGCGAGCAGGACATGTTTGGTATTGCTGCATTTTCAATTAATTGAATCGGACATGTCTCGACATGGGAAGGTCACAGAAAAATGGGGTTTGGACTGGCATGAAACTCTCGACGTAACAAATGCAGCAATACCAAACATGTCCTGCTCGCATGCATGTGCGCATGCACAGAGCCACGGAATGCATTCATGGGCGGAGGTCTATGCCTTCTGAGCATCATTTCTCGTTGAAACTGACAGATAGATAGATAGATAGATAGATAGATAGATAGATAGATAGATAGATAGATAGATAGATAGATAGATAGATAGAGTAGTGCAATGACATGATAAGTGCAATGACAAATAAACTGTCTATCTATTTTTGCGATTCGATTCATTGAAAATTATTGGGGGGACTTTTTCGCTCCCCAAGTCCAAAAAATGAATAGCGGTGAATGGCCCGGCCATGTTTGGGTGACTCGGGGCCCCATCCCGTTATTCGGATCTGCTCCAAAATTTAATTGGGTCTAAATTGAATAGGGTCTACACCCCTCCACCAAATTTAGTCTGGTAATATTTGTGTAATCCTAGTTCAACAAATGAATGGAGGGGAATGGACAAACCAGAAAACGGCTTGTGGACCCTCCGTGTGATTCGGATCGGCTCCAAAATGTAAAGGCTAGCAAACAAACACACATACACACGCCACAGAAAATATTATCTCTCAGCCTTCACTGTCAAATTATCAAAAAGCTAAATGGAGATATGTTTTTTGCAAATGAACTCTACTATATTGTGACCTGTCCGACAAATAAATCAATCAATACATAACTTACTCCCATGCCTCTTTGGCAGCATTCCTTTTTTTGTGAAGAGGCATTTGCATGTCGCAGCCTAATCAGCTGCTTTGTCTGTTCCATTGTTGTGTAAATTAAGAGTTTTAGGGATAAAGTGATGTTCTTTGGTTTTATCTTTTGATACCACATTCTGTGATTTTGTTTGAGGCTGTTAAATTGGTGTGAGTAAAAGGAAAAAGTTTGAGTGCTGTAGTCTATCTAAAATAATTGACAGTGTAGGAAGATGGAACTTTATTTATATATGCGGTTTCGCTTTATCGCTTTGGCACGTGCACTTCCTGCTTCGGCTATCGGGAGCTTGCACCGATGAGGCTCGCTATTTAAAGGTTTGACAGTTCACACGCACTCCAAGCGCACTTCGTGCTAATCGGTTTGGGACGGCCCTTAACATGCAGAACCTCGGGTGACCGCGCAGATGGAGGGGGACTGGAGGAGATAGGGGCTGGTTTGAGATTGGGCCATAGACAGTGTTTTTTGTCATTCATTCATGCTTTCAACTTCCTACCTCTGTCACTATGCAGGAGGTGTGTGCATTGCTCAGTCAGCGAAGATACCACGGGAACCCAAACCAGGAGAGTTCGACAAGGTCATCCGCAGGCTGAGGGAAAACTCAAACGCCAGGGTGGTTATTCTCTTCGCCAACGAAGACGACATCAGGTAAGAGCTGTGGACTGGTACACACACATACACACACACACATACACACACACACACACACACACACACACACACAGACAGAAACATCTCCTTTTGGAGGATGCAGCCCTGCATAACTGACTGCATTGTACAGTGCAGTCGGTTATTTCCTACAAAGCAAGGTCAACACAGGTCATGGACTCAAGGGAAGATAGAGACCCGGTATGGCACTGAACTTACATCTGGAGTTCTATGCACCAACAGGTAATAGGTTTAAAAGAAAAATCTTGCTTGCTGAGTGAAGAAATACAACCATACAAGGTGTGTAACTGTTACAACCATACAAGGTGTGTAACTGTTACAACCATACAAGGTGTGTAACTGTTACAACCATACAAGATGTGTAACTGCCTCAGCTGCCGGTCCCTCTTGTATTTCCCAATATTCTGAATTCTGAATCTGAATCTTCCCATGCATAAAAAATCACCAAACTTTGCACATAGGTCCTGTCCTATTTTAAAAGTCCTCAACTGGCATTGTGGGCCAATTGTCCTGTGGTGGCGCTACAGCAACCGTCTTAAGTTTAAAACAAAACAAAAAAATCATAACAAATCAGCCATACGTGCTATCAGTTTGCAACCACCACCAAAAGGTAGGCCCAAATGAGCAGAAACTTCCATACACTTTGAACTGGCAGGAATTATGAAGCCCATCACTCTGTTTTTTATCAAAAACTGTAAAACCTATCAAACATTACTTCTCCCACATTTTTGGTCAGTTGACACCCCACTTGCTACACTACTAGTCTTCAGACTGTCCTCCACAAACAGTCTTAACAGATTTTTGAGAAATTGAGCCCACAGCGCATGTATGCAGCTACTGCAAATACTCGCTAAATAAATCTCCAATGTTCATAAAAAATAACATTTTCATGACATGGTAGATGTTGTGTGAATTATTTTTGAATTTTATCTCAATTTTTTATTTAAGTTTTAAATAATTAGGGTCCGGGCAAAGAGCCTCATGTATTTGTCATTTGTCTTCTTCCTCTTCCTTCTCAAAACGTCCAGCCCGATCTAGTGCGCTGTAATATTTGTTCCTATATATATATATATATATATATTACCATGGCCTATGGTTATGCTTCCGCTTAAAAAAAGGTTTTATTAATGAAATGTGTCGGAGCCATAATGTCTTTTTTGTTTGAAAGCACATTAACCAGGTAAACACTTCCTGGTCGTGGGCAATGATTTGAGGAGGCTTCCACTGCTTGCTGAGCAGAGCACAAGTCCCAGAGCTCATTGACTTAATCCGGCCCTGATAGTGGGTAGGCTAATAGTGGATATGCAGTAATTACAGTAAGCTCAGGGCATTTCCGCCCAGCGTGCTTGCTCTGCCCTTGAACCCAGTCATTCTGAGCTGCCAGCCAGTTGAGGAAAACTCTTAAGCTCTCTGTGTTGTGCCCAGGGTAGTATAGACCTGAGATGGCCATGTCTGAAGACATTAGGCAAACATAAAAATTTTATGATAATAAATTGTGTACTTCTTTCTTCTCTTTAAGCAATAGAAATGTAATCTGGTGAATACGGCATGCTAGCCAGTGACACAACTAAGGGGGTGCAAAGGGTGCAGTGCACCCGGGCGCCACAATGAGGGGGCGCCAAAGAGCTGGGGCGCCATTGAAGAGCAGGAGCGCTGAGTGACTAACTCAAGGGGCCAGGAAGCGATTCTATTAATACATCCATGGACTAACTATACGCTTCATAAAGCTGCACTCCCCCACTCAGAACGGAGTTAACGTTAGCTGGAATAATGATGATGACCCACAAGAACAGGACGCAGAAACACATTTCAAGCAGTCTGTCTTTTATGTCACAGTAGATACAGTTTCTAGTGAGCTTAAATTCACACAGAAATGGATGTTTGAGATCATCTACCTTCCATAGTTTGACGTTTTTCCGACGCAAACAAGCTATGAGGGTGGGACATTAGTTTAGAGGAATTTGATTGGAACATTGACAAGTGGACGGATTTTAAGAACATTAGACAGATTCGATAGAAGGATAGCGTTGATTGACGGGTGGATGTTGTGAGATTATTGGCCTAAAATCTAAGGTACCTGTTGTCATAATTGCATGTGACCTACCACTTTCCAGGAAGTAAGAAATTATATACATTGATATAAGGTTACAACAAAAGAAGAATTTTGTATTTTTTTTGGCATACATCATTGAATAGGTGAACACTATGCCCAATTATGTGAACTAAAATGGGACAAAATGCTTTTTTCATTTCTGTGCGACTTTAAGGACAGATTTGAAAACATAGGGCAATCGCAGAGTTTTATAATCGAAATGGATAACATGACACAGGAGGAAATGAAAGAATCAGTAACACGATCCCTCTCACAAAGTGACGTTTCGAGAGACATACAAGAAATATATCCTGCAAGCCGTCTACTAAATAAAAATAGGTGCACAAAGGCAATAGATAAACTGAACTTCCTCTTAAAGTGAAATCTAGACTTACTTTTCCCTAATTTAATTGTAGCACTCAGAGTCTTCCTGACCATGCCAGTGACAGTAGCATCCGCAGAAAGGTCCTTCAGTAAACTAAAGATCATTAAAAATTACCTCCATTCCACAATGGAACGTCATTTTGATGAGATACTAGACAGATGGGCAAGCATGAAATCCAGACGCGTGAGTATCTAGGAGATACAGTAGGTTCAAGTAGCCCTGATGTGACCCCAGAGATACGCTGTCGCTCCTCTAATCTGGGGTCACGTATATAAGGATATAGAAAAGGGTGACCGGACTATTCCGGGCGGCGAATTTCAAATCTGACGCTCACCACGCATTCCTGTAGATGTCTTTTGTCATGTCGGGGCCTTGTCGGGTCGTTTATACAGTAGGTGAAATAACCACTGTTATAGCCTATTTTTCACTCGTTTAGGGGTTTTCTGCTTCCATTTCTTCTACGCTCTACCGGAAATAGCACGCGCTCTGTCACAGTGCTGCCCCCAATCGGTGAATGCTGCAGCAGCGTTGAACTATAAAAGGTTATTTTCTTTCCCTTGGGGACAGTAGCATTTTTAAATAGGCCTAAACACTGCAAACAAATAAAAACTCTTTCTGCAGGTGAAAACTTTGGATATAATATTTTACTAGTCCTTGGACTAGTAATAACGTACCCATGTTTTGATTTAACGAACGGGGTCTCGCAATTAACACAGCAGGAATCAGCTGAACATGTTGGCTGCGCCATCTTCCACCTGTACCTGCTTTGCGTGATGAGCTTTAAATATGTGCTGCTGCAGCATTCACCGATTGGTGGCAGCACTGTAACGTATCGCACAGAGCGCGCGCTATTTCCGCTAGAGCGTAGAAGAAGAAGAAGCAGAAAACCCCTAAACGAGTGAAAAATAGAATATAACAGTGGTTATTTCACCTATAAACGACCTGACAAGGCCCCGACATGACAAAATACATCTACAGGAATGCGCTAAATTCCATCTTGCATCCCGTTTGGGAAGTGGCTTGATGCTAGCTAGTCTCTAATAAATTCTAGCAGCATTGAGAGCACCTGGTGTTTATGATCATAATGCAAATGACTTCAAGGAGGGTTGCAGTAGACAGTCAACAACACTGACGACCTCCCTCATCTGATGAAGGGTTCATGGAAAACTACAAACACATTAGATGAGCAAGAGGAATTACTTGCAGTCTGCATATTTTTGAAGCACGACGGAATAATACCAAAATGTGGTTTGAAAAAAAAAAAAGGACCCTGACATTCACTAAGCATATTTATTATTCAGATGTATCTGCTGTAAGCCTGTGAGAGAGCTGGAGCATACAAACCAGTCTTTTGATTTAAGCGAACATCCGCTTATAGATTTTTGACAGTCCTGTATGGAAATTGTATTTTCATTCTATTCTATAAACCAATGTTATTTAACCATACTCAGCTGAACTGGTTACCGAGGTGTGTTATGTAACTGGCAGCTCAGGGGAAATTCAAGGAGTGTGTCCTTTATGCAGTACAGATGTGGTACTAGGTGAGGGGTAGAGCCATTCTGACCCAGCTCACCCCACCTCTGTAGCTTCTTGGGCGGCTGTGGCTCAGGAGGTTAGAGCGGATTGTCTAATGATCGTAGGGTCGGCGGTTCAACTCCTGTCCACATGTCGAAATGCCCTTGGGCAGAGGCACTGAACACCAAACTCCCTCTGCTCCAAGTGAGCAGGCTAGCACCTTGCATGGCAGCTTCCCGCCATCGGTGTGTGAATGTGTGTGTGAATAGGTGAATGAGAGGCCATTGTAAAGCGCTTTGGATAAAAGTGGTATATAAGTGCAGACCATTTACCATCCATTTATTCATTATACCCATTACCAGGGATGGACAAAACCTTGTGCCATTCAGCAGGGGAATCTACCTACAGCATCCCTCTCCTGGGGTGGTAGAACTAGACATAAATGATCCAATTAGAGTGAAATGTATGCCTGATCTTTGCCTAACACATTGACCCAATTATACTGAAATTGAAAGATTATTTATGAAATACAATGATGATTAAAAAACAGCATGCCATGAAAATATTTCATGTTACAGTATAATGATGAGCAGTATGATGACACAACAATGGAGTTCTCTTTTCCCCTGTCCCCTAGGAGGCTTCTTCAGGCAGCTAAAAAGGCCAACCAGACGGGCCACTTCCTGTGGGTGGGCTCAGACAGCTGGGGCTCTAAGATTTCACCAATCCTCAACCAGGAAGAGATGGCAGAGGGGGCTGTCACCATCCTTCCCAAAAGGCAGTCCATAAGAGGTAATGTTGTAATCATATCCTAGATACTTTGCATGCAACGTACAAACAAAGAGAGAGAGAGAGTGTGTGAGAGAGAGAGAGAGAGAGAGAGAGAGAGAGAGAGAATGAACACATCTTTTCAAAGTGTCTTTCCGAAGTGTCAAAAACCATGAAAGTCAAATTATCACCATAACAGACATCAGCATAAAAACAGTCAGGTGTAGTTGTAGTAGCAGGATCAGAGTACTACATAGACCTACAGTTAAAACCAGCAGGCTAACATTATATCAACATCTGAAAATCCAGTACACTCCTCTGTGGACAATCTGCCAAGGGTGCCAATGTGTCGTTGATGTCTTTAGGGTTTGATCGTTATTTCATCAGCCGGACGTTGGACAACAACAGGAGAAACATCTGGTTTGCAGAGTTCTGGGAGAACAACTTCCAGTGCAAACTAAGTCGTCATGCTCTGAAGAAAGGTTCTGGAATCAAGAAATGCACAAGTAAGATTTTTTTTTTCTCACACAGACACACTCAAAAGGAGAACCCAGTGAATGATGTACAGTAGCTGCATGGAGTATTTTTTTTCTAAACACGGATGATAACTCAGCTACAGTATGATGTTGAAGTATGATATGACATTCAAATGTGGAATGTATAAATTTAAAAATTACATTAACATGCATCATTACAATATAAGAATGTGTGAAGCCGTGACTCCTCTTCTAAAATCTGTGCATCTGCACATGCATATATAGAAGAGACAGATTCACTAGGATTGAAGGAGGATTGTAATTAGTGTGAGAAAAGGATGTGCTCTGTAGTTTCATTATACAGGACTGAATATCCGCATTACTCTATGTCGCCAAGTTCAATTTGCAATTCAGTACAATAGCAATCACCGAAACTGGGCCATTACACCAGCTAAAAACATAATCAATAGGAAATCCAATCAGCACATTAGAGACAGGGTCCCTGGTCATTAGAACCACTAGGCCCTGTGAGTCTGGCTGTCTCTCATTCCCCACACTTCAGTTCAACAATCAAGACCTGCTGATTGCTGAAAACAGTCACTGTCTTCATATTTTAGAGGTTGAAATGAAGGATATTCTGAATATTGTCTAGGCCAACATTTTGATCTGTGGTGAAAATAATGTGGTTTGTTCAAGCATGATCAGCAATCCTTTCCAAAGACCCTTTTCAGCTTACAGTAGTAATCTTTCCATGTACTGTAGTTTAGATGTGGCATTAGCAGACATTTTCATACAGCCATGTTTTTTTATGGTTAAATGCAACACCTGGGGAGGTGCAGGTTGTGTTACATGTGAAGACCGGATCTGAGACCTGAATTTGATATCTTAATGCACCTAAGTCTTTGAAGTACACTACTAGCCATAAACATGATCCCTGCATGCACTCAAGATGATAAGATTGGGATTTGGAATGTATTGTAGACCTCCATATAATTAATTAAGGATATAGGGAGGGGAAGTCCATGGACTGTGGTGTATTTCTCGGCATTTGCGCACATTGTGAATTGTGCACAAACTCCTCGTGTCAACCGACGTTTGATATCAGCCTTCAGTGCTGAAACAGCATGTTGTTTGAAACTCACAAATTGCTGACACTAATCTGGAAACCTGTAGTATTTGCTCTGTGTACTATACACTCCCAGAACCAACAACTACAGTCTGCTCTGTAGTTGTTAGAGGGGGGATGGTACCATGTGCTTTTGGTGTGTTCTTTTCATCTGTTGTCATGGTGATTGTAGAGCTAAATTGCTGTTGCTCTTTTTCTTCCTGTGAATGGCCCGGGGAGCGCTGTAATTTCATACTGGAAAGAGTTACATCCATTCCACTCAGAACCTTCCCGGTACTAGTTTCCCCCCCCCCCTCTCTCTCTCTCTCTCTCTCTAGGTTTCTATGGTATAATACAGGATACCACCCACCTTATCAGCCACTGCACTTCTGTAAAAACATCCTCAGTGAAATATTGATTGATTGATTTAAAAAGCCAACTGTCTCACCCCACTATTTTCAAAGCCACCCAGTGACATCCAGGGAGAGTGGAAATTAGTAGTATTCTCTTGTGATCTGTGCCCTATTCTCCGACCAACTGCCTTTTAGCTAAACTGTTATGTTTTTCACACCTGATGCGTGGGTTCGGGATTAAACCATTTAATTTTAAAACAAATCATATGTTTCAAATGTGTGTGATTCAAACTCCCACATGATGCCTTTGCCTTCATCGATTTTATAGTGAAATAAAGAATAGAGACATTACAAGCCCAGCACTTAAGCCATAGACTGTCATGGTTCATGGACATAATTGCCTTTACCACAATGCCACATAGCATTGTGGAGACGATTTAAACTACTGTTTTCACAGAGGTGTAGAGGGTAGCTTACTGTATACTGTAGCACGGTACTGTATCTTTGATCCACAGTGGCAGCATGGGCTGAGAGGCTTAGGCCCCAGAGAACCACTGTATAATTCAGCTCCTACCTCTGGTCTCTGTCCAAATGTCACTGTTTGTACCTTGTTGGCCCTGGGCCTAGTTTTACTTTGTTGGTGACACTACCCCAACCTACAGGGCACTGCCTGTCTCTGAGTGAACAAGACCAGATGGTGGCAACGCCCAGCCAATGGCAGGATATAGGCCCCAAAACACAGAAAGTCTGTGCCACAGCAAATAAAGCACCGCTGGACTTGGAGCGCTAGCTGGGCTGGAGACACTGAGAGGTTATCGCTCTTTGATCATCAAGCTGGTTTGGAAAAAAACATGGGTAATTAATGGTCAGTGCTGCCACAGAGATAAAGGAGATCCGAGGTAAGCACACCTGGAGCGGCGTCTGATTGCTAACGAGATTTGCCTGAGGTGAAATGGTAAGAATTTCATTGACCAAATGCTTACAGTAGCCTACGCAGCATGAGGGAGTTCAGAGCATATTAGTAAGAGGAAAAAAATACAATCATGAACCAGTGAAATTAGCCTACGACAAACCGTGTTGTGGTGAAATGTTGTTGCCGACTCCAGCATTATGCACAATACAGATAAACTCCAATACTACTTACAAATTTACAAGTTCCAAATGTACAAATTACATAATAAGTACCATTTCTATACAGTATAAAGATAGAGGTAAGGTACGATAGGTACAGTACCAGTCTAGATGGATTAAATGTAAGGACATTTTAAATCCATTTAAAACATGAATAATGTATGTCTGAATTCTATCCTTAATTTTCCAGTATATCTATATACATTCCATGTCTTCTTCTGTATTTCCTTGTGAATTTTTTTTTTTTTTTTTTTTACTGTTTCAATACTGTACTGTGGAAAATCGATACAGTATTGCAGAAAAAAAAAATATTGTGATGTATTGCTGTATCGATTTTATTGCACAGCCTAACCCACTGCTTTATACAGTGCAGTGGTTTAAATTGTTTGGCTTTTGAACTTTTAATACCATACGCTGTCCTTCAGGCAAACACTGTATACCCTGTCCACTAAAGTCCTAAATGTCCATGTCCACAGAACTAACCGATGATGAGCAACGAGCACTAGCTCTCCCATGGCTGAGCTGTCAAAAAGCCTGACTTGTACAAAAAGAGGGTGCATTGGCAATAGAGAAACAAACGTCTCAAACTACTGCATCTGAGCAAATTAATATGCACAACAATGGCATGATATTTGACATATTATGTTATGTCAATAATAAACTGCCTAAACTGCTCAAATGCCAGTGACTGTTGCTGTATGATGGATCTGCTCTACAGTATCAAACAGTGGTCTGAATAGAGGCCATCTATGTACAGGTATGTGCAGTATTGAGTCCAAGACAAATTTCCCTAAGGGGACAATAAAGTATATCATATCGTATCATATCATATCCAATTACTTACAGTATATTAGTAGTATATTATTGCATAAGAAATGCTTATTTCTTCTGGTTAGTACTCACTACTGTACGTGATTAGACCAATCTGATTCATCATTCCAGTCCAATCCAGTTGAAGTCAGTCAAGACGAGTCACTCAGCTTTTCACGGGTTTCATGGTCAACCTTTTTGTGCAATCAGTGCTTTGTCTGGAACAGCCAGAGCTGGCTTTTGAACTGGGTCATATCCGCTGCGGCTTGCTGCTGACACCATCCCATCACAACGAGGTGAGACCCCTTGTCTGGGGTGAGGAGTCGAGCCGTCGAGCAAACACGGCGGACTCAAAAAAAAAAAAAGAGGCCATGCGTCATCAAGGCCAGTCAGGGCAGCGGACGCGATGCCTGCCTGCCTGGCTGCCTGCCTGTATGGCTGCCTGCTTGCCTGTATGGCTGCTTGATTGTCTGAGCCAGAGCTCACCCTGCAGCCGTTCAAGGCCACCACCCATGACGATCATGCCATATTTGCTTTGATCTTTGTGTCTCTTCCCAGTTCCCAGCACAGGTGTAAAGGTTGACAAACAGTGAACAATAAAACTGCCGTTGTCGATTTCAACCTTACAAAACACAATGCTCAACACAGGAGGGTTTTCTTTCCAGAGAACGTCTTATATCTTGAAGTCTCAGGTGGTACAAGCCATTCCTCATGTAATCACTACTGAGTTTTGGTGCAGCATTTAGAGGAAAAAGAGAAAACATGTTACAACTATCGCCACCATGTGATCAGCCTATTTTAACACACTACTGCAATTTCTTATTTTATTCGACCTTTGCTTACACAGGGAAGCGCACTGAGACAAAGGTCTCATTTACAGCGGTGCCCTGGTTACATACAGTAGCATACTATATATCAATACAGTAGCTATTTCCAAATAAGATTGATAGATACTGAAGCCTTTGTATTCTCTGCCTTTGTGGATTCAGCACTCATCAAAGTCAGTCAACATTCTAATTACAGTTGCATAGTTGTAGTTTTATTTTAGTGTAGGGCTAAATCCTTCTACTCACAAGAGACACTGCCAAACGACCTGTCTATGAAATTTAAGTTCAGTTAACCCAGTTTGTTTTCTTACTCTTCCTTCCACAAATAGTTCACAGGACAATACACAGTGACTCAGTTCACCAGCCCAGTCCATAACATGGTATATGCCTCTGAAAACATGATTGAAGATGACCTTGAACTCCTCTCTGGATATATTCATGAAAGATATCCCATGGGAGACAGCACTAAATGGCGACAGGCAAGATGTGACATTGTTGGCAAATTCTCTTTCACTGGCTGCATATATTACACATTCAGACTCCTTTGAGATATTACCGTAGTGATGTAGTATACAAGATACATTATCAGGTTAATGAACAATGTTTAATTCTGAAGTGGTGTGCAATACCTTAGTAAAACTGAGTGACCTGATGTCTTTGCAGTTAGTGTTCCACACACTCAGGATGCATTTCAAGAACCTCATCAACATCGTGATTGAAATGCTTCCAAGAAAGAGAAGAAATTACACCCAGGTGGTGAAGTAAGCAGTGCAGGTTTAAGAGCAATCTCTACTGCCCTCTAGTGCTTGTGTGCAACTGTATTGGCCACTCCTGATTGGTCTAAATCTCATGACACATGGAAACACACACGGATACACATGTCATGTACAGAAGCGCCTGCACCTCTTCAAAATCGTACAGTAGATCACTGAATATGAGTACGCCTAATGCTCCTGCAATTCACAACTAAACAGCATGACATAACCCCTGTACCGCCTTCACAGGCTTGCAGTAGATCCCTCTCAGTAAAGATTAACACCAGAGCCAGTGTTAGCAAAACAAACACACTTTCTGAACACACATTTGTTGACTCGAGAGATGCACAGTACTGTTGGATTCTACAATGAAAGTAATTTGCCTCCATTCAGGAGCTCATCGTGGGAACTAAGAACACGTGACCCGGTCTCCTCTGACTCATGCAGCTCTTTCAGGCTCACAGGGCTTTTCTTCACCACGTCCTTGGATCAACAATACACGCATAGGAGAGGCTTCAGCTTCATTTGCAACATGGGTTGTCAGGGCCGGACTGGGAGAATATTTCATGCCGGGAGTCATGCCCAAGTCAGGCCACGAGCCGAGCCGACGCGGTGAGATGGAACACTTTCAGTTTCGTCTTGTGGACGGGGAGGGGGGGGGGGGTGCTGCGCGATTTGTTGACGAGGGGGGGGGGGGGGGGGCAGGCAGGCCATTCACCGCGTGCCAGGCCAGTTGGCGCGCCAGGCCACCGGGAAAACTCAGTCCGCTCCTGTGGGTTGTGTTTTCACAGCAGGCCTCATGCCTGCCGGACAGCATGTCAGACTCACCTCTTCATACACTGTTCTTCTTCTTGCGTCGCCCATCAGCGCGAAGAGAGAACCTGTAATACCTACCCCCGATATCTGTAGCACGCTTTGCCAGTGATTGAAGATGTCCTTTTTTTATTTCATAGAAAACTTCAAGGGGTTTACTGTTTCAGTGGATCAAAGTTTGAAGTTGTACAAAATGTTTTTGTTCATCACTCAAAAGTGTCTTGAATTGTCAGCCACCCACTGAGATCCCACAAAACGGCAACATTGTTGTCAAAAACTATGTTCATAATGTACATCCCTAATGAGTGTTACAATAGAAGAGAGAGAGAGAGAGAGACAGAGAGGGAGAGAGAGAGAGAGAAGCATGTCTCCTGTATCCTTGCAGTGGCACATGATTACAGAAGCATAATCCACTTTTTCTTTATTCAAGCTTCTTTAACATTCAGTCTCGCCACATGCTAGATTGCTTTTTCTTGCCTGAGCAAATACTGATACAGACTATAGATAACAACAGCAAGACTAACAAAAAATATACATAAACTGCCACTATTGAGATAAGAAATGCTTTGTAGACCTTTCCCTGCAGCTTACTAAAGAAAAAAAAGCAGATCCACCTCATCAATTCATTCTGTTTCATTTGATCTCACACATCTTTTATCTTGTTTACATTTGCAGCATCAGGGTACTAATAAATGCTAAGTGACAAAAGAGGTTTGGAGGGTATGGAGCCCCTTCTTGTAGGGCTGTCAAATAATTATTTGACTAGTCGTCGACTTTGGGGAAAAAATGTGCAGTTGTCAGTAGTCTTAAAAAGTTATGTTTACAATTGATCTTAAAAATGTAGATTTGATTAGTAGGCTACCATAAAACAGTGCATGTCACACAGATTCCCATGTCCCACCCTATCTTCTAATGATGCCAAAACACATTCCACGTTAGTCATTCTTTTCAATATGGCCAAAAAACAGCCAAACGACTATCTACAGTATCTATCTATCTATCTATCTATCTATCTATCTATCTAGGTGGCGAGGAAATACCTTACTTCTGTAAGATTTGAACGTGTCTTCTCTGCAGACTTTTTAAACAAGCACTGAATCGGATCAAGTGGACAAGCACTATAGAGCATAGGGTATTCCGCTTGCTTTGTTTTCAGTTGCTAGGCTATAGGCCTAATGAAAGGACCCTGTTTGCACTAAATGTCACCCATGTGACTGGGTATTACTTGAATCCCATGAACACTCAAAATATTAGTTCAAGTTACCATTTGTCTTGTTCTTGACAATAGGCATCCAGTGGTACTGATCAGTTCCCCATTATATGCATTATTTTCTTTGCACAATGATATGGGCCTATAATAAATACCATAAAATCTAATATATTTATATGGATTTATATGGATATATATTTAACATATCCATAAAGGACCCCCTCGAAAATGAGATCATCTCAAGGGGCTTGTCCTTCCAATAAAGAATCTGTTCAAATATACATTCCATTTTCGAAAAATATTTAAGAGAGAAAGTAGAATATCATTTCTGAGCTCAGCTGACAGCCCTACTATCTTGTGGACCTGGATGGCAGGGACACCCTGGTTGGCAGGTGTGAATAGAGGTGGTGGAGCCCTCCTCTAGGTGGCACTGCCCGATGTTTTTGTTTATCACACCTGTCAACACAGGCCAATAGAGTTCTTACTTACTGAAGGCATGAGTTATACAGTATGTGACAGGTTGTCATTAATCAGCCCACAGTGTCTGGCACTGAAAGCCAACTTTTGTGGGGATATCAGAGCAGGAGTGAGCCCCTCCAACTCTATATTACTGGCAAGGCCTGAGTACAAAATAATATAATCCATGTCTTTGCTGCAAGTACAGCACAATGTTTATCCTCCATTTCAACTTAATCTCAAGCAGAGGATGTGTATAACATGAATGGAGTGGTTGAGCTGCATCACGGATGCTGATCCTGTTGTGTTGACTTGACATTAATAAGGTCTAAAAAATAAATAAATAAATAGTGTGATGAGACTCTGACTCCCTTCAAAAATGAGCACCATCACACACAAAAAAAACACACAAAAAACACTGCAACTCGCCTGTATTGATGTCATTTGTTGAGACTGCAATGGTCCCCTTCACATCTTAAAGGCTAATTCACAGTCCAGACGTAGCATACACGGACCGGACTGCTGGGGTCCGCACGCAGTCCACGCAGATTAAAATTGGGTCCGCCCTGGCATGTCCGCACGGACCTCTTTTTGTGACCATGCGCATCTACTGTAGCATTCACATACCGCTGTCATGGCAAAATGTGTCCGGGTAAAAAAATATGTTTGTCTAACATTTATTTACCATTTTTTGTTGCTATGTTACTAGTTAACTTGTCACGGATGTCAATAAACGTATGATATTGACGTTGGTACTTAATTTGAATGAAAAATACGCCTTCCCTCCAGGAATGCTAGCTTTTGGGAGCTGGTAGACAGCTGGCTAGCGAGAACAAGCTCTCAACTAGCTAATGTTTGTTTTGGCATGACAGCATGAGCCAGAGATTGAAATTAATTGTTTTCTCATGGACATATGTCCATTTTGATCTGTAATTTCTGGCATTCTGTGCATGTAAATTCTCTGTTGTAAAGCATTGTGAGCTGCATTTATTTGTATGAAAGGTGCTATACATATAAAGTTTTGTTTTGTAGCTAGAATGGGCCGACCATGATCATGGCTATCTTGACTGGGCAGGCACTGAAGCACTGAAGTAACAACCAGGATGAGTACACAGACAGTGTCATCTCACATCATCTGCGTCAAGAGCAAATGTGTTCCAACCCGCACCAAGATCAAATACAACAACGACAAGCCCTGGTTCACAGCCAGACTCAGGAAGGGAAGGCTGGAGAACGAGGAAGCAAGTAGGAGTGGGGATGAGGACCAGTTCAAAGAGGCCAAGTACAGGTTTATAAAGGCAGTGAAGGCTAAACAACGCTGCTCTGCGAAACTACAACACCAATTCTCAGATGGTAATGCGTTCTCTGTCTGGAAAGGCCTCAGACAGATTACAAACTACAAACCGAGATCCCCCAGGCCACTGACGACTCACGCCTAGCCAATGACCTGAACGAGTTCTACAAGTTTGAAAAACAGTGGGTCCCCCCCGACCCCCACACTCAACAGTTGCATCAACCGATATAATTCCCTTTTTAGGTAATCGGCATAGGCCGATCTCTGTGCTTATGAGGCCGATATAAAACAATTGTCTGCAGAGTGCACACGTTTCTGCCCGCAGCGGAATGATCTTAGCACGTGCCACTTCTCCGTGGAATGATCGTAACGCAGTGATAATAGTTGAAAGTGGGAACGTGATAAAAGTTGAAAGCAGGAACGTGTTCTCGAAAGCTCTATATGGACAGATTACACCTGAGAGAAAATCGTAAGCCTAAAAACTACCTTTTGAACCTCAATACATTTATTTGGACACTTTTATACAATGTTTACTTTCTGTAATTCGATCGATTCTTGTCTTTTTGTATGAATAAGGTCAGGAATTGTAATTTGGGATATTAACCTAACCTAGAGACAGTTATCTAAAACATGCGACATTACCCAGCTAGCAGATCATCTGTGGGCAGCCAGCGGCCCGCTGATAACCAACTCGGCGGTCCACGGCAGGAACCGCGGCGGCCCTGCTATGGCGGGATCAGTGGCTAGGCAGCGGGGCCACCGCTGGCGCTGCTAGCGGTCCTCCATCGGTGAGTTGGTGGCTTTCCACTCACATACCACGCCACCAACGTGGTGTCTCGTCTAGTCTTGCTAGCTAACATTAGCCAGCGCAAGCTAGCTAATGATAGCATAGCGCTAATATTAACATAGTGCTAACTAGCTACTAGGCTAGCTAGCTAGCTAGCTAGTATCAGTGTAAGTAGGTATATTTCGTGCATAACGTATGCTGCAAGTTATAGCTAACAACTAAACAAGAATACTATGATCAGACAAACCATCAGAGAGGAGTGGAGCTAGAACCTTTTTTTTATCACGCTGAGTGCAGACTGGGTTCTTGTAGGGATGGTTATCAGTGATAACTGCCAGGTAGGGAGATTAGTGATGGAAGCCAGATGTAAAACAGGAACCTGCCCTGCTCGCTGCTGCTGTCTGAGTTGGACACGCAATTCCCTGGCATGCTGAAGTCCCGGAAGCGTCAGAGCCCGGGGAGACTGAGTGTAGGCTAGTACTGGGAAGAGGCCACTGTGGAGGTCAGACGCACCGAGCAGCGCACAGGGGCAGACAAGGGTGGAGGCGAGGGAGCAGGGAGTTCCGTAACACCAAAACAAAAAACATTTATTGTATTTTATCAGATGGGGGGAAGGGGGACGGCAGCGTGATATCGGCCTTATATATCGGCCATCGGCCACCCTGCTTGCTCTCGAAATCGGCATGTAGGCCTAAAACCCATAATCGGTCAACCTCTAATATATATATATATATCAACGACTACAGACCCGTCGCCCTGAATTACTGTACTGTAATATAATGAGGATGTACTTCATGAGGCAGCTGAAGAAATTCAAAGTGCCAAAGGCAATGATGGTACTCTTCTACACCTCCATCATCAAGTCCATTCACACCTCCTCCATCACCATCTGGTTCTCAGCCACAACAGACAAGGACAAGGGCAGACTCAACTCAACTTTATTTATAGAGCGCTTCAAAAACAACCACGGCTGCAACAAATTGCTGTAGTCTACATGAGTAATCATGAATACAATACAAACAGTAACAAAACAATGAAACAATAAAAACAATAAAGGACAGTAGGGCAATTAGGTCCCATGGCAGGTTGAAAGCCAAGGAATAAAAATGGGTTTTAAAAACGGACGGTGATGAAGCCTGTCGAATGTGCAGGAGTAGGTAATTCCATAGTGTGGGAGCAGCGACTGAAAAGGCTCTATCCCCCCTGAGCTTGCAGCGCATCATCCGCTCCGCTGAAATTGTGATCGGCTGTAGTCTGCCATCCCCTATGGCAGGAGACCTCTGATTGTTCCACACACCTTAACGGCACACACCATGCTCTCACTGTACATAATACAGTACCACTCACCCACGACACTCCTTCTTCTTCTTCTTCTTGTTCTTCTTCTTATTATTATTATTAAAGGAAAACAACGTGCAAATATGTATGCCTTAGGCATGCGTTGGTATGACTGGACTATGAAAAGATAAACATCTGTGGACTGTCCGTCCGGACAAGGTATGCGCCTTGTACTTCTGGACTGGGAATTGCCCTTAAGAGTGCAGGGCTCATAATATCTTCATTACTGTACATCACTAATTTAATTTAGTTCACCTCTGCTCAGCTTCGGTCATGTATTCTTGATTCCATAAAGATGACCTATCTAGATACCGTGGCTGAATAGGCTTAATAATGTTGGAAGATGGTAAATGATCTGGCAGAATGAGATACCAGAAGAGACTCTAGTGTTGTGAGTGCAATGCAGTCTTGTTTTGATATACCATATTTCCTCAACTTAGTAGACATGTTCGTTTGAGCTTTTAGCAATAACTAATGAAATAAGAAAACAGTGTCAGTTCATTCAGAGGCAGGATGGGGCCAGAGACGGTCTCACTACGTTAGGAAAGGAGACGAGTGTCATGGACTCTTACCACTCGCACAAAAAGAGATGTGGATATGATTGAATGAGAGGAAAGGAAGACTTTTCGTATGTTAGTTTATTCTGTGACAACACCCTGTTATCCTACATCTGTTGAATATAAACAGACACACCACTGCCTATTTGATTTCAGTAGCATTCCTGTTTTTGAATGGGACACATTTTTTTATGTATTTTGTTAATGCACCAATCCGACACAGCAGGTACTAAAAGCATCTGTAACTCAGACAGCAGAACGACTAGATAACACCCTAACCCTGCATATTTTATCGCATCCTTCTTGATGGCTTGAAGTTATGGCGTGGCATGCTGATAGTCTCGACCAGACATGCTCTTTGCAGAATTTAGAACCTGTTACTTGTCAATTGTTATGACCGAGGGCCCTTCCTCTAGATAAGTATGATTTGAGAGCCACCCCTTCTGCTTAGCTGGTTACAGGTCACCATGGGCTCCCACTGTCACTCTCTTCACATAGGTAATTTGACGGGCCAGGGGCTAATTGAGGGACCGCGCTGTTAATTGAAACCTTGCTTGGTGATTAACATTAAGCATTAGAACAGCCCTGGCCGTGATTAATATACACATGTCATAACAAATTACATTAATACTGGAGAATGATTATGGCTCTCTTTACTTTGTCTTCCAGTCTTCCTCCACCACTGTCTCTCTCTCTCTCTCTCTCTCTCTATCTCTCTCTGCCTTGATTAACGGTTTACCAATATGGCCTGGTGTGGGCATGAACCTACAAGACAGACCACCAGAAAAACAAGACCTGCATTTTGTTATTGCTTTCCTATTAGCAACCTGCCGCCAAAAATGTTTAATTATAGCTTTTAAGTAGCAAAGTGCCAGGGATATTCTGCATGACATTATCTGTCAGATTTAGACAAAGGCCAACAGCACAGATGCATTTTTGAGATGTATATGCGATTATTAAACGAGCGTTGGTAAACACTCCAAAAAAGGCTCTCCTCACCAATCATTAATACCTTGGAGCACAATAAAAGATAGAGACCTCATTTTGTTGCCATTTGCATTTAAAATGGGTTTCGAACACCGAATAGCGTGTAATTGCATCGCGCCGGGCTCCAAATAAATTACATATTGGGAAGAAAGAAGGTTTCACAACAAAGCAGTGAGGCCATTTGAGAAAGCTATCATTTGCTTGATTTCACACGCTGATACAATTATCGTTTGGCCTTCAGACTCTTTAGTTAATTGTTGTTTTTTGTTGCAGAGTCCAAGCTTTGCCTGATTTTCAAGATAATGTCCAGTTGAACGTAATTAGTTCGCAAAGCTTTACGGAGATGTGCAAAAGAAGCTTACTATACGTAGGATGATATTCTTGTAATTATAGCAGATCTTTTAATATTTGTCTTTGCTGTCTAATCTCTGTCTCTCTAGACCATGAGCGGATTTTGAAGGACTCATCCTATGAGCAGGAGGGGAAAGTCCAGTTTGTGATCGATGCGGTCTACGCCATGGCGCACGCCCTCCACAACATGCACAAAGAGCTCTGTCCAGGGAAGGTGGGCCTCTGCTCCAAGATGGACACCATCAACGGAAGCACGCTGCTCAAGTTCATCCGCAAAGTCAACTTCACAGGTCTGTCTTCACTCTGAGTGATCATCCATGAGTAAGACCGCACGCACACGCACGCACGTCATTCCACCTTCAAAGGGACTTTGATGTACGGTTTTCAGATGCTGTATGTAGAAAAGTCAAAGTGCTCTCAGACAAAAACTACCCTGCCAAATAATCAAGAGTGACCATTCTCACTGTAAATGAGGGTGTCTATCTATGGTCAGTTTCCTCACATATACCGTTGGTGTACTTATTAAATATCAAGTGGGAAGAAGGGCAGACTTATCAGACTGAAGAGTTCATGCAATCGGGGCAAATGCAACCAGTGCATACTGACACCCAAGCACAGATCAGTCCCGCCCTCGGGGGTAATTATCAGGTAATGAATACCTACCGTGGCTGTTGATGACAGGGCTTTGTGGGAAGGTTTACAGTAGCAGGCGGTAAGCACTGCACCAAGCAGAACAGAAGTGCATAGCTGCAGAGCATAATAGACAGCTGCCTTATCATAGGGTTCTCATTAACCTCTTACCGAAGGGCCCAGCTCCCCATGTTACGCATGAAGTATGGTATTACCTGATATTCTATCATGAGTAGGAAGACCATAATAATTACCCTTGCAGAAACCTTTATACAACCTGTAAGTGAGACAAGCTCCTATAGGTAGCACTTGACATTAGGTTTTTATTATAGATGTATTGTAGTGATGCACCTGAATACAGATACGTTATTTGGAAAGGCACAGACAATACGATGGAAACATATATATTTTTTAAATTACTTGTTATTATTTGGGTGGCATTAGCATTATTGTTATGTCTCAGACGTCTCACAGGAGACGCTATACTAATCCGATGAGACCACTGGCGATGGTAACAGCGAGGTGGTAAGAAAGACACATTTTCACTCACCCTTTGTCAAATAAAGTTGAAAGGCAACACAGCAAAGTTTCTTAATTCAGCTAATGTTAGCTAGCTATTCCATTTCGATTTGTATTGATCTGAAAGCGCGTTCCACCAGCAGACTTTTATATCAACTGCAGTAACGCTGTAGCATGGCTAGAGTCATAACATAGACAACTAGAAATGGTTCTCAGAGAGCAGAGACCGCCCCTGAATGCATTTTGTGGCTCTGTGCATGCAAAATTGAATGGGTTCTAAATTGACCGATGCTACATCCCTCCACCGAGTTTCATGTAAAGCAGTCTTGTAGTTTCTGTGTAATCTGAGTCCAAAAAATGAATGGAGGTGAATGGCCATTCGGGCTGTGTTTGGGCTGGGGTGGAGGTAAAAATTACTGGAGGTGAATGGGTGGCTGTATTTCTCTGTGGCGCCCCCCTCGGGTCACACCCGGTGGGGGGCAGTGCGGTGCACTCCGGGCTCTCCCCTCGCACACCCCAGTCCAAACCCTGTGTCTCTAGCACCCCCACACAGGCTGGCTTCATTCTAAGTTTTGTTTTCATTTATGGATCTGGCTCGTGATTTGGATCTGCTCCAAATTTGAATGTGTTCTAATGATACAACCCATAACTGAGTTTCATAAAAATCGGTTTGGTAGTTTTTGTGTAATCATAGTCCAAAAAATGAATGGAAGTGAATGGGCAGTCTGGCTGTGTTTGGCCGGCCCGTGGACCCAACCCGTGATTCGGATCTGCTCCAAAATTTGAGAGGTAGGTTCGCTCATGCTACACGCCTCCACCGAGTTCCATGAAGTTTTTTACGTAATCCTGGTTAAAAAAATGAATGGAGGTAAATGGTGTTTTGGCGGCCAGTGGAACTGAACCGTGCTTCAAATCTGCTTCAGAATTGAATGGGTTCTAGGTTGGACCATGCTACATCCTTCCACATAATATGTGTAATCCTGCTAACAGATAAACACATGCACACACACACATGTACGCCACTGAAAACATTACCTCTCGTTCTGCGCTGTTACTGGGGCGGAGGTAATAACTACAACTAGACAATAACTTCAAAAAATAGTCTACACTCAGTCTGAGACAAAATGTGCAGCGCACTCCGTTTTGCTTGGTTCATGTTGTCGTTTGACTCTTTGAGAGTGAACGTTGCTAGTCATGTGACAGCTGGCATCTGAAATGGTAGCACAGTGCCCTCTTCTGTTGGATTTTAGAGCTGTTTTCCCCCCACATCCCAGTTGATGGGCTATGCGCATAAATTAAAAAAAAATACTGTTTTAAGTGAGAAGATTAATGGGTTAGAATTATTATCAGTGGTTGTCTGTTAAACGGTTAACTGTTAACATCCCTGCAGGACTGCAGGATAAATATTGAGAAAGAGGAAATGAGAGAGGGAGATGAGAGAGACGAGATAGAGAGAGACGAGAGGGAGAGAGACAGAAGGTCAGGCAGGTAATTGAGAGCTAATCATCTCCCATCTCCCAGTGGGCTTGGCTTCTTTTTTCAGTTGAAAAAAGTTTAACATTGTGGATAAAATGATGACACCCTAATGGCTGTCCTTTTTCTATAGAGCAGAGTCATGTAATTGTCTCTGGGCTCTACGCCACCCGTCCAGAGCTACACTCGAGAAGATAGTAGGAAGATAGTAATTCTCCAATATTAATGAATCATGCACTGAGTCAGGGTAATTTGCATCGCAAACCACCTAAACTTCATGGAGTGGAAGCCCTTGTGAATCACATATATGGTACCATTACACATGGAGCGCACACAACCTGAGTAGATAGTTATCCATTAAAGACATGGCATATTACACCATACACCCCCCTCCCTCTCCCCCACCCAAGACAGCAGTAATTTAAAGCGGCAAGAAGCAATTTCCTACTGCTAGATGGCAGTAAGAGACTTGTTTACAAACTAAAGGCCTAAAATGTGTAATATGTCCATTAAAGGCAGGGGGGCGGAGCAAAGTTACAGGCTGTAATTTGACAACGCAGGCAGCAATGCTGGAATTACCCATTCATGCATTCTCACACCTTGACCGATTGGCTTGAGAAAGGCAGACATTCACCGCTGCATTCAATTATTCCACCCCTTCACTGGACACAATTTCATTGGCCTCTTGTTTGCCAGTTATGCTATCCAATTGCGTTTGACTGCCAATATCTCTTGACGATAGCCTCTCGATTTGCGGGCCCAGATTAGAAACGTGCCATTTACATTCATGTTTTTTATAATTTCATAGTTCTACTACTGGCTTGTAAGCATACCAGTGATATGAGTTATTGGTGTCTCTAGAGCTCTTTATTTTATTATTGTATTCTTGATTTCCATTACAGGGAGGATTATCCATAATAAAACTTGAAACTGTATTGGCGCAAAACCCAAGATGGCCCCCCAAAAAAATCAATTCCACACCCATTATTGGAAGTGCTTTTAAGTCTGCAGTCACTGCACTAGAAACTGGACTGTAAAAGGTTTTAAGGAAACAATAGGAAGTGTTGACTTGATCCCAGTGTATTCTGGGAATCATAGGGAGCAGCTGTGCTGACTAGAGGAAAGGAGACACCTGGCCACTCCAGATATTGTTGACCAGGAGGTTATGTTATTGATGTGCTGTGCTTACAACTGTGCTCAATAATATTTGAATGTTTGCTATTCTGCTTCTTTTTAAACAGTGCACATGATGCATTAAATAATATCTCCGTACTTTGTTTGGGTAACATTTGTTGACTGATTTACAGTACATGGAGGTTAGAGATAAAATGTCCCTCTCTGAAATCAAAATTTTAAGCTTTTCGAGGAAAAACAGGTGATTTGACAGATCTGTTAGATAGTGTTCGGCTCAGAAAACTCATAGTGTGTGTCTGCTCCTTGCTCTTTGAAGAATGAATACTTTCCCTCAGAGAGTAGCCATGTGCAAAACCTTGTCACCTCACACACTGACTTGGCAAATTGTAAGGTTGTTTAAGTCTAGCAACTGCCTGGGTAATTATAGTGTGGGAATGCATATACTCCCAATGCCTTCCTCCCTGCTAGGCAACTAACAAAATAATGTGCCATGACAAACAGAAGGGAGGGTAAAATACAGCTTTGAAAACAATGCTGCACCCTTTTCTGAGCTCTGTCACAAAGAGATGAGTGGGAAAAGCTGACAGGATAATCAGCCCCAACACCGGCCCTTAACTCTGCTCAATTGAATGACTAATAACCAGGAAAGGCTTGGGCTCCATTTAGAGGGTGGCAGTAAATTACAGTGTGTCACTCCTGTATTCCTGTTATTGCAAAGCCTCCATTTACATGTAAGCAACCACAGGGAAATGTAGAGAATTGTATTATTGTTTAAAGGACTATGCTCGTTTTTGACAACCTGGACCTTATTTACGACATTTTATAAGAAGTTTGACTCACCCAGATCACTTTTGTGTTGTTCGGAGGCAGGTAGAAGAAATTTAAAATCCAGCGCGAGCCAGTATATCCATGTAATGGCGGCGCACGGGGCAAAGGGAATGCAGCTTCTAAAAATCCATTTTCGGCCGCTAAACGGTTGTTTTCATCAATCACATTGCATGAATCGACAGTTGATATTCCTCTACGCGAGCCATTCTTTCGGTTTTCAAATACGTGGTCTGTAGCCACTGTAATATGATCTTTACACTGGCTATGCTCCCTCACATTCTCTGCGCTACGATCGGATTGTTGCTGACGAATGACGACGACAATATTCTCGGCACCAACTACGATCGTAGCGCAGAGAACGTGAGCCGGAGAATAGCAGGCTGCGCGCTGGCCTGTGCGCATGCGTGCTGGAGCAAGTGGGGGAGAGGCTTCTAAAGATCATATTACAGTGGCTACAGACCATTTGAAAACCAACCGAAAGAATGGCTCGCGTAGAGGAATATCAACTGTCGATTCATGCAATGTGATTGATGAAAACAACCGTTTAGCGGCCGAAAATGGATTTTGAGAAACTGCATTCCCTATGCCCCGTGCGCCGCCATTACATGGATATACTGGCTCGCGCTGGATTTTAAATTTCTTCTACCTGCCTCCGAACAACACAAAAGTGATCTGGGTGAGTCAAACTTCTTATAATATGTCGTAAATAAGGTCCAGGTTGTCAAAAACGAGCATAGTCCTTTAACTTTCACTGTTGGCTGTAGATGCTGCAAAAGGGGACGTTCAAAATTTATGGGAGGCAGTCACTGGGAGACTTAAGAGAGCTCGGAAATAAAAATGCATGACTCTCCCTCTGACAGAAATATATTTGTATTTGACCCTCCCTGAGATATTGAAAAAGAATGATTGACCGTCCTCCACCATATAGGCAATATTCATTTTAATGTGTTACTCGAAATAAGAAGAAAACAATGTGTCCTCTGTGTTTGAGTCAGCACAGGTTCAAAGTGGCCCCTATTTATGCCTACTGTACTGATTACGTTATAGACTACATGTTACTGTAACATCAGTAGTGAATTAAAAAAGTGGAAGCACGCAGCAACGATTCGCAACAGTGAAATGCACTGAAAACAGACGTATGTCGGTATCTTGTTCTTCACGCGAGTTGTTAAATCTTCACCGTCATCACCAGCAGAGTGCCACTGAATCGCCAATAGGGCGGCCATAGAGAAACCATAGCCTACACCGGGTCATGCAAAACAGTTGGCTGGATTCTGAAAAGCTGAAGAGGCTATTTTATTTAGATCAATTCAAATTGTAATGACCCTCTCATGGACTCGAATTAAAAAACGAACCCTCCCTAGGACTAAAATTAAAAAAGAAGGACCCTTCCCTGTTTTCCTACTGTGACCCCCTCCCATAAATAAAGCATTTAAAGGGCAATGCTCGTTTTTGACAACCTGGACCTTATTTACGACATATTATAAGAAGTTTGACTCACCGAGATCACTTTGGTGTAGTTCGGAGGCCTGTAGAAGAAATTTAAAATCCAGCGCGAGCCAGTATATCCATGTAATGACGGTGATCGGGGCAACGAGAATGCAGTTTCTCAAAATCTATTTTCGGCCGCTAAACGGTTGTTTTCATCAATCAGATTGGATGAATCGACAGTTGAGATTCCTCAACGCGAGGCATTGTAGTGGTTTTCAAATACGGGGTCTTTAGCCTCTGTAATATGATCTTTACACGCCTTTCCCCACTTGCTCCAGCACGCATGCGCACAGGCCAGCGCGCAGACTGGCTATTCTCCGGCTCACATTCTCTGCGCTACGATCGGATTGTTGCTGACGAATGACGACGACAATATTCTCGGCACCAACAACGATCGTAGCGCAGAGAATGTGAGCCGGAGAATAGCCTACTTGTGCAGATACATGTAAGCAAGTCCAGCTGAAAACATATTTTGTTTTGTAATGTGAACGTGGATCCGTCTGTGCTTAGCGGGAATGCAGCTCAGTCTGTGAGTCCGTAAGGGTGGATACTGGGACAGGGCCGATGGAACAGCCCTAAGCCTTCACGCACTTAGCTAGTGCAAAGCAAATTTGCTGCATTTAACGTCCACCAAATTTGCCGGGGGTCATGATGCTTACAGTCCTCATGCTAACCCTCACAAGAACAGATATCTGACCTGACTTACTAGCATATCCAGGGGTGTAGAAGAGGATAAACCCAAGTAAACTCAGTTTACCCACCTCTTTAAAATGAGTTTGAGAGTTTACTCAGCTATTTTCTGATCAACTGTGTTAATGAGGGGAAAACCAGGTGGATAAACTGCACTCGACATAGTTTACCCATCTCTGTATTTACCACTACACTCTTGCGCATATCTTGTATGTATTGTTTTGTAATGTTGGAGCATGGGATGTCAAGTGCCACCAAAGTCAGGCGCAACCATATTTCAACTCAAGGGAATCCATTGTGCAGTGTAGGCTAGGAGAGAGGGAAGGGTAAATAAACAACAATGAGAGTGAGGAAACACTGTTACACTAGTTACTATCTATGGCCTCCTCCCTCCTAGCTACTATCTATGGCCTCCTCCCTCCTAGCTACTATCTATGGCCTGCTCCCTCCTAGCTACTATCTATGGCCTGCTCCTTCCTAGCTACTATCTATGGCCTGCTCCCTCGTGTCTAGCCTATATAACACAGAGCAGCTGTGGTTGTCTACTCCCAACAGTAAATCCACACTCCTTGTTTGGAAGACATCTAGGGGCTTGGAAATGACTCTGTCGGGCTGGCTCAGGCCCCGGCAGACACAGAGGGGCAGGCTGGGAGGAGGAGACTGGTGGTGGTAATCAGGCCCTGTGCTGTCATTAGTTAGCTCTCTGAAAGGGGCCTTTGAGGTGTAACGTGTGATGGGGAAACAGGCAGAACTAAAGAGTGTGAAATGATATGAGAATAAGAGCAGACAGCAGCTCTGGCCCTACCCAGGAAGGCAGGCCAACATGGTTGTCATGAACCATTTTCCTCCCCTCATTAACAGAGTGGTAGCAGAACTCAAACCCTTCATGGAACCTTCCGGTCTCACAGTGTACGGTAGGAAAATAGACTCCTGCTCTGAGGAAGTGCTGCAGCCTAATGAATAAATCAATACCTCTGTAATTTCAGGTGGTGGTACTGTACACCTAAATAGTCTCCTTAAGGTACCTCTCATATCCTTCAGGTACCTCTCATATCCTTCATGATGCCAGCCTGAGAGCTATGCATAATTTAATAGTACCAAAACATGTTTGAAGAATGTGGTAATTCTGAATGCTAACAGAAACTGTTAAAATTTCCCTTTTTTGTCTTTTTTATTTTAGTCATATAGCAGACTTTTTTTTTTTCACGCCATTTAACGTAGGTAGTCAGTGTACTACCACTCACTAGAACTTCACAGGTGCCTCTCCTTTCTAAACAAGCGACTAAGAGCATAATCCAGTGCTGAAGCCAAAGTGCAAGAGCAGAAAAAACAATAGGTGCTTCAGAGAAAAGGTCCAGGTAGTAGATTATCTTGTTCCAAATGTTCAGAAGGTGTAAATCTCATTGCAGATGTGTCCTTTCTTCTTCAGGAATCGCTGGAACTCCAGTGGTCTTCAACGTAAATGGGGACGCCCCTGGCCGCTATGAAATCTACCAGTACCAGATCAAAAATGACACCATGGAATACAAGATCATCGGCCACTGGACAGATAAGCTCCACTTAGACGTAAGGCTGTACGGTATCTCACAGGTTCTGTATATTTTGCCTATAACTTCGCTGAAAGTTCAGGACAACGCCTCAGAAGGGAGCTTACTGTGGTACTGTCTGAAGTGCATCACTTTCCAGTTCAAAATGAATTGTGAAGCTGCTTCATACTGTTACACAACATGCCACATTGTGTTGATGTTTCCGGGAGTTGGGCATTTTCCATCCCAGGCTTAGTAATTCAGAGCAGTCTTATCATCGTTGCAGTTGAGTTTTGCCTTCTGAGCTCAAGTCATGCAGGGCAGTCTTATCTTTGCTAAAATATATTACAGTAGGTAGGTAGATAGCTGGGGATGGAACATTGTTTGCCATTTCACACTTTCCTCCAGCTTATTAGACATGAATATATAATACATGGGTATGTGATCATCTACAAATGTACAGTAAACAGCCCTGTTGCCATCAGACATTGTTTACATGGCTTAATCCACCGCAGGCTAACTCAGTCAAGCTTTATGAAACATATGGCAGAAACTAAATAATGGCTGCCAGACATCCCCGGGACATGGTGTGACATTGCGCTAGAATTAGCATACCTCCAGACGCGCTCCTTTCACTCCAATGAGGGGGAAAATGTATTTTTAAGTAAGAGACAGTGAATCTCCTACTGGGTTATACTTTTATAACAATACTATTTCATGCTTTGATAATTAAAACTTTTAAAAGTTTACACCGTCCTTAAGACAAAAGCTCCTTTTGATCACACCAACTTTGATTACGTCTCCTGAAATGTTGTCCTGTGTTTTTAATACACTCTAATTTACTAAATGTTAATTGAATTATGTCCTCAAGCATACAGTGTAATATTCTTTTCAATATGTAACAAGAAAACGTTGTGGCCAGACAACGTGTTCAGTCTTACAACTATATTCATAATGCTGGACAGTTAAGATACATTTGTCTTGAAAGTGTTATTCTAGTTAGATCTTTTTTAAAGCAATTACTCAATGAATGCTTATACAGTATGGCATGTGTACATGCTTATAATAACTTGCAGATATTTCCTCCTCTTTTTTTATTGACATGCAGCAGCATGGTGACCGAGACAATTTCCCCTGAAAAAACAAAATTGAGCTCATCTCTTACATTTACCTTCCTAGATGAAAGAGATGCGCTGGCCCGGCGGAACCCGGCACACCCCTGCCTCCATCTGCAGCCAGGCCTGCCGTCCAGGAGAGAGGAAGAAGACGGTGAAGGGCATCCCATGCTGCTGGCACTGCGAGCGCTGCGACGGCTACCAGTACCAGGCTGACACCTACACCTGCAAGATGTGCCGCTTCGACCTGAGGCCCAACGAGAACCACACGGGCTGCCAGCCCATCCCCATCGTCAAGCTGGAGTGGAGCTCCCCCTGGGCCGTCATCCCTGTGCTCATCGCCATCCTGGGCATCACGGCTACTATATTCGTGGTGGTCACGTTCGTGCGCTACAACGACACGCCCATCGTGAAGGCGTCGGGCCGCGAACTCAGCTACGTGCTGCTGACTGGTATCTTTCTGTGCTATGCCACAACCTTCCTCATGATCTCCGCTCCCGATGTGGGCATCTGCTCCCTCAGGCGGATCTTCCTGGGCCTGGGGATGAGCATCAGCTACGCGGCGCTGCTCACCAAGACCAACCGCATCTACCGCATCTTTGAGCAGGGCAAGATGTCCGTGAGCGCCCCACGTTTCATCTCGCCGGCGTCCCAGCTGGTCATCACCTTCAGTCTGATCTCGGTGCAGCTGCTGGGGGTGTGCGTCTGGTTCGCCGTGGACCCGTCCCAGGCCATCATCGACTACGAGGACCAGCGCACAGCCAACCCGGAGATTGCCTGCGGCGTGCTGAAGTGTGACATCTCAGACCTGTCCCTGATCTGCCTGCTCGGTTACAGCATGCTGCTCATGGTCACCTGCACGGTCTACGCCATCAAGACCCGTGGGGTGCCCGAGACCTTCAACGAGGCCAAGCCCATCGGCTTCACCATGTACACCACCTGCATCGTCTGGCTGGCCTTCATCCCCATCTTCTTCGGGACATCGCAGTCAACAGAAAAGGTAAATATTTCCTGGAGAGTATACGCATACAAGGTTATAATAGTTTTTAAAACTTTCTATGTTTTAACTTTTTATTTTTAATTTCAGTTTAGTTTTAGTTCGTTTTTCAAGCAGGTTTGCTAGGGACCGTTCGATATTTAGGTGTGTGTGTGTTGGGGGGGGGAGGGCATGGTGATTTTTTTTTTTAAGTGCTGGGGAGGGCAACATATTTTATTTTGAGATGGGGGGGAGGGCATATAAAGTTTTTGGCATCTGCCTCGCAACTAACTAAAATGTTTATTCACACAGTTTTTGTTTTTTAGTTAGTTTTCGTTTTCGTATAACCTGATACGCATAATCATGATCATTGTTTTTCCACGTCATACCATCTTGAAATTGGTTCAAACCTATGTTTTGGCCATCTTTGACAGCCATTACTCCTACTTATTTTGAGGTATTGTCCAATTGATGGGTGATTGAATTCTCAGAGATTACTCGCGTCGCATGTACCGAGTAGTGGTGTGCACCATGAAAGCAAGCCCATTACTTCACTTGTCTGTACAGACAATTGGCTGAGGCCTTTTCTATGTGTAGTTACATTTGCTCTGGAGTTCATTGTGAAGAAGAAAGGGCCCCTTCAAATCGGCCTTGTTGTATAACATCATTTTCTTGCGATGCCTCCGCTATTGATGGCGAGATGATATGCTTTCTGCTCCTCTGTGAGGATTACCACGCCTTCAGTGCTGACTGCTGTAGTTCCCATCACCGATCAAGTGTTTGGATTTCATTTCTTTCATTTCTTTAAATAACTTTTCAGCTTCATTGAGAAATGAGAGTGGGAAAATATTCAATCATATCCTCAAGCATGTCAAAAGAGATGAAAGATTCTTAGCTCTACAGTGAAGTACAGTGCAATAGTGAACGCAATGGAAACCCTGAACTCAGAATGCAATATAAAAATAGCTCTATTCTGCATTTGTGATTATTGTGACAGTGGCTTGCCATTTCATTAATCATTTACAGCTTCCAGCCTTTTTTCTAGCTTGCAATTTAGGGATTCATCACTTAGCTATAAAATAAATAATGAACATATAATAGGCTTTGAGGCCTAAAGGCGTATTATTGTGGAAATAGTATGACACAATTCGCATGTAATTTGTCATGCAATGTAGTCTTGCTGAAGAGTTTTCATTTCCACTCTGGCGGCAGGATATGAGTAGACTAATGTCAGAGATCCGAGTCAAAAGAAAATGTCTGTTTATGTCATGCCAGTCCCTGTAAATGCCACTGCCTTTTTTGATGTCATTCCGCATCTCCCTCTCCAGTTCATGCTCAATTAAATGCATCCATGATAGGGTGCTAGGACATTCAATATTATCCTGGATTTTTAAGTCATATGTAATATGCACACATTAAAGTATTGCAGTATCTCTCTCTTTCTCTTCCTGTCTATCTTTCCCTCTCACCCCATCCTGCCTAGTTCATGTGAACTGAAAAAGTAGACAAACCTGTGGACATTATGTTGAAGTATTGTACTAACCAGACCCACTTGGGCCACGTGAGCAAATAATGTCTGACCCAAGAGTGAGACAACTACAATAAGTCCCTGGTTTTGATGATACCACACACCTACAGTATATGACCATAGTTCATGAATACATACAATGTAGCATGCAAATACATGCATGTAGCATGAGATTCAAACACTGTAGCTATTTTGTATCAGCCAGTTACTGAAATGACTGTATGCCAATAAAGCAGGTTAATGGACGATACATAGAAAACAATGGATTAGTTTAATGAGAGCTGGTAATTGCTGACAAAGAAAAAACAGCATGCATTGCCTGATCACAGGGGAGTACACACTAATCAGACCTACAATCAACAAACAGGCTGATAACCATAAGCGTAATACGAGATCTTGTGATTATAATGCCATGTAGATAGTCCATATTATAACTTTAATTTCCCTTAAGGTACCTCTATTTAGGTTGGGTTCACATACTGTACCACAGCCGAGACTGTGTTAAATTGATGTACAGGCTGTATGGTAACATTGAGCATTCTACCAACGTTTTCAAGATGAATCTTGTTGGAATCTTTTGGAAATACTCACCATGAAACTGTTTGAAAGTATAGTGTCTCGTCGCCGTGGCTGTTGTTTGTGAACCCGGCTTGAGGATAATTGTTTATCAAACTCGTTTGATGGCTTGCATGGTAACAATAGCAATCACGATGACAGTGGAAATAGATGGGTGGGGGGTTTTGGGAGAGGGCGGGTGGGGGGGTGGATGAAGCTGTAAACCATTAAAACCCAGACTCCCCTATTTGTCTGTCAACTGCAGTAGAGTTGACACAAAGGCTGCAGACTGGCAGGTAGCGATAGTGCTCCATTAATTTTGCCATTGTTTCCTGTTTGAAAGGAGGGTGGCGCAGAACCAAGCTCTCTGTCTGTTTGATGAAAAAAAAGGACATGAGGGCTGATTGGCACTGTTGCTGAGACAAAGTTCTGCCAATTATGCGCTGGTGCATGACAAGAAACAGGAGGAGCGTGACATTCTGCTGCCCAACACAAGACGTCACACCAGGAGCAACAGCAGAAAGATGACTCTCACTTCAGTGTGTTGACATAATGGAGGTTGTAAAGAGGTGTGCATAGATGGGCTGTACAGGTGTGGTCGACTCTGCTGTGGCATAGGAGCTGAAGATGAAATGCGCATTACAGCACAAAAAACAGTCTTAAAATGGTTTCCTTATCAGGCTGACTTCAAAGGGAGCTTATGCTGGCACCCAACCACCGGAGGCGACAAAATGTAATGACTAATATCTTCAGCAATTTCTATGCAAACAAAACCGACGGGAATGGATAATCAAAAATCTCGTCATGACTGCGGCATCTTTGATGTTACTGTGGGGACTAAATGGTCTCACATGAGGATGTGGCCATAGACTGAAATGCAGCAGTTCCAGGAGGTAATCATACAGTGTATCATCCTATAAATGCTTTAATGTTTTCATGTGTTATCATTTGCCAGATGCTTTATGAGCCCTGTCAGTGTGATACCAAATGAAAAACTTAAATGCAATAAATACAATGACGAAGAATCTCATTACACATGTAAGGCTACAGATTTGAGGTGTGTAATTGGTGTGGGAGAGGCCTGTTTCATTGGGCAAAGACCGGCCTCATTCATATGGTCCTGGCATTGCCTGCTTTCCAGATATAGAGCTTCCTGTCTGCAGGGAGCATCTTTTAAAGGGCAATGCTCGTTTTTGACAACCTGGACCTTATTTACGACATATTATAAGAAGTTTGACTCACCGAGATCACTTTGGTGTTGTTCGGAGGCCTGTAGAAGAAATTTAAAATCCAGCGCGAGCCAGTATATCCATGTAATGACGGTGATCGGGGCAACGGGAATGCAGTTTCTCAAAATCCATTTTCGGCCGCTAAACGGTTGTTTTCATCAATCAGATTTAATGAATCGACAGTTGCGATTCCTCAACGCGAGGCATTGTTGTTGTTTTCAAATACGGGGTCTTTAGCCTCTGTAATATGATCTTTACACGCCTTTCCCCACTTGCCCCAGCACGCATGCGCACAGGCCAGCGCGCAGACTGGCTATTCTCCGGCTCACATTCTCTGCGCTACGATCGGATTGTTGCTGACGAATGACGACGACAATATTCTCGGCACCAACAACGATCGTAGCGCAGAGAATAGCCAGTCTGCGCGCTGGCCTGTGCGCATGCGTGCTGGGGCAAGTGGGGAAAGGCGTGTAAAGATCATATTACAGAGGCTAAAGACCCCGTATTTGAAAACAACAACAATGCCTCGCGTTGAGGAATCGCAACTGTCGATTCATTCAATCTGATTGATGAAAACAACCGTTTAGCGGCCGAAAATGGATTTTAAATTTCTTCTACAGGCCTCCGAACTACACCAAAGTGATCTCGGTGAGTCAAACTTCTTATAATATGTCGTAAATAAGGTCCAGGTTGTCAAAAACGAGCATTGCCCTTTAAGTGGGTTTGTAATCAGGGGAGGCCAAGCCTCTGTTGGAGATAATCAACGCCGTGTGACACATTTGAACAAAGTCTAGGGAAAATTGCAAATAGAACTTTTCAGCATGCCTAATGTGGTGGCTTTTACCAGAATGAAATATGATACGATGGAAGAAAACCAGCGTGTAACAATCATTCAAACTCCTACAGGCAGCGCCGTTGTTTAGCGGTGAAAGGTGATGATGATTATAAGAGCCCACAAGCAAGCAAATAATGCAATAATGCAAAACAAGAGGTCCCTCTTTCTATGACTAAATTATTCTGCATGTAGATCAGTCACACTGATGCTGCATCAGAATTCAAATTAAGCCACAAATAATGCAATACATATGAAAAAGGTTTTACTTTCCTGAGCAATATCCCCCTTCTTAAATGGTTTGGTCCATGCGGTTCATATGCTGGCAAGTCTCACCTCTTTTGACATTAACGTCACTATACCGGCTGGCTGTCAAATACTAGCCCTAATAGCCTAACGTTAAATCATAACATCAAGCCCATACATAAATCCAGGCACCAGAAAAGAGTGGAGAGAGAGGCCAGGAGAAAAGGCAGCAGAGCGGGAGCCCATAAGCATTTTTTTCCACAAGAAAGGTGAGAGTAGCTATGTTAAGACGGTCGGTCAGTTGCCCGCGGTCTCACATTAACCATGACAACGAGAGCCGTTAGCCTAGTGTGTGAAGAAAGTGCTAAGCTAACGTTAGCTAGTTAGCCCTTCTCAGTCCCGTTGTCGCATTCCGCTCGCTCATGCCAGACAACAGTCCTTTGCTGGTCCATTCACTTTGCCGTCAAAATAAATCGGTTTCGGCCTATTTAGGAGAGGCGCTCATATTTACAAGTGTCAGATAGACATGAAACTTCACTTACCTAAGCAAATGCTGGGTTTTGAAGCCTCGGCGCTACCATTAAATAACTTATTTAGACGCGTTCTGTCTGAGTGAAATTATTTTTCTGAGGTAGTCTTCTTCTGTGGTGGTGGCGGTAAGTTATTTAATGGAAGCGCCGAGGCTTCAAAAGTGTTAAGTTAATTAATAGAAATTCATGTAGAGTTGATTTCTTTTTAAGACCTTTATGTCCTGCTACTCACAGAATCTCTGTGGCCTCGTCTGACCTAGACACCCACCCCCAGCCCCCAGAACATGCTTTAGATCAGGGGTGTCAAACTCTGGCCCGCGGGCCAAATTTGGCCCGCAGTGTAATTATATTTGGCCCGCGAGGCAATACCAAATGACTACTAGAGCTGGCCGGCCAGTATTATACAATACAATAAATAAATAGTGTTGTTAATTCATATAAATTCATATAGAGTTGATTTCAGTTTAAATGCTGATTTGTTCAGTTCATTTTTGTTATTTTAGAGGGTATTTGCTCTTGAAATAAGAGAGGCGTTTATTAGCCAATCAACAGCCGCCTAGCCAGCTTCCTGTAAACTCTACAGTGGTGTTAAGAATACACTGTTCTGTTCTTACTGTCTACAGAGCCAGGTCCTAGCCAGTCAGAAACAGAGTGAAGGGAGTGAAGAGTCATGAAACTGCTACAGACAGAGACAGTCCAAGCACAGGAAGTACACAAGTAAATGTCTATGGAGGTTAATTGGAAAAAGAACATTGAGGAACAGAAAAATAAATACAAAATGATATATACACATTTTTATTTAAAAACGGTCGAAAAAAGTGGTGACGAAAAGTCGGAGGGGTAGGGGCCCACACTAATATTCTTTACGGGGGCCCAAAATTCATAGCAACGGCCCTGCCTACAGGAATCCACGATGCGTCGGACTCGGGAGTGAGACATGGCGGTGCGAGACGGCAGCTGGTCGAATGAGAGATTTGATGTGCGATTACTTTGGGGTGAAAGGTCTGGCTGGTCTTCTTTGATGGCAGCGCCCTTTTGAGTCTCTGTCCCTCCCCCCGCACACACACACACCATGCCAACGAGGCCGAATGGCGATCATATTAGGGTGTCAGGGTGAATCGATCTGGTCTTGGCCGACAGAGAGGGTCAGTGAGTCCCTGCCCTCCCTCGCAGAGTGACTCCACTCTATACTCTATACACTCTATACAGAAGGGCAGTAATACTGTGCCGAACACGCCCCCCGGGCCATGTGTAATCTTCTCAGGAGATTACCCCCCCCCCCCACATCGCTCTCATCTCACACAGACATCCTTTCCTCTCAAGTGATGTTTCTTTAGAGGCCACAAATGTACCTCTTCAGGAATGTATCTAACTGCATCATTGTATGTACTGTACTATCATGGCTACCGCATGAAAACGGCACCATTTTGCTCTCTCGCTGCCTTTGATTGAAACCATTTGCATACTTTAAATGATGCTCAGCCATGTGATACCTGACAAAGATGTGCAGACTCACAAATAGCTTCTTCACACCCCTGCTTAGAATCAGAAAGGAATTTTGTTTAGTCTTTTTATTTGTATTTTATGTACACATTTTCTGCCCATGCTAGTCTCTTTTATGTCTGTGCTTGTTGATTGTTTTGTTTGTCAGTTATTGCCCACCCCCAGAGAGGAAATATTATTTTGTTGTTTTTATGTTATCATAATTGTAATTGGGGGGATGGGGGGCATTTTAAAAAGCTTAGAGGATGCTGCTGAACTGTAAATTAACAGTTCAGAAGTGTACAGCATATTCTGAAAATCATCATTTATAGCAAACATAATTTATAGCTGTTGACATTCTCAAGACTGAGGGCCCTATGGGTTAATTCCCTTGCCCTGCCACTCCTGTCACTCCTCATACCCCTACATACCCTCCTCATACCCCTACATACCCTCCTCATACCCCTACATACCCTGATCATACCCCTACATACCTTCCTCATACCCCTACATACCCTACTCATACCCCTACATACCCTCCTCATACCCCTACATACCCTACTCATACCCCTACATACCCTCCTCATACCCCTATATACCCTACTCATACCCCTACAAACCCTCCTCATACCCTTACATACCCTACTCATACCCTACATACCCTCATCATACCCCTACATACCCTCCTCATACCCCTACATACCCTCCTCATACCCCTACATACCCTCCTCATACCCCTACATACCCTCCTCATACCCCTACATATCCTACTCATACCCCTACATACCCTGATCATACCCCTACATACCCTACTCGTACCCTACATACCCTCCTCATACCCCTACATACCCTACTCATACCCCTACATACCCTCCTCATACCCCTACACCCTACATACCCTCCTCATACTCCTACATACCCTACTCATACCCCTACATACCCTCCTCATACCCCTACATACCCTCCTCATACCCCTACATACCCTCCTCATACCCTACCAGTAACCAGATGGCAATATAAGACAAGGATTGTCCCTTAGTTTACATAGCCTACTGTGCTACAGTATTTGTGGATAGCTAGTTCATTGTCAGTCTTGAATAGTGTTTGGCTCTACAATGAATTAACATGAATGAACATTCCACAGTGATCATCAACAATATGGGTTGCTGCCATTTACAGTATCAGTCCACCCTCAAAAGCACATTTGGATGTAAAGGCAACTACTTTAGCATAAATGAAAAATAAATGAACTCTCACTTTATCTGATTCAGTTATCACACAGGCCGCCATTTTAATTAGGTGCAACAATTCCAAAACAAAGAGCAGCGGCACGTAGGGCTGTATATCATCTTGGATTTCGCGATACGATACGCATCACGATACACAGGTCACGATTCGATACGTATCACGATACAGAGGTCACGATACAATACGATACGATACGTATTGCGATACACACATCATTTACTGAAAGATTTTAAGTGTTCAAGACTGAAAACTGAATGGCTCAAATGCACTATATAGATAACTCAAACTCAATGACTGGACAGAGAGCTAGCTAATAAATATTTTACATTTGATATCCATGCTTTTTAAACTGTCAACATTGTAGTATTTATGGTTTTTCAAAATTATTTATATGTATGGTTTTTTAACTTAATATTGTAGAATATGCTTTTTAAACTGGATTTAAAAATGTAAATCAAAAAAAAATTTTTTTTTTTAAAATTTTACAGCGCCCGGCTGTATCGATACTCCGGGCTGAAAGATCGATACAGTATCGCGAGACTACGTACCGCGATGCATCGTTGTATCGATACAATCCTACAGCCCTAGCGGCACGGGGGCTGATAATGTGCAAGGAATAAAACTATTTAGGCTATTTACCACCTTTACAACTCAAAGTGGGGCATATTTATTGTGTAGGCTACGTTTATCTTTCTATTTCATTTGATTTGACATAGTCTACTGCTATGTACTGTCAGGCAACTGACCATATGCATCTTTGATGTGTCATGCCTTTTCACCTTCTCTGAGAGATGATGCATCTCTATGATAGCATACTGTACCTGTACTCTGACAGAGTTTCTCCACGATTTTGCAGAGGGTTTCCGCGATATAGGAAATGGCTACAATGACGGTGATAAAAAAAAAGGCCTACACACATAATTTAAGCATTTAATCCAAATAATTAATGCCTGAATTGAGTTTGAGTTGCCATGTTGAATGTGACTAGCTTGGCACCAGCTGTTTTATTGAATGTACTGTATGATGTAAACACGTTAGTGCAAGTACCTCCGGAACCCATAGAGATTGCATTACAGGGCCTACAGAAAAATAAAAAGATTTTACATGCAAGTCTCAGAACAACCTGGACGATTTTCAATCTGACTGAAATCGTCCAAATGGGGCGGTACTCCATAGAACATGACTTGACACTGAGCAGACAATGTTATTCAGAAGCAGGACAAATTAGAAGATGCTATTGTAACACCGGTAGAAATCCCTCTCTTTTCCTTTTGGTGGTGCGTCGCCCATATTTTCCCGATGAACCAGCCGTCACTGATCCAGATATGGGACACTGCATATTTCTATGATGCTGTGTGTTTACGTATGCTCCATTTCTCCCAGGCAGGCAGTCTATACTCGGGTTGAAAAGACAGGAGATAGACCAGAGAATTAGATATTTACTGTGGGAATATCTCTGGGAATCCATGATGAAAATATGAAACCAAATCTGTTAGGAGATAAATTGGTTTGTACGACCGAAGCCAAATGCTGATCAAAGATGACTTCTAATCATTGAAATTTCCTCTGGTATGACATGCTGTCTACTGAATGGGGAAATAACTCCTAGGCGCTTGTATTTTGCTCCAAGCTGTCTCTGCATGCTCCATGCTCCCTGCCTAAAGTCATGGTTCCTCTCCACAGCTGGGAGTCCCAGCTGCTATCTGACACACACACACACACACGCGCACACACACACACACACACACACACACACACAAAACACACACACACACACCACAGCCCTCTGGTGCAAGACATCTGTACTACAGTCACCCACCCTTAGGGATCCTGCATTACTTCAGTGTCATAAACAAACAAACAAACAAACAACACACCAAAAAAACAGTGTCATAAACAAACAAATAAACACACCAATAACCCCACATGCATGAGTTGTGCTGATGACTAATAGAATGAGAACAGGACAACTGCACATACTGTACCAAAATGGGTGTTATTACGAGTACATCTGATGGCTTGATACACACTCTTACACACACACAAAACAAACAAACAAAAATCTTTATTGGTCATGCAGTGAGACACACACTCATCACACGGAGTAGGTGGCAATGCCGAAACACACACACACGTATGAATGACTGGAGTGTCCACCGATGAAATGCTTTGTCTGCTCTTAACCATCCCATCGTCCTTCCTCCAAGGGCAGCCGGGAGCAGACATTAGGCAGCGTGCGTGAGCCACGCCTGAGGACCAACCCCAGTGCTCCGGTCCGTCTTCGTCAGGGACGGACGGCTTAAGCGTCTGTTCATCTGCATGTTTTTTTGCATTGGATTCTTTATGGGGGAAACCCCTGCGAAGACGGACACACACCACAGCCCTGGCTAGTTTAACCTTTTTCCTGTGGTGACTGCATTTCCAGCATACTGTTGTCAGTTTAGTTCCCTACAAAATAGTTATATTACAGTAAATTGATGGAGTACCTGTGTGCATTATGATGTAGCAGTCTAAGAGTTGTGGAAATATGACTATATGACTAGGTATAATTTTTGATTATACCGCGGTTATCATAAATATGAAGGAATATGTATTTAATACATTAAATCAACTTGTGTACATGGGGCACCACCCTGTCCTGTCCAGGGAAACAGATAACCTTTATCAATAGTCTAATTTATCAATATCAGTCTGAAGGAGGAGGTCTTGACTGGTCAATTATCAAAATAATATGAAAAATAACAATTAAATAATAGATGGAAAACAAATGCAGCAATTATGAAAACACAGCAGAAATTAATGATGTCATAGATTATCACAGCCTATCCTAAATCCTCTAAGATTAAACAACACTTGGCATCACACCACATCAAAAGAGAATGCTGGATGGCAACCTTACGGGTAGTGTGCTGGAAAGCGATGCGTCCAGAGGCGTTGTTTGGCTCTAAGAAGGGAAGAGGCACGTGACTGATGGTCGCTCGGTTTCGACGCAAGGTGAAGTGCGTCTGCGCTCCAGTCGAAACAGTGATGGTAGACTGTTGGCGAACATTGATATTCTTGGAGGTTCAAGAGTTCAATTTCAGCGCTGCTCATGCACAGCAACTGAAATTGTCCAGAGTTCAAAAGTTGCAAAGGTCTCGTTCAAAACCTCTGCTCTCGCCAGAGGTGGATCGTTTGAAGACTGAAGAGTTTGTGGAAATTCCTGGCGTTGACTACACAGAGATCTTAGCTAGCAGGTAGCGGCTCAGCAATTCCACAGGTACAGATTGATTTTCATCAATCAGGCACAAGCGTGGATCCTTGCCTAGAACTTGAGAGAGAAACTTGAGAGAAACTTGAGAGAGAGAGAATCTGTCCTGTCCCCACTTAAAAAGGGCAGGAGACTGAGGCGTGTCCTGTCTGCATAGACAGCACCAATTGGTCACCCACACAGAGTGAGGGGTCTGTGGGCTGCTTTGACCCCCACTCACTTGGGGTCATAAAAAGGGGAGCCAAGATTCTCTTAAGAGTCTGGAATCATCAAATATCCCTGTTATGGTTTCAACATATTACATTCCCCCAACATGTATAATCAACTGATTCATGATTTTAGCTTCAGATTGATACCAAACATTGCTAGAGTTGACTTAGCAGCATAGGACCAGTTATTTACAACACACAGTAACACTTGGTTACAAATACGGTACAATGCATCGATGTCCATACTTTATTCCTAGGGCTTGTTCTCATGTTGGTTGCATCACATAGTTGGGAGAAAGTAATTGAGCTTTATTAAAGAAACAATACAAAGAAATGTTCATATTCCTTCATTTCACTGTGTGAGTCTCTGTTGGGCCCATGTGGCCTCAGGAATGTTGTGCCCTGGGTTTATTACCGTAGAGGGGAAGGTAGGAGGATCATTGTGTGAGAGGAAGAGTTAATGTTTTCCCCAAAATCCCATTTCAAAGAACCAGTCCTTGCTAAAAGGGTTTTGTCACATTTACTGTGAGTTTGACAGGAAACAGTCTAAACGAAATGTGTTCATCCCTGCGTGACCTTCGATTGATTAGTCACTGGGTAGGGGAGAGCAGGCTGTCTCTGGCTTGCCGGATCTTTATCAGGCATCACCAACATTCTAGTCAGTGATATGGTCTCACAGTATGGTATTTACAATATTTGCCATGTCCATAATCTGCTACAATGATTACTTGCTACATATGCCATGGTACTAATGTATACAGTATACTTGCATTGTATTGTATTATTGTGTTCTACTATACGTGTACTTTTCCATGCAACAAAAATAATTTTCTTTCGGGGATAAATTAAGGTCATATATGTCTGTCTGTCTGTCTGTCTGTCTGTCTGTCTGTCTGTCTGTCTGTCTGTCTGTCTGTCTTTCCAAGTGGAGCATCACTGTCCTCTGGTGGAACAATGACTCTTCTCTTCTTTCACTGTCTCCTGTCCACCCCAGATGTACATCGAAAGCACCACATCGACCACCTCCTCTCTCGCTCTCTCTCCTTTCCTCTTCTCAGATGTACATCCAGACCACCACACTGATCCTCTCCTCTCTCTCTCTCTCTATCTCTCTCTCTCTCTCTCTCTCTCTCTCTCTCTCTCTCTCTCTCTCTCCTCCTCAGATGTACATCCAGACCACCACCCTGACCATCTCTGTGAGTCTGAGCGCGTCCGTGTCTCTGGGGTTGCTCTACATGCCCAAGGTCTACGTGGTCCTCTGCCACCCGGAGCAGAACGTGGCCAATCGCAAACGCAGCCTCAAGGCTGTGGTCACCGCCGCCACCATGTCCAACAAGTTCAACCCCAAGGGCGGCCTCCGGCCCAACGGAGAGGCCAAGTCCGAGCTGTGTGAAAGCCTAGAGACGCAAGGTGAGTAGCCACTGCCAAGGTCCCCATGTTAACCGACTAGGGGACAGGGAAATGTTTATGCAGCCAAGGGATTATACAGTTTTGGTGTAATTCATCTTGGCTTGATATTAAGTCAGTGAAATGTTCCAAGTTACAGCAGTTTAATACACAATGAGCTAGCTTTTACGTGAAGGTAATCAATGTCCTTTTTTATTTTACTCCTCCAACAGCTTTTGCGAAATTAGCTGTTGTTATGCAGGGAAAGGAAATCGGGTGTACACTTCTTGTGTCGACCCACATGGCATTAAACATTGTCTCAAAAACCCCAACATGAGGCATAACAAGAGGTGCAGCGAGAGTAGACTGAGTAATCAGGATGGATCAATAGGGAAGGCTTTAGATTCAGGTCACGGAGAGGCTGTCTGGGGTTATTAACTCTCTAGCCTCCAGCCACTTCCCAGCAATCAACAGGACGAGGAAGTACATGCCCCAACATTTCAGCCTGGACAGAGTAAATGTCATGTACATGCTGATGCTAAATCGTGTGCTCAAAAAACCTGATTAAAAAAGTATGGATTATCACACCGTTCAATCAGTTGGTTACGAGTGCGATGAATGGCTTTTCAGTATTTCGAATATAGTCCATCACCTCCGGAACGAAAGAACAAACAATTTATTCATGTCAAATGATTATGACAGGTGGCTTGACAATAGTTCTGCACCTAGAATACAGTACCATTGGAAATGTCAACGAGACAGGTAGCTGGAGGGTGATAAGAAAATGTGTAAATTAACATTATTCAGAGGGGAAGTAATATTGGCCTGCAATAGCGTGTGTAGGAAGAGGATGTGATCCTATCCACCTGATCCAATAAACTAAATCTCCATTATGGACTACAAGGTGTCTTACTGCTAATCTGGATTGTACAGTAAGTGTATTATACAGTACAACGGCTAGTTCCGACCGCGCATTGTGATTGGCCAAGACACATTCAGAGCAGTGCCATTAGCCACCATATACAGTACCAATGAGCAAATCACCGGTAAATGTATCACTCCGAAAATGCTGTTGGCTGACGCTAGGTTGCCTATAGCAACGGTAGACAATGGATAACTATTTTGGATTATGGAGGGCTGAAAGCAACGCTATAAACCCATCGTGTTCAAAAAAGTATTTAACGGCAGTGCTGTTGTATAAAACCATTAACACACTCGAGGTCATGCTTTATCGTGGTTATTGGCACGGCTGTGCTGGCTACACCACTCAAACTGTGCTCTTGTGCCTACGACCGCAGCACAGCCCTGCCAATAACCACAGTAATGTACTCCCTCTCGTGTGTTATTGCTTAAATATCCACTCGCATGGAGAGACGTCACACTCTTACCCGCGGGATGAGAAACAGTGATCACGGTGCCTAGGGGAGACACCAGACTTTTTGAAACCGTGTGAATCTTGACTCGGGACTGTGGCTGGAACCTGGAGGGACTAACATCTACTGTTTGTGCTTGTGTGCCAGACTGTGGAGAGAGAGGCCCTTGTGATGGGCTTTAGACGCTCAGGTAACTGGTAGACTGTCAGCTTGCCTCTCAGCACTTTTTGACCCCCCCCCCACACACACATACACACACTATTTGAGTGTCAATGTTTACTTGGATCCCATGCTTGTCTAGCTACGCACAGAGCATCACGGCTTGCCCTGCCCTCGGCAGTAATTCCACAACCCCGATAATAGCAGACAGCTCACCCTCAGCCTCATCCTCACAGACACACTCCTGTCACTACGGACAACGCTCCTGACGTGTCACACCGCGAATGGCCAATGAATGTGCTGAAGCCCCGATCACTGCTAATGTGCTGGGATGACACTGCCTGGATGTGGGGTGACAAGTGATAGCTGCATGTCCCCTGTAGTTTGTGTCCTGCGATGACAAATGGAGGAATTTGTGGTAATGGGATGTACAACAACTATAAGGGAAAGACAGATGAGACTGCCAGATTCAATTCTTTCTGGACCATCTATTTTTTATCTCAGCCTCGCAATGCATAAATATTTAAATAAGGTTCATTTATCAATGCTTCTCTCGGAGAGCATGTAGGTGAAATGGAGAGTCTGCCCCCCATCCATGAAATGCACACACACACACACACACACACAGACATACACACACACACACACACACACACACACCTGATGCCCATCAAACATCTCTTTTTTCCAGTATCTTTGCCCAAAACTCAGGCTGTCAACAGTTTTTTTTTAATTCCCTCTGACACTTTCAATCAGTGCAGGATGCTCCCAACAAGATTGACAGATTGGCACAGGGTTGTAATTGTAACATACAGTGGGGAGCCTTTAGCACTTATCCCTGCCTCAGCATTTCACCAGCGTGGTATTTCATGGAGGAAATCCTGTGGGATTTCAGCCAGGCGTTATTTCATTTCAGTGATGCACCACCACCAGGTGGTGTCTTTGAGCAGATTTAGCTGGCTTGGGTCACAGTGTATTTCTCCTATTAGTCTACGAATGAAGACAGGTCTGATCATTGGATCATTAAATTTCACACATTCTATGAAAGCCAACACGATATTACACGAGTACCTTCTTCTCAAACTCATCTTTGTTCTCCTTATAATAATAATTTTATTACGACAATCTATCTACCAATTCAACATTGGGTAACACATTGTTCAATAGCTCAGTTGGTATGGAGCAAGCCTCCGATATGAGGTTATAATCCAAGCCTACCTCAATGAATTTGCAATTTTCCATTTTAGCATTTTGTTCAATATCATTGAATGTAAATACATTATTATCCAAACAGTTGTCTTGTGGTACTATATATATATATATATATATATATATATTTATATATATGTATACATATGTATACTGTGTTGCGGCACCGACTCCCCATACAACCTCTTCCGCTCCTCAGAGCTCGCCGGTGGACCCACGACGCAAATTATCTCCCCTCGCAACCAAACTGCTAGCCTTCTAGTTGAAAAATTATATTTTAAGGGAAGAAATCCACACAGGTCTTAGCTGTAATTTGAGATGTTGTGTTTTTTTTGTCATTTATTGTCACAATAGATTATTAAATAGATAACTAGCTATTTGTGTGTCGATCTGCAAGGGCGAGGCCAGAATATAATTACGATTCGTTTCAGCTGCCACATTTATCATGCCCGAACATTCATAGCCCACGATGAGATTGGCACCATACTAATGTTGTGATGAAAGGGACGTCAACACTATTACCATCATTTCTGCGATAGGATCTGCGCTGGTTTCAACCTTCCATTGATAAATTAGATCCATTATCTCAATGCGCAAGAACCATTACGCAGGAATGTCTTTGCTGGAATGGGGACGCCCCAATCCCCAGCCGTTTAGATCACCTAGGGTGTCAATATTAAACTTCCCTCCTGACTGATGAGGAAGCCAGGAATGTGTAATCCAAGTGCATATCAACCAAGAGTGCTTATCGCATTATAGTGTTACAGTATTTATTGATTATATATTAGTATAAGGCTATAGAGTATTATTAAAAACTGACGAGGGGTCGTAATCCTTAACACCGCTGTCATCAGTATAATACCAGTGAGTGTTATTAAAAAGGAAAAAATCGAACGGATCCTGTTTAACAATCAATATATTTTCAAGGACAATGAGATCACTTTTTTATAGTTCAATATTCACCTTTACTTGATATTAGTTTATGAATTGGCCTTTCCAAGACCCCAAAAATAATTTTTGTGACATGAGACTGTATGAGACCTTGTTATTTTAGAATTACGGTGTACTGGCTAGTACACCGGTGGGAAATATTGTGGTGGAAATGGAAGTGACATGCGTGTCACAATATCAGGAAGAAGACAAACACTTCACCCTGCAAATTTATCTACATGCACATAAATTTGAAACGCATTTTGTTGCCTCTGGGTATGAAATGCGCTATACAAATAAAGCTTTGATTGATTGATTGATAAAAAAAAAGGAGACCGGTATTTACCTGCATTGAGGCCATTCTTCCAGAAAGTCCATTAAAGTAGCTAACATCTTCCAATCCAGTCTGCTCCACGCGCGTTTGTTCTTTTTTCCCCCCATCATTACAGCGAGTGAGTGGGGGATTGTGGGAAGTGTGGTTCTTAAAATGCAGGGCCGATTTTATCACGACCAGAGGGGCTACCAAAGGGCCAAGTTATCTCATGTAGCTTTCATGTACTGTACAAACTTCTCTCCTACTATTCGCTGCCAACTGTGATGTTTAGGCTACGTTTGATCAATATCACTGCCTCATGAACGCGAGTAGGCTAGATCACTATTGGGCAATTCGTATGGAGTACGTATTACTTACCAGGGACCTCTTAGAAGAAAAAAATAGTGATTTTAATGACTCATGCTAAGACCATCCATCCATACCCAATAGTGAATCATACAATTATATAAATCGCTGCCTAAGCATTTTCATCAGAATTTCAGTAATGGATTTTTGCCTAAGAGAGGTTTGCGGATTGATGCCCATGGCACAGCTCTCTACTCTGCCACCTGAACATATGGAGTGGAAACATAGGCTGTCACCATTACGCATGGGAGTGCACTGATCTGAGTTTTGTAGGCTATTCTCCTACAAACCGATACAGACACAAAATGCATTCAAATTCAAAATGCATTTCGAAATGGATATTGACACAGTCTATACCGCCACCATCTTTAGGCTACGTAGGCTTACAAAATTAATTTAATTAAGTAGGGTACAGCTGACAGCCACCTCGGTCAGGGTATCATCGTATAATTCCTTATTCCATAATAATTTCAAAACGAATAAACGGTAAATCGACCATAATTCTGTTTTTTGTGTCTAAACCAATAATGGAAACACCTCTTCCAAAATGGCCTTTTTTTGGTTCTCGGCTCGTTCCTTTTATCATTATTCCTTTTGGGACTGAAGAATGTGCCCACAGTTGTCTATCGCGGTATATTCATTATTTGGTTTCGAGCCGTGAAATGGATAAATGAAATCACGTGGTCTGTTGGTCACGTGGTCCAGTCTAGCAATAATGGAAAAAACACTTTCAAAATGTGGTTCTCCGTCCGTTCCTTTTATCATTGTTCCTTTTGGGACTGAAGAATGTACCCACAGTTATCTATCACTATATTCATTATTTCGTTTCGAACGGTGAAATGAATAAATGGAATCACGTGGTCTGTTGGTCACGTGGCCCAGTCTAGCTTCACGGGAAGTGAAAAAACGTGTTCGAACATTACAAAATAAAAGTCCATTGCATTGAATGGCCATCTTTCAAGGTTTAATTAACACGCAAGTAGCGTATATATATATATGGATGGATTTAATGTACACACTATTTTATTTAGTTGAAGTGTGAATTAATAGCCTGGAAATAGCAAGTGCTGTTGCCGCGCTGGTCAGTTTACTAAGATGACCAGCAGAAGTTCCTGTTTAGCAGGGGTGTAGTGGTGACTAAATAGCCTACGTGGGTAAACTCTGAGTAGCCTAAAGAAGTGGGTATATGTTACAGTTTTTACATTAGTGGTGTTTAAAGAAGGGAGTAGGCCTATACTGTGGATAAAGAAGTGGAGAGACCCCATGAAGACCCTCCACTACACCACTACACCAAATTCAATCATCTTTGTGGGCATTAACAGTCAATCTTGGAATTCACAGTGAAATGTAGCTGCAGGCTCCGTGATGTGCTATTATGGATATACATACCCGCTGTGTTATGTACATGCTATAGCTTTGAATAAATAATCCCAGGGGTGAGATATTAGTATATACAATACTGTTATCTGCATTTACATGTGTGGTGATGTCATATACACTAGATATTCTGACACACTAGATATAGTGGCACTGTACATTCTTCAGACCCCATGAAGACCCTCCACTACACCACTGTTGTTTACCATATCTGCCAGAGCTGGTATCGATACTGTGTCGGTCTGTCATCTGTTACTATCATGGCTGCAAAATGTCCTCAAACTGATATGAGGAAATTAACTTGATAAGTCGCGCTGTCATCCTCCCCAGACACCTGTGTGTGAAATGGACCAGTGACACAGTGACATGTAGCGATGACATGTAGTTTTACTTCAATGCGTGCTGTACTTATGTATGGATGTTTTTATGTGAGTATAGGTGCCTCAGCATCCTGAATATGTAACAAAAATATCCCCATGAAACACAATAGATGCTGATCACTGTCCAGTGATCACTGTACAGTGAAATGTAGCTGCAGGCTCCGTGATGTGCTATTATGGATATACATACCCGCTGTGTTATGTACATGCTATAGCTTTGAATAAATAATCCCAGGGGTGAGATATTAGTATATACAATACTGTTATCTGCATTTACATGTGTGGTGATGTCATATACACTAGATATTCTGACACACTAGATATAGTGGCACTGTACATTCTTCAGACCCCATGAAGACCCTCCACTACACCACTGTTGTTTACCATATCTGCCAGAGCTGGTATCGATACTGTGTCGGTCTGTCATCTGTTACTATCATGGCTGCAAAATGTCCTCAAACTGATATGAGGAAATTAACTTGATAAGTCGCGCTGTCATCCTCCCCAGACACCTGTGTGTGAAATGGACCAGTGACACAGTGACATGTAGCGATGACATGTAGTTTTACTTCAATGCGTGCTGTACTTATGTATGGATGTTTTTATGTGAGTATAGGTGCCTCAGCATCCTGAATATGTAACAAAAATATCCCCATGAAACACAATAGATGCTGATCACTGTCCGTTTTGTTATTTTGAGTGATATAACACAACTCTCAGCTTGTGCAAGTTGAGAGGTTTGCCCATACCATGATCCCTCAGTGAAATAAGAGTTATGACCAAATTCAATCATCTTTGTGGGCATTAACAGTCAATCTTGGAATTCACAGTGAAATGTAGCTGCAGGCTCCGTGATGTGCTATTATGGATATACATACCCGCTGTGTTATGTACATGCTATAGCTTTGAATAAATAATCCCAGGGGTGAGATATTAGTATATACAATACTGTTATCTGCATTTACATGTGTGGTGATGTCATATACACTAGATATTCTGACACACTAGATATAGTGGCACTGTATACATTAGTTGAACTCATCCAGGTGCCGGCTGGCTTGTGGGAAGAAGCTCTTCCTGACTCTGTGTTTGCCATATGTGTGCGGTACCTTTTCCCTGACCAAAGAAGAGAGAACAGTCCATTGCCTGGGTGGCTGGGATCCTTCAGGATTCTGTTGGCCTCGGTCTTGCACCTTCTAGTGTAGATGTCCTCAAGGTGGGGGAGTGGCCCCCTAAGGTACATTCAGTCGACCACACCACTCTCTGTAGGGCCTTGTGATCCTGTGTGCTGCTGCTCCAGACTGATAAATGTAGACTATATTTTATCATCAGTACATTGATAATGTGGTCTGCCCTACAGTAGGTGCTAAAAGCTACCTAGACAACTACTGTAGGTTATTGCTGGTGGAACATGTCACACAAACTAGTTCAGGAGGGTTAAACTTCCTAGGTCAGACAACTCAGATCTAAAAGACATCTAAAATCAGGATTGGCTCTTCCTAATAACAATCAACACAGGTGCATGTATAATTGACCCAAGATATGTAGGAGCATGGAAGGATCATCACCCTACTGGTGCCTATGCTAGTGAGCTCAAGTAGATTAGGTCAAGGTCAAGATGTAGGCTAGGGGTTATTCATGGTGGGTAGGGTCTATCAGAAGGAGCTCACATCATCCTGGGTTCTTGGGGTCTATCTTAAAGAGTAGGGGTCATCCTTGCTTGCAGGGTTTGGTGTTAGGCCTACCCTGCCTGCAGCAGCAGGATCATGAACGCCTCAAACAGGAGAACAGTTAGCTGGAGGAGCCTCTTTGCCCCAAGAAGTAGATAATGTCTGCATCTCGACTGTCCCATATTCAATGCATTCACCAAAGAACCCTGGGTATAAAGGATTCATTTAATAAAGTTGAAATTTAAAAGCAAGGCTTTGGTTTTGTGGTGGCGATGGGCTTGTTTAAAATTCCAAGATTGACTGTTAATGCCCACAAAGATGATTGAATTTGGTCATAACTCTTATTTCACTGAGGGCAAACCTCTCAACTTGCACAAGCTGAGAGTTGTGTTATATCACTCAAAATAACAAAACGGACAGTGATCGGCATTTATTGTGCTTCATGGGGATATTTCTGTTACATATTCAGGATGCTGAGGCACCTATACTCACATAAAAACATCCATACATAAGTACAGCACGCATTGAAGTAAAACTACATATAGTGTCATCGCTACATGTCACTGTGCCACTGGTCCATTTCACACACAGGTGTCTGGGGAGGATGACAGCGTGACTTATCAAGTTAATTTCCTCATATCAGTTTGAGGACATTTTGCAGCCATGATAGTAACAGATGACAGACAGACACAGTATGGATACCAGATATGGTAAACAACAGTGGTGTAGTGGAGGGTCTTCATGGGGTCTATCCACTTCTTTATCCACAGTATAGGCCTACTCCCTTCTTTAAACACCACTAATGTAAAAACTGTAACATATACCCACTTCTTTACTCAGAGTTTACCCACGTAGGCCATTTAGTCACCACTACACCCCTGCTAAACAGGGACTTCTGCTGGTCATCTTAGTAAACTGACCAGCGCGGCAACAGCACTTGCTATTTCCAGGCTATTAATTCACACTTCAACTAAATAAAATAGTGTGTACATTAAATCAATCCATCCATATATATATATATATATATAAATATATATATATATATATATATATATATATATATATATATATATATATATATATACGCTACCTGCGTGTTAATTAAACCTTGAAAGATGGCCATTCAATGCAATGGACTTTTATTTTGTAATGTTCGAACACGTTTTTTCACTTCCCGTGAAGCTAGACTGGGCCACGTGACCAACAGACCACGTGATTCCATTTATTCATTTCACCATTCGAAACGAAATAATGAATATAGTGATAGATAACTGTGGGTACATTTTTCAGTCCCAAAAGGAACAATGATAAAAGGAACGGACGGAGAACCACATTTTGAAAGTGTTTTTTCCATTATTGCTAGACTGGACCACGTGACCAACAGACCACGTGATTTCATTTATCCATTTCACGGCTCGAAACCAATTAATGAATATACCGCGATAGACAACTGTGGGCACATTCTTCAGTCCCAAAAGGAATAATGATAAAAGGAACGAGCCGAGAACCAAAAAAAGGCCATTTTGGAAGAGGTGTTTCCATTATTGGTTTAGACACAAAAAACAGAATTATGGTCGATTTACCGTTTATTCGTTTTGAAATTATTATGGAATAAGGAATTATACGATGATACCCTGACCCACCTCTACCTCCAAAGCGTCACATCATTATTTGGCTCTGTAATGTGAGCTGTTGTACCAGTCTACTACGAGCTCTCTCAGTACAGATTAGTGTAACGTGGCCTAGGACAGTTGAATAGGCACATGTTCACTCGTAACCTTTGATTGACTGGTGATTTAAAAAAAAAAAAAAACATTGAATTATATGAACAAGGAATTAACAATCACACTGCGGATTACGAGAAAGCTGAATGACAGGTATCTGTTCAGAATTATAGGAATTGGGGATCATAGGCCTACATAATAGATTGCCTATACTTCCTTGCAAATTTGCCTTGTAAGTGTCTGTTCTGCTTAAATTTGAACATCTTTTGAAGAATGTTCCACATTGTTTGCATTAAACATGGTAAACAAACATGGCAATGAGGGTTTCAAACTTATAGCAGCTTCTGTGAAACATTCGCAAAGGAAAACGAAAGTGAGGCCAGAGGCAAAACCGCATACTTGGCAATATTTCGTTTTTAAACCCAATGCTAATAGGTAACCTGATAACATTAATGAGGCAATCTGTTAACTCTAGAGAGCCTTCTCTTTCACTCTCCTGATTTCATAAAGTGAAAGTGGTACTCTGCCTAAGTAGCCTACTATGTTACATTAGGCTATGCGTCAATGAGTAGTATCATTACTCCCTCTTGAGGCTGCAAGTGGTATTTTTCGAAATACCATTGAGATCCCGTGGTTAAGATTACTACTGGCAAGGGCTCCCTACTGTAGAGTATTATTTATTGGTGACACAGAATCATGCAACACACACACACACACACACACACACACATGCATGCACACATACACGCACACACACACACACACACACACACACACACACACACACACACACATACATATACAGTACACACACACACACACACACACACAGCCCTGCCTCTCTGTGGTTGAGTGGAGAGACTATTTTGGGTGGGATTCAGTGTTAGGGCTTTGTCAGATCTGGTCTGGTAGTTATCCAGCACATACACAGCTCTGCCCTCAGCCCCTAAAACACTTCCCTAATGACCACAAACACAGGCCTATACTCTGTACTGTGTCCTATGTTCTAATGAGTCACACAGTTGTTGAGTGTGTCATTGTTAATATACGGTAATCGCGTGACTGCATCATACTGTAATTAGATTTTTCTGCCTATCATACTATTTCCTCCAGATAACATTTGCATATTACTGTATATCAACACACCTGCATGCTTTGCTTGATGCATAGAGTGATCACAGGTCTCTGCATGCAGTTATTGGGGCCTTGCATTTGAATGAGTCCCGCTGCATACTGTATGATTCAATACACAGTATACTGTGCCTACAATGAGAAACATAAACATTATACATGCTGTGAGAACTGATTATGAATTGGTCTCAAGACAGTTATTAACTGTATCAGTCATATATTGCACAGTTATGTGGGTAACGGTAATCTATAAGAGCATCCAGATGAAGAGATTAAGCCTAGTTTTGTGATACATTTACTAGTCACACCTGTCCACTGCTCTATAAACAGTACTGCATTTAGATACAATATCCAGTCAGCAATACATTGACTTGGAAGTGTATCATTTCTGCCATACTAAACCCCAACAACGAAAAATATAACTCATAGCTTGCTATTCATGTCAATTACCTTGTCACCACAATGGGTTCCTATCTGCATGCCCTGGTGACACACAGAGTGATGGAGTCATACATTTATTTAACTCTTCCTAGAAATCATTGGAATGTAGTGGAAGACAGGGCCTGGAACATGGTTTAATACAGGTATGTCTTTATTCAATCTTACACATGCATTTTTTCTCTCTCTTGCTCTCTCTCTCTCTCTCTCTCTCTCTTTTCTCTCTCTCACTTTTAAATGCACAGCTTTGGCCTCCAAGCAGACATACATAAGCTATAGTAACCATGCCACTTAAGACGCAGCGCAGCCCCCTCCCACGCCGAGCGACGACCTGCCTACAGAGTGAACCAGAGCGCTGCGGAGGTGCAGGATCAGAGCCGAGGGTGGTGGTGGGGTGAGAATAATCACCCGACATACAGAACGGATGTCATTTTCAAGAGAACCAAGAAAGGTTTGAATTCCACATAAGAAGCAGTTGGGAGGGTTCCTTTGGCAGATGTGACGGTAAGCCCCCCCCCCCCCCCCCCATCCCGTTAGCCAGAGGCCGAGCAGTCACATGTCCAAATACAAGGCTGAGAGAAAAAAAAAAGAGGAAAAAAAACTAGGAGGACGTTTTCCTTCTGGAGTTTCTTTATTTAAACATCTTTTGTAAGACTTCACTTTGTTTTAAACCTCTTCTGTAAGAGTTACTTTGTTCGCAGGATTTTCTAATGTGCTGTTATTTGAAGTGTGGTGATAACGAAACAACTGTTGAAGCCAAATCAAATCGGTCCAACACTGAATTACAGTGGGATTTTTTATTATTATTAATTTTTTGTCTTGAATTTACAAAACAAATATGCTGTCATTTTTGGTATACAGTATTGACACAGGGTTAATGCAACACTTAGACCTTGTGCCTTATTATTTAGTGCTTCAGCATGGATTAAATTAATTAATTAATGACTTCTAGATATTTGCTGAAAATCGAACCAGGCAGTTGGGGTCCTTTCTCAGTTCGCCATTAATCTGTGGTGATGCAGATCTCGTGTGACATCATCCGAGCCGCCCTTGTGTCCAGTCGTCCCGCATGCCTGTGGGAGCATGTGTACCGCGCTTTGTTGTCAACGTCTCCTGAATGCAACATCTGTGACGATCGTGGTTTCAATTCACAGTGTCCGTTAACATCGTCATTTTGGGTTGCCTGCAGACTGCTGTAAGTCTGAGAATACTCCAGAACTTTCTAAAGTATGTGCTCCACAGGCGTATTATCGAACAATGTCAGCCTTCAGACTGCAGCCCGTAGAGCACTTGTTGTGGAATTTTCTGTGACAAAGGTTTGTTCAGGAGAGAGTTGAATGCCAACGCTCTAAGTTCAACAAAGTTTCTTACAAATATGTACAAAAAAACCTGACTCAAGAACAAGGCTGTCAAACTCTGGCTCCTGGTGTCTGCAATCTGATAAATGGTAGCCCTGATCTGCAGTTACAGTAAACCTTTAGTTGAATTCCTTTAAGAGACTGGATGTGTTGTTTGGCCGATTAGAACAGGCCTCTCCTTCCTTGCATAGAGAAAGAATATTGTGTACTCTGTAATCTTATGTTTTTGTACAGTACAAGGGAGTGCTCTTGACTGTCTCCATTCACATGCTGCCATACCAATTCTCTCCGCCAACAAAACAGGAAGCCATTCGGGGTTAGGGGGGCAAGTGAAGGTTAAAAAGTGACTCACACACCAAGGTTGCTCATCTTGACTGTATAAACATTTACTGTAACTGAAGATCAGGGCCGCCATTTCTCAGATTGCAGACTGCTGTGCGCACCCTCCCCTTCACCCTCCCCTTCTTGAGTCGTTTTTTTTTTTGTACACATTTGTCAGAAACTTTGTTGAACTTAGAGCGTTGGCATTCAACTCTCACCTGAACAAACCTTTGTCTCAGAAAATTCCACAACACTTCCCAGTACTCTAGACCTTCAGACTACAGCCTATAGACAACCTTAGCGCTTTACTACTCCACCGACAGACTCTGCTGCTGTCTGCCATTTTGGTCCAGATTTCACTTTCTTTCCTGAAGAATTTACTTTGGTTTACATAAAAAACAACAAGTTTGACCCAACCATTCATATTGGGCTACTGAATTTCAAGATTCTTTAAAGAATATTCTATGAACTCCAGAAGGAAAACGATGGAGCAGGAAGATTATAAATACCATTTGTACAACAGGATACAGAACCTTCTGGGTGAAGTCATGTTTCTCAGCTCTCAGCATCAGCAAACATTCAAGATGTTGTAGAAAAGTGAAACATTGTTTTTTTTCCCATTTTGATTAAGTATTGTGGGTTTGTTTGTGTCCGTGAATATGATGATTTTTTTGTTCCCCAACACTTTGTCTGTATTGCAAAATAGAGTATGTAAGTGCTGACCGAAATTAAATGGCAAGTTAATGTACGTTATTAAAAATGGATTGATCATGTCTGCTTTATGTACTGACCTATTAAAAAAAAGAAAGCTAAAAAAGAGAATTACAGTGCCTGGATATTTATGGATTATCTATAGAATAAATGATAACGTGTAGAGCATGCTCATTTTTGTACAAGATATTTCTAATAAAATACAGTTTTGCTAAGAATAGTGTTGCTTCCCTTTGTTGTGGAGAATAGCAGTAGTAGATTTAACATGTTATTTAACCGTAAAACATGTGTAGTGTTCCCAATAAATAAAATAATAAATATTATTATTCCCCATATTATATAGCATGGTGAGAGTGGGAGAGATAGAATGCTTCAGTTTCACTGCAGTGGGTACAGATCATCATTAGTGCTTTGTCCGTAGCACATGAACACAGGCGGGCAGGGGCACCAACACGCTATGCACCAGCAGCAAGCCTGCAGCACTCAGGAGGGGGGGTAAATCACATGCTGTGGCAAAACACAAAAGCTGAGCCAACATGTAGCCCTGGGAGAAGGATGTGAAGCATTGGAACATTGAATTACCCAGACTCCTTTTTTTTCTCGCAAGAAATGGTCATGACACATCATTGGTATGGATGATAACGTGATGGGTATAGATGTATTTTTAATAGAGGTGTACTGAGATGTCATTATCGGTATCTATATCTGTTCAACCAACAACATTATCTGTATCTGTATGTGCATTCAGATAGAAATACGGAGGTGGGTGTGGTTTATACTGGAAACATATTAAATTGTTAAAACATATTTTCTAACCTAATATCCATTGGTAATGCAATGTTTGTGTGTTCAAAGCACCAAATTGATTTAATGTCGGTGTATAATTTATTATGAAATATATTTCCACATCGTTGCTGTCACTTGAACTTATTATTTTTAAATAACCATGAACTACTTGGTAGGGTGTTGGTGGACGATACATGCAGCATATTACAACAAAGTGAAACGTTGTTGTAGGAAAGGGAGTTGTTTCATGCAGCCTATTGGATGAGTAAATTCATTTTATTTAGTGCATTTAAAAACAGGCACGAGCCCCAACGGACACTGCACTGGTAGCCATTAAAGCAGCCTCAGTCCATTTCCTCGTCACACAAGATGTACCAGAGTCCACCACTGGGGGTGCTACCACAGTTAATTTTCCCCATTGCCAATATACAGTAAATTGCTTTATACACACACACACACACACACACACACACACACACACACACACACACACACACACACACTCACACAAAGGATGGTTAAGTATTGTAACCCTAGTTCTATGAGTGGAGCGAAGCTACTATTGGCTTGAGAAACCCTAGCCAGCTACTGAAGAAAAAAAACATACACACACCTGTGTCTAACTAGGTGCGGTGCACCACTATATAAGTGGGCTTCACCTGCACATCTGCTCCTAGCCCAAACTGTCAGCGACAAGACTGGGGTTCAGCATAGTCTGCGCCCTGTGGGGCTTCACTCCACTCATAGAACTAGGGTTACAATACGTAACCATCGTTCTATTTCGGGGAGCTCCACCCCACAGGGCAAGCTCCTATTGGCATAAGTGGAGCTTCACGACTGCACAGGAATAATATCCCTCGTTCCTCTATTCCAACGTAGCAAACGGAGCCTTGCTCACTCATTTGCAATGCTAGATGACGCTATAACCACCTCTGGCTGGAAGCGCGCTAGGCTAGGTCCCGCCGGCAGTCATAAAAAAGGGTTTTGACAAATTCAAACAGGGCAGCAATGGACAGGCGGACTGAAGGTATTGTGTGTCAAACTGCATGCAACTATTGCAGCAAATAATGTGCAGGATTGTTATTTGAGTCCTATAACTTATAACTTCCAATGCTGCCATGGGGGCTGGCATAAGATTCCCACATCTGATAATAACACAATCAATCAGAATCCATTGAAAATCTTTTTCCTGTATGAAATATTGGCAATTGCTTGAGAGTAATTCTTCACCTCTTCCTGGGTGCCATTGTTGGTATTACTTAGGGAATTCCACTTGTAAGGGCCACCTGCTGGAGGGCAAGAAGAAAAGATTTAATCTCCCTGCATGTGATTTAAAACCGCTGGATCTCCACGCTCAAATCAGACATCTCATTATTATAGCCTACAGCTTGAGATGTACTTTTGCGTCATTCAGGCAAGAGTGCGAATATTTCACAATGTCATTTTTGCAGCTGAATCATTTTTTAAAAAGGGTGGGTGAAATGTTGCAGGGGCGTAGCATGAGAGATGAATGAGTCATCTGCAACAAGCCATAACAATGAAGCCATTCTTATCATTATGCAGAGTGCCTTGGTCATCTTTTTTTATGACCAATTAACTCTTTACCAAAGAGCACCTTCGATCTATCGGAGATGTACCAGTGTCCGTCAGCACTCCTCTTCCTTCCTTAAAAATGACTAAGGGTTCCCATCTGTCAGAGAAAATTCAAAAGGCACTGAGCTAGATTTAGTGCGTTTACATCTCAAGGCTAAGTACAGTATGAGGATGTGCTACCACGCATGTGGAATAGGAAGTAATCTTATGACCAATGTCCAGCAAGTCTAATGAAACATGAGCATAAATCAAACAGCCTGTCTTAATACAACACATTAAGCTACTGTAGGTTTCACTCTGAGTATTGGAAAATCAAAGGACTCTTTTTCTTCCAGACCAGTCCTGACAACAGATCATTACAGCGAGTTGCTCCTCTCAGCTCTGCCCGTCTAAAAAGCCTGTCGGAATTATGGGATTGTCAAGATGAAAGGCAGAACTGGTAAAAGGCATCTGTCCTACAGCAACTTTATCTCTGCATCCCAAAGAGCCAGTTTTGAGGGATCAATAAATAAACAGCTGTCTGCCTGGTATGTCACAAACAAGTAGAGATGAGACGTTGCTGGGGAAGACATTCAATCACATTTCGTTTCAGTTGATGGAAAACTAAATCATAATAAAGAAAAAACAAAGCCATCTCCCGGATCTGCATACTGCTGCATATTCAAATAAATTTGCTTCAGGCAAATTGACATGGGGCCTCAAAGACAACTAACGCAATGGGACAACTGACATCACTGTGTGTGTGCGTAATGTCCTGTAAGTTAGATAAACAATATATTGATTTAATGTAACGTGTCTGTTAAGAAAAGCTCTTATCTGATGTCACACGCATATCAGTATCACCCTCTGGTCCATCTCTAACAACACACAGGCTGAAATTAGTTGCATTCCTACAGTAACTCGTACCTAGTTGGTTGTCAGCTCTGTGTGTTGAACCACTGAGCTCAGGAGAAGCTTTATTTGCACAACTCTGTGTCCTGGTCATGTAATCCTTATCTTTGTGCAGGTCTCCCTCCCTGTGATTGATGTTCCACCCTAGCATGGGCTGCAGACAGCAGGAGAGGGACAGAGACGAGGGCAGCGTCTGTCCTAGCATGGGCTGCAGACAGCAGGAGAGGGACAGAGATGAGGTCAGCGTCTGTCCTAGAATGGGCTGCAGACAGCAGGAGAGGGACAGAGACGAGGGCAGCGTCTGTCCTAGCATGGGCTGCAGACAGCAGGAGAGGGACAGAGATGAGGTCAGCGTCTGTCCTAGAATGGGCTGCAGACAGCAGGAGAGGGACAGAGACGAGGGCAGCGTCTGTCCTAGCATGGGCTGCAGACAGCAGGAGAGGGACAGAGATGAGGTCAGCGTCTGTCCTAGCATGGGCTGCAGACAGCAGGAGAGGGACAGAGATGAGGTCATCGTCTGTCCTAGCATGGGCTGCAGACAGCAGGAGAGGGACAGAGACGAGGGCAGCGTCTGTCCTAGCATGGGCTGCAGACAGCAGGAGAGGGACAGAGATGAGGTCAGCGTCTGTCCTAGAATGGGCTGCAGACAGCAGGAGAGGGACAGAGACGAGGGCAGCGTCTGTCCTAGCATGGGCTGCAGACAGCAGGAGAGGGACAGAGACGAGGGCAGCGTCTGTCCTAGCATGGGCTGCAGACAGCAGGAGAGGGACAGAGACGAGGGCAGCGTCTGTCCTAGCATGGGCTGCAGACAGCAGGAGAGGGACAGAGATGAGGTCAGTGTCTGTCCTAGCATGGGCTGCAGACAGCAGGAGAGGGACAGAGACGAGGGCAGCGTCTGTCCTAGCATGGGCTGCAGACAGCAGGAGAGGGACAGAGATGAGGTCAGCGTCTGTCCTAGCATGGGCTGCAGACAGCAGGAGAGGGACAGAGACGAGGGCAGCGTCTATCCTAACACGTTCAAGTGCTGGAAAAATTCTGTTGGATTCCATGGTTGGAGCCTACCATCCTTACCCCATAGGGATGTCAGAAAAACACAAAAAAATGGCTGAAGAAAAGATCCATAATAAAATAATCTTAAATTGATATCTCAGACACAGTAGTGGCAGAAGACAGAGTAGTGTGCTAAGGAACCCTGCTGTGCTGCCTTCCCTTTCTAGCAACTGCTGAGATAATGTGCCGTGGTCAGCACATACCATACAACATCACGATAAAAAAAAAAAATCAGGAGCAAAATTGAATCTGCTCTAGATACTGTACAGTAAGCAGAACTAAACATAAGCTTTTTTGTCAGTGTACTGTACACGTCTTATATTCCATTAAAACTGACCCCCAGCAAAACAAGTAGGAATCCTCAAAAGAGGGAGAACACCATAATAGAAAACATCGTTTTCTACCGGCAAGACTATTACATAATGACAAGTGCACCCTGGATGTGGAAATAATCAGTCTCTTTATTCGTTTGTCGTTTGGGCCCATTACAAGTAGCCTGTGGGAGCAATCATCACTGCAACCTCACTGAATGTTTTTCTTTTAAAATCCACAGAAAACAGTGTTAGTTTGTGTTACTCTCAAGTAATAATTTCAACTCTTGATGAATTCTTGTTTACTTCTTTGGTGTTGGTGAGGGCAGTGAGTTCGTTTGTAAGAGTACATATTGGCTACACTCAATCCCTTGGGTTCTTGATTCTGTGTAAGTCTTTGTTGTGTACCATCTCAATTTAAAGCAGTTTTCCCAGACACAGGCGAAGCCTAGTTCTTCACCAAAACACATAATTGAAAAGGCCTCTTTGACTTTAACTAGGTTTTATCTGTGACAGGGAAACCGGCCTATAAAGTTGATCATTCACATTCTCTGAAGTTTAACATCATGCCAGTAGCCACGCTTGGACTTGGAATTGCCATAATCGCCACAAAAGGAATGCTGTTTATCTGGTTAGAAGAGTATCAGCAATATTTACCTACAAGGATGTATGATACTCAACACCGTACCATTATGTCTAACATGCAGCACCTTTTATAAGCACAGTTTATCAAATATTCAGACAGGAAAATCCAATGATTAAAATTCAAGCAGGTACATCCCCATCACAAGCAAATTAAATAATCTAGACAGAATGTATTATGGTTAATACAGCAACAGCTTAACAAACCAAAAGGCAGCGTAATGGCAAAATAATCATACAGAGCGTGAGAGAGGAGTGGGTATGCGGTACAGCTACAGGCATCCTCTTTACAGTGCAGAGAGAGGCATACTGAGTGCTACAGCACAAGCTGCCTCTGCAGCCCATCAACAACCTCTAACCGGGCTCTCAAGGTTGAAATTACATCAAATATTGAATCATCATCTGAAAAAAAGGTTCTTTTTTAATATCTCAGGGGGTGGAAATAATCATATTTTGCTATGAATGAACTTCCTGACAAAACTCGGCTCTGGTAAAGTGGTGCTGCTGTTGCCACTGCGTTCTAGCTTCTTTATTTATTTATTTATTTATTTATTTTTACAGTGATTTGAGGGTAAAAGGCTACCACTTTAAAATGTGGCTATGATGAATTTTCCACACTGTAGTGTAGTGCTGGTGTGATGCTGGTCGATTACTTAACTGTGTGTGTGTGTGTGTGTGTGTGTGTGTGTGTGTGTGTGTGTGCGCGCGCATGTGTGTGCGTGTGTTTGTGTGTGTGAGTACAATATGTGTACAGTATACATGTGTGTTTGTGCATGCAGTGTGCATATGTCCATATCTAGTCTGTCATTGCCGTTGGAAGAAGAGGTGATTTAGGCTCGTCAAGATGATGATGACATCATCACTCATCATACAGGCACCATCAGACAGGCTTCCCTGCTGTCTCTGCGCGTACCAGCCTCCTCGGAACAGTGTTTACGTGTTGACTTGGCTATGCTACCGGAGGAGATGGCCCATACAGTACCTCACTCTGAACCCTCTGAATAATTTAGCCCAACAGCCATTCCTATAAAAACCCCATCTATATTAATGAACCGCCTCCCAGCACTCGGATCACTTCATGAAGGTTCTGGTCCCTCCAACATGGTGGGCGCTTCTCTAGGCCAGGGTTTCTCAACCAGGGGTCCATGGACCCTCTGTGGTCCTTGGTATAAATACAGGGGGTCCTAGGGAAAGTGCTGGAATTTTTGTTAAATATATTTTAATGTAAGCAATGAAATTATATATTTATATATATATATATATATATATATAGAGAGAGAGAGCTTACATTAAAATACATTTAACAAAAATACCATATATATATATATATATGTGTTGTAACACTCGGGCAAGGAGGCAGGGGGGTACAGTAATGGAGGTCTCAGCCAGGGAGCTAGTACGCGATAATGCGCATTTATTTGAAATGGAAAAACACAGGGAAAAATAATCAGAGCCACAAAAGTAAAGTGCCGGTCAACCATGCTGACACGTTTTCCTCTCCGGTCTTCCCTCAGCCGGGCGGCGTGGGGTCCGGGGTTTGGTCTGCAGAGGAGCAAAAACAGAGTTCCGTTAGTCTTCAAAAAGTTTGGTTGTAACAAGCAGTCAAACACACATCTCACAACTGATAACTCACTGAGTCTAATGACTACCGACTGTGTCCCCCTGTCCGGCTTTTATTGGAGGTTGATTAGTTTCAGCCTGTGTTCTGGAGCCCTGGTGCTGATAAGCCAACTGCTGGCAGCTGGGGAGCACGGTTTCCGTGGCGACCATGAAGGGCCGATAGACACGCTTTACATTACATTTAACAAAACAACAACCTTGCCTCGCTGTCCGAGGTGCTGAAGTCGTGTGTTCGTGGTCTCCGACCTCCCCTCGACGAGGAGGATGTCACTTGGTGTCTCAGTATAAGTAAGTAGCCTTGGGAACTGGTTCTTGAGCCTATGGCCCATAGGCCAGGGGCCTATCTCCTGTTTCCTTAGCGTGAGGCAGCTTGATGTACAAGTACACCCCCTGGACATGACGCTAGTATGTCGCAGGGACTCACCCCCAATCCAACCCTTGATGCTGAGGCAGGGAGGCATCGGGGACCATGTTTTTTATAGTACGCGCTAATGCGCATTTATTTGAAAAGGAAAAACACAGGGAAAAATAATCAGAGCCACAAAAGTAAAGTGCCGGTCAACCATGCTGATGGTTGACTTGGCCGGGGATGGTATGCCAGAGTGGTAACCCCAGATGGCAACAGTGAGGAGTTTGACATCCTAGCAGGGGTGCTACAGGGGGACACTCTTGCCCCCTTCCTCTTCATTGTAGCCCTGGACTACGCGCTTAGGGAAGCCATCAGTGGGCAGGAGCAGGAGCTTGGCTTCATAATAACCCTGCTGTAGTCCTGGCAGACCTGGACTACGCAGATGACATCTGTCTGATGTCCAACCATGTGGAGCAGGAACAGGAGCTCTTGAACAGAGTAGAGGCAGAATGTGCCAGGGTTGGCCTCAGGTTGAATGCAAAGAAGACTGAGGCAATCACTTACAACACCCCCCTGGACCACCCACCTCTCAAGACAGCAGGGGGCAATGCTCTGGCAGAGGTTAGTGACTTCAAATACCTGGGTTCCTGGGTCAACTCATCAGGACAGGACCTTGAGGTGAGAAAAGCACTAGCATGGAGAGCCCTGAATGGCCTGAATAGTGTGTGGAACTCCAATCTCCCCCGACACATCAATCTGAGCTTCTTCTATGCGACCGTGGAGTCTGTCCTCCTATACGGCTGTGAAACTTGGACCCTGAAGCCCTCCCTGCAGAAGTATCTGGATGGGTGCTCCACCAGATTGCTGCGTGTGGTACTAAATGTCAACCAGAACGAGCATGTTACCAACAAGCATCTGTATGGGGGGCTACCAAAGCTGAGAAAGTGGCATCCAGGAGGATGAAACTTGCTGGCCATTGCCACAGACACCATGAACTCCAAGCCAGCAAGCTGGTGCTCTGGGAGCCAACACACAGGCACCGATTAAGAGGACGCCCCACACCAACATATGTGGATGTACTGAGGAGGGATGCAGGAGTGGAGAGTTCTGCGGAACTGGCTGGATGTATGGAAGACCGAAATGATTGGAAACTTCACTGTCAAGCTCGTCTGAGGACGACCTAATGATGAATAGAATGGACTGTGCCTATACTGAGACTCTTACAGTTTTGTGTATCGAAAGCAACGACGGATGAGCGCTGTTTGAATAGCCAACAAGTCCATGCACCTATATGGTCAAAGGTCTCATAATGGATGTTTAAATACAGACATATCTGGCGCTACTAATGTCACATCATGTGTATCAATGATTGGCCAAAGTAAGCTCTCTACAAACCATGGTAGAGTGAGTTAGAGGACAATAATGTCTCCATCTAGTGGCAAAACAAGTCCATGCACCTGTATGGTCTAAAGTTCTATAATGAATATTGAAATAGACATATCTAGCTCTACTAAACACCGTGGGCTGTGGTCAGACTGAACCCTTCCTCTCCAATGGAGAGGGTTTGGGGTCCAGTCGTCATAGTGTCCCCCCGAGGGAGGACCAGCACCACCGTCCGCTGCTTGGTTCATGCGCCTGCCGCTGGAAGTATAGGATTCTTAATGATCGGTGTCTCCATTGTCAGGCTTTACAATGCTAGTTAAGGACTGTGGGGCGCAACTCCTCACAGCCCTACTCTGGCCGTTTTGGGCTTAAAGTCCTCATCCACCCTTGCTCCACACCTCCAGATGATATATGGTGCTGAGCCAGGCGCAAGCAGCACCTGTGTTTTTTTTTCGGAGTGACCTTCTCCAAGATGGGTTGCCTACCATGGCTATGAGCCCCATCTGCCCATACCTGGGACAGTGCTTGGCAGGAGCCAGGGCGTGTCCACACACGGGTGGGCCTGCGCGCCTTGCCTCTGGGGCCCACTGTTGCTCCGAGATCCACTACAGTTTAGCCTGGGACCGCGAGGTACCCAGTTACCATGTGTGGCCGCGGGGAGGCACTGAAGGAGTCTTGGCCAGGGGCCTTTTCAGCTTGACCAGAGTCATCAGCCACATGAGCTGGTTAGAGCTCACATAGCAGTACTCGTTATAAGTTGTTTTTCCCATTGCCAGTACATTAAGATTTGAAGACTGAAACTAGTATGCTATGTATTTCAGTAAAAGTATAGTCTATTCTACTGAGGGACACTTCTACTTTTCAAATCCAGTTTAGATAAAAAAAGATTCCTGGCTTGTTTACTCATTGTTTTACATATTAGGGGTCTCATAGATTAGTAGTGTATCATATTAATTCAAAAATAAATTCCATCTTCCCACTCTATCATTGCCACAAAGGAATATGCATCATGGGTGGGGGACATGTTTACTGTGCACTTGGCTTTTTTAACCTACAGATAACTACATGATATTATGCCAATATTCTTCTTGTCAATTTTGTCAGGGCTCAACAGCCCCCTGAAAAAAACTGATCAGATGAGGCTACAGTTACTAAACTGTGAACTAAACAAAAGTAAACTGAACTGTGATTCGTCAAGGTGGCTCCGACAGGTCTCTCCAATCAAATCTGTGAGAAGTCAGCTTCAATCAAATCGTATCATCATAAAGAGTCCTACCTAGGTTCTTCCACTTACAGTAGCATCAACAGTGAGTCAGCAGCAACTATGGAAAATAGATTCTTAATATTTGGTGAAAAGCAATTGAACAAAATAACCGTGGCATAACCTACACATGCACTGGAGAGGATGGCACTAGGGACAACAGCTGGAGGTTCCAGAAGCTTTTTTGCCCAAAATATTACGAGAGATACATTCAGTATCGTATTGTGGAATTTTTTTTCTTCTGCACTCCCAGTGAAATTTGTGTCCATGTGTAATCAGTCGAATAAATCTGCAAATGACTCCTCACTCCTTCACTTGTTTCCTGGAGCGATACTTCATTGGTGGGGGGCAACAGGCTTACTGTGCGCCATACTGTAAAGTGCCATGAACATGACAAATGACTAATATACCAATTTGAACAGAGTAGTGTGAAACATAATGTGTCCAGTTAGGAAAAGCAGCCAGCCCCAGGGACAGTTGGAAGGAGGAAGGATGTCCAGACAGAGATGCCTGGAAGCGGTCACAACTGGGGAGACCTCAAAAATCCTGACCCCAGCCTAGTGAGATGGAAGACATTTGTCACTGGCCTATGCTCCTTGGAGGAGCCAAGGGCTTCAGTCAGAGTAAGTCAGGTTAGTAATAATCACTTCTATCACACCTCAGGCACAGAGAACACCTTTGGTCTTCTGACCCTGCTGGGTTATGGTCCATTTACAGAAGGAAAACTCCATTCAAAGATCAATTTAGTTCAGGGGCAAGGATTCTGATTGCACCTCATTTAGTTATAGTGGTACTCACTTTAGACCCCTCTATCTGGAGAGACTGGCATCGGTGCCTGTTTTGTTGGTGCAATTGAACTTAATTCAACTGCAGAATCAAATAAAATCAAGCTTTATTTGTATAGCACATTTCATACACAGAGGCAAAGCTTTATAGAGAGCAATGGGGGGATGGACATAGATCCTATCCCTACGTTTTCCAGAGGGAAGCACAAAACCAGATCACCCGGGGGGCAAAAAGGTGAGCTGTAAAAATTCTTCCCTGACCTCTCTCAACAAGACGATCGAGCAAGCTCCTGTAAAATGCTTAAGTCCATTAGCTAGGAACATTTACAGAGCACTAAACATGGGCTAAATACTTTATAAGAGAGACATGACTATCAGTAGAGTAGATTCTCTCAACAAAATTTATACTGTACATCTTTATACTGTATATGTACTTAAACGAGGGATCTTTGTGCTACAACCACACTGAATGTCCTCTTCCTGCTCTGCAGCTTTATGCTCTTCTGGGGTCCCAACTCCTTTGTCTTGGCAACAGCATTAAATGCAATTTATTGTCTGCTGTGAAGTGTTTGTTCAGAATCTATGGATTTCCTCCATTGATGGCCTTATGATGCGTCAGTCTCAAACAGTGCTCTGGTACTGTATGAAGCCGTTGGTTCAAGTAGGAGGAGGAAATCTCCTATTGATCATCACTGCCCTTCGAATGAAGATTAAATTAGGTTCCTGTTTCAAATTCCACTAAACTAGTCGATTCTCTCTCCTCTCTCTCTTTGTTCCTCTCTCTCTATCGAAGTCTAATAAACACCCAATAAACCTTTTCCATTCCAGCTCAACAACTGACGCCCCGGCTCACATTTGTCTCTATAGGAAGTAATTTACTTATCACTGAGACCAAGGTACTGGTCCGGTCTGCAATTTCATCAGCAGGAATGTAGTTTTCAATTGAAAATAAATGAAAAGATCAGGGAAGAACAAAAGATGGAAACAAAAGTACAGCTCTGAGGACTTCCGGTTACGTTATGGCAAGGACAGACGCCTGAATTCCCAGCTCCCTCAGACCCATGATTAAAAAGAGCCGAAGTTTAAGTAATATTTGACAAATGAACACTAGACTACACGTTAAAGTCCCTAGTACAAAGGACCAGGCAGGAGTGCCCCCTATCCCCATTGCTATTTGCAATTAGTATAGAGCCTTTAGCTGAAATGATAAGGGAGAACCCTGGAATCTATGGAATATCAGATGGGGGAAGAACACATAAATTGTCGTTGTATGCTGATGACGTAATTCTGTATGTTAGTGGTCCTTTAATTTCTATCCCAACATTAATGGGATGCCTTAAAGATTTCGGTTGTCTCAGGTTATAAGGTTAATGGATCTAAATCAGAGGCTATGATGTTGGTGGGGGGATGGCTATCTCAATTAAGGAGGTATCATTTAAATGGTCTGCACAGGGATTCAGATATCTAGGTATCATTATAACCCCAGAGACCTCACAGTTATACAAGGCAAATTATGTTAGATTAATAGATGATATTAAACAAGATATGGCCATTGACCATTAACCAAAATAGTCTGGTTAATGGTGAGAAAAATGTTGGGAATACCTTCAAGGATATCTAGGGTTATGGAGATTGCAAAGAATGTGGATTTTCTCCCAAGTAAATTAGATGCGGGATTTAGAATATGGGCTGAGAAAGGACTTATTGTAATAGACCAAATGTTTGTGGGGGAGATTTTAATGTAATTTAAACAGTTACAAGATAAATTTGGGCTAAGTTCAAAAGATTTCTATAGGTATTTACAATTGAGAGATTATCTGATGTCACATGAGGAATGGAACACCCTTCAGCAACCTGCCATTCCCGTTGAACTCTTACTGATAAGAATGATAAAAGAAAAGAGTGGTACAAAAATTGTCACCTAAAATAAATCAATTCCAATTTCCAGTTAAATTCCTTCCAGAGAGGACTGTTTGTCACTTTATGTCCCTCTTCACACCCCTTTTCCCACAGTTTATCTTCAATGATAACATTAATCTCCAACTCCCATTTTTCTTTAATATCCAGATTATTCCCTGATACATGTGAATGCCCTCTTATTGTGTCGAAATATAATAAAACAATTACGAATTTGTGTTGGAGGGAATGTAAACAGATTGGAGATCACACACATCTTTTGGGATTGTCAAAAATTGAAGTCATATTGGGAAGGAATTCAGACCGGAATACTTAATATTTTGAGTATTGACCTACCGTTAGACCCACAACATTACATTTGAGGAGTAATCCCTGATGGAACTATGGATAAGAAAAAGGTTTATCTGCTGCATATTCTTCTCCTGGTAGTGAGAAAAATGATAACTATCTCTTGGCTCAAACCACAGCCACCCACCTTGCGTCAGTGGAGTGTTAGGTTATTTAGTGTATACACAATGGAAAGAATAACGGCTAAGCTCCAGATGAGGACAGATGTATTTATACGTAGATGGAGCCCTGCAATTTCTTATTTTAAATTTGGATTTGGCTGACCTATAGGTCTGACTGGCTATCACGGAATGCGGAAGTGATGGCGCCGGTGTGTGTGGCTTGCCGTCTGCCGCTGTCAGTTTTGTTTGTGTTTGTACTGATTTTGACAGTTGTCACGAAAAATGTCAAGTCTCTACGGATTTATGATCGCCAAGCGCTTCTGGATATCCAGCTTGCTAGCAGAAATCTTGTCAAGTTTGATCCTGGACAGAAAACTTTTCCTCCGCCGCCACTTGCGGGAATACCTGCTCACCTCTACTGGGCAGCGGCCCCTCCTCCCTGGCGGAGGCGACCCAGAAGCCACCGAGGTAAACGCAGCGGCCGACTGGCGAAGCTGAAAGCCTCACTGGTGCTTTGTCCCGGGTCTACTTTGGTCGGATGTGGATCCATCCATTGCTACTGTGTCTTCCGTCGCCCTCTGGAGTCTGTCGGCGCCTGGCTGGTACCTGTCACCGGCAGCGAGGAGTGTTGCTCTCGCCCTGTACTGTGTGCGGTGATATACCGACCTCCGAAATACAACAAGCATTTCATCACTGACTTCTCTGACTTCCTGGCTGAAATAATGCCTTAATATGACCACTTTCTAATTCTGGGAGACATGAACATACATGTGTGCTGTCCCTCCAAGCCGTTGGCTAGAGACTTTTTAAATCTTATCTTTAAATCAAGATCTCATTTGATCTTGTGCAGTCGGTGACTGATCCCACACAAGAGCGCGGGCACACACTTGATCTTGTCCTATCTTATGGTCTATCCGTTTTTAACATCGAAGTTTGTGGTGCATTTTTCTCTGATCATATGCCAGTTTTATTTGATGTATCTCTCCCATGTGATATCGACAAACCATCTGCACCGGCCCGTCATTGCCGTATGTTGAACCCTTCCACTGCTGTTCGCTTCTCGTCTGCGTTTACCAGCGCTACTCTACCTGGCCCAGTCAGCCCTGTGTGTGTTAACACGGAGGAGTTGACCTCTCGGTTTGACTCCACCTGTCTGCAAATCCTGGACTCTGTCGCTCCTCTGAAAACCAGGCGCTCCAAACCTAAACCCGAGCCCTGGTTGAACAGCACACAGGAAGCCCGGCGAGAATGCAGGAGAGCTGAACGTCAGTTGAAAAAGGACAAGCTGCATGTGTCTTTTGACATTCTGAGGGACAGCTGGCGTAGATATCAGCAAATTGTCAAAGTTGAAAAAACGAAACATTTGTCTGATATCATTTTAATCAACTGCCACAAGCCTCGGGTTCTGTTTAAAACTATAAATGACATTCTTGATGTCCCCCAGCCAGTCCGCCTTGAAGCTTCCTGAAACATGTGAGCTCTTTCTCCAGTTTTTTACTGATAAGGTAGCCAACATCAGAGGCAACATCTCCACCCCGACACACGACCCCTCTATTTTTGTCACCTGCCTGGCTACTTTTAGCCAATTTGAGCCTGTGTCTCTTTCCCAGCTAGAGGAAATAATTTCCATTATGAAGCCCTCAGGCTCCCCCTTAGATGTCCTTCCCCCTCGGCTTGTCAAAGAGGCTAGCAGGGCTATAGGACCAGATGTCCAGAACATTATGAATCACAGCCTCGCAGGAGATGTACCAGTACATTTTAAACATGCTGTGGTACAACCGCTGATTAAAAAGCCTAACCTGGACGCCTCTGTCCTTTCCAATTTCAGGCCAATCTCCAAGCTCCCCTTTCTTTCCAAAGTTCTGGAGAAAATTGTACTCCTTCAACTGATGTTGTTTCTGAACACGCATGGTATTTTGGAAGTGTTCCAGTCTGGTTATAAAGCACTGCACAGTACCGAGACTGCACTCCTAAGGATTTTTAATGATATATTTCTGGCTACGGACTCTGGTGACTCTCTTTTTCTTGTATTGTTGGATCGTACCGCCGCTTTCAACACAGTGGATCACAATATTCAGCTTTCCCGCCTGGAGCACTGGGTTGGCATCAAAGGTTCAGCTCTGGAGTTGTTCAGGTCATACCTGTCAGAGAGAAGCTTTTGTGTTAGCCTTGGCGACGCTGTATCCGCCACTGCATCTCTCCCTTGTGGGGTGCCCCAGGGCTCAATTCTTGGACCAATTTTATTTATGTTGTATCTACTCCCCCTAGGATCTATTTTCAGGAAACATGGAGTCTCCTTCCACTGTTATGCAGATGATTGTCAAATCTACCTGCCCTTGAAACAAAACAACCCTGACTCTTTAAAACTGTTGTTGGCATGCCTGGAAGATGTCAAAGCATGGTTAGCTTTAAACTTTTTATGTTTTAATAACAGTAAAACCGAAGTCATGGTGTTTGGTCCCAGCAATGCCCATGTGTTTCCTCCTGCTGATCTAGGCCCTTTTAAACATTTTGTGAAGCCAACTGCCACTAATTTAGGGGTGACAATTGACTGTGACCTAAAGATGGACAAACAAATTAATGCTGTAGTAGGAAAGAGTTTTTTCCAGCTGGGGAGGCTGTCCAAGGTCAAACCTTTTTTATCACGCTGTGTTTTTGAAAATGTAATGCAATGTACATGCTTTTATGACTTCTCGCCTCGATTACTGCAATGCTTTGTATGTTGGTGTCAGTCAGGCCTCTCTCTCTCGCCTGCAGTTAGTCCAGAGCGCTGCCGCCCGCCTGTTAACTGGTACACGTAAGCAAGAGCACATTACCCCGGTACTGGCTTCGCTCCACTGGCTTCCTGTGTGTTTTAGGATTGATTTTAAAATGTTGCTGTTTACTTTTAAATGGCTTGGCACCCATCTACCTCTCAGAACTGCTGGAACCCTATGCTCCTTCAAGGTCCCTCAGGTCCTCTGATCAGCTTCTCCTGGTTGTTCCCAAATCCAGGCTGAAGCTCAGGGGGGATCGGGCTTTCGCAGTGGCAGCCCCTAACCTCTGGAACGAGCTACCTCTGCATGTTAGACAGGCCCCCACTCTGAAGGTGTTTAAATCACGCCTCAAAACACACATATTTTTTTGCGTTTTCCTGACATGGCCTAAGAGACTTTTTCATGTGACATACTGCATATGTTTTACTATGTGCTCTTTGTGTGTAATTGTTGTTTGACTTGTACAGCACTTTGGTCAACTTTGTTGTTTTTAAATGTGCTCTATAAATAAAGTGGTATGGTATGGTATGACACATGCTTTTCTCAGGGTGTCTTGGTCTTTTCTATACATTGTATTGTTTTTATTCTAATTCCCTCCTCTTGGATGATGGAAATTATGCCATGATTTATCCCCTGTTTGCCAAACAGTTGTTGTGTTTTCTTTGTTTTGTTTTTCTGTCTTTCTCTATGATCTTTGTTTCATGTGCCTTCTTGGCAAAGCGATAATGTAATTGTTTTGATGGCACATGATTGAATAAACATTTTGTAAAAATGAAAAAAAAAGTACAGCTCTGCATTGCACAAACCAAAAAGCCAATTTGGTGTGGATAGCCAACACACAGGGCAGTAGAGCCGTTTAGGTCCCAGTTCACCTCTTGTCCTGTCTACACCATGCTGAGATCACCATTTAGACACCCAGCAGATTATTTACAGGTGTGTTTTGACGTCTGCCGTCAGTGAAACTGCTCAAACCAGCAGCCGGTGTGTCAACAGTACAGACCTTCATCTCACTTTCCTCTAACAGGTTTGTCCAACGATGACGATCTTTGTTCCTACAGAGCATCTATTGTTCTGCTAGTGTTGTCAAATCCCTAGCCTATAAACCTCAAACAACCAAATAGCTCTGCCATTATTGGATAAGGCATCAAACACTGTAATACTGGAGACAGTATAGTACAGGGTAGTACTAAGATAGACAGGATAGTGCAGGTATAGATGTAGATTCTGTTACTCTCTAAATCATGCCTGTCCTTGTAGTGAGACTGGATTTATATCTGTCAGCTAACAGGCCAGAAGAGGACCTGCTGCTTTGATTTTCCTCTCTGCCTTCATCTTTAACCTGAAGCACCAGATGGTTTACTTCGCATTACCATCTGGGAACTCTGTTGGAAACTCTTTGGAAAAGGGCAGGCACTTTCAAAACTACTTGGCAGGTGATTGGATGAACCATCAGAAAAAAATCTTAAAAGGTCTACCGCGCGCTAACTTCAACTGCTCCTCGCTGTCATAAACACGTCCAGCGTAGCTGTTTGTTTTTGAGATTACTCAGAACCAACGCTGGTTGGTGAGATCGTTTTCCGACCGGGCTCAAAATTCTCTATTCTCTCTCTATCGAGAGTATCCAGACTGATTTGCAAATAACAACGTGAGCTCTCGACATCAGGGTGGTCTCACGAGGCTAACTCCTCTGAGCCCATTGTGAAAACAACCTAGATTTAGAGTGACAACAGAGGACATGCAGGTTGACAATATTTTCCAGACACCTGTAAGTGCCAATTCAATATGCGCCAGGCGTTCATGAATGAAGCTGATACAAGGGAATAGTGTTTGCACATGCATTCACATCCAATTCTACTGGGTCATTTCAAATAGTGGCTGTGTCCACATGCTATTGCTATTTGAGCTGTGTCTGTGTGTCTGTGTGTGAGCTGTGTCTTTGTGTGTGTGTGTGTGTGTGTGTGTGTGTGTGTGTGTGTGTGTGTGTGTGTGTGTGTGTGTGTGTGTGTGTGTGTGGTTAGTAAGCCGGGGTGTGAGGTACCACAGGCAGAACTCTATAAAGCCAAGTGGAATCCCCAGAGCTTCAGAGGAATTGGAGCACATGGGGAAGAAAAAAAACATCTTGACAGCATTTTCATTATTGACCAGACTTCCACAGAGGTCAAAGGATTTCACCTCCTGTTCTGTAAGTGATCTGTAGTCGCCATAGCATCGGAGGAGATGGGGTTCCAGTGAAAGAGGGAGCTAAGTGGGAATACAATGGCATTCAATCTCAATTTTTCTCTGGGTCTCGTTTGTCTTCCTTACCATAAACTACAGGTAATGGCGAATGGAGAATAATGAAACTTCACCTCTGTTACGTGAAAGACATTTAGCCCCTCTGAGGCCACCCCTTATTAAGGGACAGGGGTGCCTAGTGGGCTCAGTAAGTATAGGAGAAAGCCTTTTAGTTTTGTTATATCTTGGTTACTAGTTAAATCCCACAGCATTATTGTATATAATTATTTAGCATTGGGTCAGTTAGTAATGACGGTGACTTGAGAGCATCAAATGTGGGGTCGACTGGCGCGGTCCAAGGCAGCGGACCTCGTGAGGAGCGAGTTCTATGACCACTCACGGAAGCTCTTGTTAGAGGCATTTTTGGCCGGATTACCTATTGACTTATAGGAACTGATTTTAAACCTGAACTGAACAAACTGCAACAGAGGATTGGGCTGGCCAGGACGCTAGCCAGCCGGGGATGCTGGTGTCGAAGCACAGGCTGCCAGCTACAGAGAGGTAAGCCATCATGTTCAGTCAGTTACCGGGAAAAGAGGATAGGGTTTCTAACAGGGAGGAGGACACTGGGGGTCTATTAGCCAGAACTACTCCTAGACAGCGCAGTCAAAGCCTTGTATGAGCTTGAGAGTTGTAGAAGATTTTTAACTGATCTAGTCAAAAAGGATTTGCCAAGATTCGCTCAAAGAGGTTAAGTCTGGTTTATTGAGAAAACATACGAGAGCAAGGACTTCAGGACAACGCATGTGAGTGGTTCATCCAACAGAAGTGCCGCAGTCTGGTCTTGCGCGGCCTTATATTCAAAGCAACACAGGTATGACGCTTCCAGGGATGTGATTGGCTAACCCATTGTACACGTCATATTAAATGGCAGGCATCATCAACAGTGGTCGAGAATACAGACACGTGACTTGAGAAAAGGCGATAATTCTTGCAGGGACAATGGGACAAAGGATGGTTATTCTGGAGCAGACAACGTCTAGGTGTGTTGACCTCCTGGAGGTCATCCTGTCATAAATTAGATTAGCACAGCTATGTGAAAGGTTGAGGGAGGTGGTGAGGTGGTGAAACTACAATTTCTATGACAGAGTAGCCAGGGTTGCCCAGTTGAACTGTCCCATTACAATATGGTCCTTGGGATTCAACCTCAATTTGTCTCCGGGTCTCGTTTTTCTTCCTAACAGAAACGACAGATAATGGCGAATGGAGAGTAATGGAGCTTCACCTCCACGACTAATTTCTGAGAATCGGGTTGTTCAACCTCAGTGTGAAATTAAGGAGGTTGTGATTGCACGAAAGGATATTGCACTACATGCTTCTTGGTAAAGGAGGTAAGGGACCACATGTGCAGCACAGCACATAACCACATTTCAAGTATCTGTTAATGTTCTTGACCACCTAAAGCAGTCACATATAACACACGTGATTGGGAGCCATTATTGACAAGCTGAGGATAGAATGAGAGGGGTAAAACTGAACATATTTGAAAGCATAAGATAGGTGTCTTCATGTCATGTTTTCTATCCTTTACTCCAGAGGTAGAAGGATAATGAGGAGCGACTCCATAAAAGAAGGGCCCTCATTACAACCAGTCTGACCTGTACAGAAGACACAAATTAAAAATGACATACTCCCGCACACACTTTTTCTCTGCTTTTAATCTGCCAACGTTTCGGTTAGACCTTGATCTGTCCTTGATGAAGGTCTAAACGAAACGTTGGCAGATTAAACGCATAGAAAAAGTGTGTGCGGAAGTATGTCATTTTTCATTTGAATCTTTTAAGGGGATTTACTCCCAGCACCACAACATTGTGAGAGTGTGCATGTTGGTATTTTCACTGTAAAGAAGACACCAATAAAGGGCAATCTGACAACGTCAAGTGCCAACCAGTAATGAGGCCTGCTGGTCATGTGTGTGGAAAGACATGGTGTAAATAAATCAAGGGGAAGGGTTATTTAAGCAATTAACCACGAGAGGCCGTGTGTTATAGTGATTTTATAACAGCTACTCCGCTTCGCATCGTGCCTAACAACGCCCCCTAGCTGTTATAAAATCACTATAACACACGGCCTCTCGTGGTTTATTGCTTTTATACAACGGTTACTACATCTATTAGTGTAAAATAAACACACAGCAATGTAAAATATTAAGATTTATTCAAAACGAAGCATCATTCCCTCAATTCCGCCGAGCAAAATAGTTCCCCTAACAAAAGGGTTGCCAAGCAACAACAACAACTACAATGCATTTGGATCAAATGGGAAGCGCATTAATACTGAAAATGGAATGATATGCGGTCCCAGGTGTGTGTTACAAAGTATTTTAACACGGCTTCCAGCCAATCAGAATCAAGAACCAGAACTAACCGTTGTATAAAAGAAAACGGAAGACATCTTTTGTTAAGATGGAAATGATAGAAAACAGCTCTCTCTATGTTTGCTTAATTAGAGAAACTGCTTCATCTAATTTAATAAAAAGGTTAAAATGATTGTCGGGACAATGGTTGTGTCATGATGAGGTGCATACCGTCAGTGCAGGCAGTAAAAGGTAGGACCCAAAAGCAGACAGGGGAGGTGGGAGGAGCAGGTTCGGTGATGTTTAATCACAGCAGAATTCCAATGGTAGCCTTTACAAGGATGCTGTGGTACCCACAACAGGACACGACTAGAATTGATCCCAGCTCCCGGCAGTGTGCCAAAGTATCCTTGAGCAAGACGCTGAACCCAAAATTGCTCACAAGCGGCACGGTGGCTCGGCGCGATACACCGTCACCTCACAGCAACACCACAGTGGGCCTTTCTGTGTGGAGTCTGCCTGTTCTCCCCGTATTCGCTAGGGTTCCCCCATAAAGAGACCAGTACGAAAAACATGCAGAAGAACAGACGCTGTCCGTTCCTGGTGGATAGGAGCACCTGGATTGGTCCCCGGGTGCAACTCATGCACGGTGCCGACTGTCTGCTCCCGGCTGGCCTTGGGGAAGGATGACAGCATGGGTCGAGAGCGGAAGAAGAATTTCATCGGTGGACGCTCCACGCACTCACAGGTGGGTGTGTTTCAGCACTGTCGCCTGTGATGTGTGTTTCACGGTGTAGTTTGCTTTCTTGTTTTGTATTGCTGCATTGGTTAGGTTGAGAGCTTTATGCCATCCTAAACCCTGTGTCTCTGTGACCTTCCCATATCAAGATATGACCGTTTCAAATTTCCCAAAAAATTAATGGAGGTGAATGCCCAGCTGTGTTTGGGTGGCTCATGGACCCACTCCATGATTAAGATCTGCTCCAAAATGTAATTGGTTCTAAGTTGGCCAATTACACATCCATTGAGTTTCATGAAAATTGGTCTGTTAGTTTTTGCATAATCCTGCTAACAAACGGACAGATGAACAAACAAACAAACCAACACGCCACCGAAAAAATTACCTCTCACCCTGAGCTGTCACAGAGCAGAGGTAACAAGGATCTGACAAAGAATAGAGGACATGTGAAGGTAGTTAGACATGGGGAGGACTAATAAGGGAACAAGACACAGGTGGGGAACAATAAATAAGAAACAGATGCAACTAATGAAGGAACAAGCCAGGAGTACAGCACATAGGGAGCAGGGAGGAATGTCACACACAAGGGCCGAGGGGGACTGGGACCAGAGCTGGGGGGGACTGGGACCAGACTAGGGAAGACTGGGTCCAGAGCTGGAGGGACTGGGACCAGAGCTGGAGGGACTGGGACCAGAGCTGGAAGGACTGGGACCAGAGCACGGTCTCCTGTGCACTGCAGGAGACCATAACAGGTTGACATCTGTATGCAACATGGCCCTCTCAGACATAACGTTTGAAAAGTTGTATTCCTTTCAAATGTACAGTAGGGATTTTTCACCATGTCCCTCCACTTACAGACAGCAACTCTTAACATACAGTATGTGTTGCTGGGGTTTTGGTGAATTATTCGTTTTCAAGTACTGCATAGGCCTCGCTAAAATGAAAATAAATCTGCAACTTCCAGAAGGGAATACAGTTACACGAATTTGATCATAAGCATTAGCTAAAATACCAGTAAATTGCACAATTACAGTATCACCAGGGGAGTCGGGACATGTTCTCAGAGGCTGTACTTAGGGATACATTAAGTTCTTTTGGTTTGTGGAGACACAATTTCAGTGACATTAAATGCATTTTAAGTGTATCCTATTTTATTAAAGGCATACTTGCTATACTTATTTACTGTTTATTAAAGACAGAATCCCACCCCTGTGCAAACTTTACAACCAGGGGGCAGTAGGGATTTAAACAATTAGTGCTGCCGTACCTCAACCTTTGAAAAGTCCCTTTCATTTTCTGTTATGAATTAACAAATTGAACACACAAACATACTGTAAGTGAATTCAAGTGAAGTCAAACACATTGTTATAATGTTATGCCCCGTTCAGACTACACAGTATTCATGTCTCTCTCGTCAGATTAGGCAATAACAGTTCCATAAATTATTGTCATGTTGTGGCCAGGACACTGGCAACACTACACAAATGACCGTGACCAATCATCGTATGCTGTTTCGCACAAACATGTGCATCATTGCACAAGTTCAGGTAGTCTGGTCAATAAATTGTCAGTCATTTAAGAAGCATTGTATTTATTTATACTTGAAATTACGGTGGCGGGGTGCTGTGCCAAATTCCGACTCCCCGGCAGAATGTGACTCCTCTTCACTATCTCTGAGTTTTGAGTTATCTTTTGACTCCCAAAACCTTATGTACAGATGGGGGAACTTAAGAGTAGTAACCTTACCCACGGGACCTCAACGCACCATCTGCGGCATTCTGCACCACCGCTTGCATGCCCATAGAGGGAGAAGTAATATTACCCATTGACCCATTGCTGTAGCCTTGTCTGGTACATTAGATGGGCTTACCTTGTTCTCAAACTCCTTGTTATCCGTCTGGTTGTAATTTTATTACTACGAACATAGCCTATCTATCTATAGTACCACAGCTAGTGTATATCTGCCTCAGTAAAACTACAGTTGATACAGTTGAAGTATACAATTTTCATCTGGTATTCATCCCTTGTTATCTACCGACCATACAGAGACCTCATGATACTGGCTAACGACAATAAATGTGAGGAGGGATAAATAATATAATATAGGCTACATGAAATAAAATAAAGAAAAAAAGATTGTGGACCCATTCCTGGGTGTCATGAAGAGGACAGTATCGGCTGTCTATCCCTCAAGAGGTAACCAATGTGTTAACATGTAAAGAACACTGTCATCCTATTGGTCAACATCAAGGTACATCGTAGGCATGCTTGCAAGAGATGTCAAACTACCAACAATTCTGACATGCTAGACTTTTCGTCGGGGTGTCGTAGGGCGAGCCGGACGTTCCCAACGTTTGGGCCCAGTGCTGGACACTTTGTCGGCGAAAAGAAATCGGCTGAATTTGTGTAGTCTGAATGGGGCATTAGGCCTACATATAGCAACTGATGCCTGACAAAGGTCCAAGTACTGTGATGTTGCAGCAATACAAATATGTTAATGTGCAAGTTAAGGCAACAAAAGGCCACTCTCTTACAATCATCCAAATCATCTGATCCCATCAACATCTAACCTGGGCATCTTGGGACCAGCGACACAGGGGAGGGATGAGAGTAAATTAATCATGGGTAGCCAACAGGGACAGGAAACGATTAAAGTGCCCGTAGTGGGAGCTAAATTAAATGGAACGGATTGTAAAAGCAGTCTCAAAGATGACAGCCTTGAAGAGCCAGGCGATTTATGAGGGGAGGTTTACAGAGATTTATAGCTTATTTGGACTTGGAGCAGAATCCTGAGATCACAGGGGTCCTTGAGAAATGAGGTTTAAGAGAGACCGAGAGAGATAGTGAGAAAGAGAGGAGGGGCATGGGGCAGAGAGAGATATATATAGAGAGAGAAATCAAGACCAAGACCATCCCACAGGACAAACACTTAGCAGGTGAGAAATCGAAGATACAGATTATATCATCATGTAAAGGGTCATAAAAGTGCTGTATATAGTGGGCCGGAGGCCCATGGTGGGAATGTGGATCTGTTTGTTTATCTGATTGCATTGGGTATGTGACCTCTCAGTTGTTGCATCTAAGTCTCGAGACAAATGCTGGATCTGCTTCAGCCTGACACTCAGACTGAATTGCCATTTCATTTCACTTCATTAATCAATCCGAACAGGCTGCCATTACAGCCGTTTTCCGAGATGGCCGTTGCCGAAGGAGTCCTCAGCGATTAGGTCATCACCTAACCAATTATGTTGCACAGCTTAATTCAAAGGATGCATTCAAAGGACGCTGATTGGCCTTGTTGAAATTCCAACCAAGAGATCCCTCTGGATGAGAGCCTTGCAGACCTTGAATCACACTTTGAAAATTCGGATTCAGGGGCTGAAGCCAGACTAGCTCTGCATCCCTCTGAACCAGAAAGAAAGAGATCCAGAGCCGCTCTCAGTTGATGGCGATACGGGGTGATGTTCTGGGGTTGCTATGTCTAGTGCAGATATGTACCCGCCCTCCCACAGATGCAGTAAATTGACTTCTATTTGGACTAAGGCCTGTTGTCTAGTGAATAATGGTTTCCTACTGTACATGGGGCGAGCGTCTTACCTCTGTCAATAAACTAGCAGAGCTGTATCATAGCCATCATTAAGGCCAGCAATTATGACCCATAAGCTTTGGTGCACAGTGCAATAAGACATGAACAACTGTCTAAGTGAACAACGCAGCCTTGCTGTCCTCCTCTTTAATGGCATTGCAACACATCACATAAAGAGAGTAAATATATCTTATGCCATCCCCCCATCCCACCAGCAGTAAAGCATCTGCCTCTGGATTCCCTAGAGTCCTAGCTTTTTACCTTTTACCCACAGGGGAGACGTGAGGAGAATGCAGCAGTCCCTTGACTATGAAGGTTTCATATGTTCAGAATTAATAAGATATTGTGTAAATTCAAGCCTCATGCTGGCTCATCTTGTTTTCATATGATGCTAATTGGTACAGTTAATGGACTGTACTTATATAGTGTTTTTATCCAAAGCGCTTTACAATGAAGGCCTCTAATTCACCCATTCACATACACATTCACACCAATGGCAGCAGCTGCTCTGCAAGGTGCTAGAATGCTCACTGGGAGCATTTTGGGGCTCAGTGCCTTGCCTAAGGACACTTCGATATGTGGACATGAGGAGCTGGGATTCAACCGCCGACCCTGCGGTCATTGGACGACTCGCTCTAGCTCCTGAGCCACAATCGCTCCTCACCCTAATACATACAGTACTGTTACACTGTTCCTGGCTCTCGAACACCACACTGTGGAATGGTAATGATGGTAATGATGTACTGGTGTAATACACAACAAATGTAAAACCGTTGTACAACTGCTGTTATACTGTCTGTTTCCGCTCAAGAGGAGTAATCATACACTCTGTCACAACGGGCTTGAAAAAGTGCAATTGCGGACAACGGTGTGGAGCAAAAATCAGAGGGCTTTAATAACAAAAATCAGAAGTCAAAATAACAATCCAGCTCAAAGAGCAAAGAGAAACAAAAACTTCACCAGTACAACTCCCGGCAGCATAATTCAAGATCCAGCACAGAATATCAGATCACTGGGGTTTAAATAGGCCACACACCCAAACTGACACAGGTGTGGTAAATCACAGGTAATGATCAGTCAATTGTCCGAGACCGGAGGCCTCGGCGCCCTCTGTTGGCTCCTGTGGGTATGGCCGGCACTCCAGTCCTGACAGTACCCCCCCCTCTACGGCCACCTCCAGGTGGCCCCGGCAGGCGTGGATTCTCCCGGTGGAAGTCACGGATGAGGGTCGGGCACAGCACCCAGCGAGAGGGAACCCAGGATCGCTCCTCCGGGCCGTAGCCCTCCCAATCAACCAGATATTGAAGACCGCGACCCACCCGGCGAGAATCCAGCAGCCGACGAACCGTGTACACAGGGCCACCTGCAACAATACGAGGAGGAGGAGGGAGTGGGACGGGGCGAGATAAGGGAGAGCTTGAGAAAGGCTTCAACAGGGACACATGAAAAACAGGATTCACCCGAAGAGACCTAGGCAAGCGCAGTTTATATGCCACGGGATTGACCCTCCCTACCACCACGAACGGCCCAATGAACCGGGGTGTGAACTTGGTCTTCGTGCGCAGGGGTAGATTCCTGGTGGAAAGCCACACCTTCTGCCCAGGATGAAACGTGGGCGTGGGTCGCCTACGACGGTTGGCCTGGGAGCGGTGGCGGTCAGACGTGCGGATAAGAGCAGAGCGGGCCTTGTCCCATGCCCGACGGCATCTGGCCATTGACGCATCAGCTGACGGCACCGCTGACTCAGCCTGCTGACAGGGAAAAAATGGGGGAACGTACCCCAACTGGGCTTCAAATGGTGACATACCAGTGGACGAGCTTCTCAATTGGTTGTGGGTTATCTCCGCCCACACCAGCCTCTGGCTCCAGGACTCTGGGTTGGAGGAGACCATGCAACGCAGGTAGGTCTCCAGCTCTTGATTTACCCGCTCAGTCTGGCCATTGCTTTGCGGGTGATGACCTGAGGACAGACTAACTGCAGTCTCAAACAGGGACCAAAAAGCTTTCCAGTACTTGGACGCGAACTGTGGACCTCTGTCCGATACTATGTCACTGGGTACACCATGATACCTGACCACTTCACGGACTACTAGGTCTGCAGTCTCCTTTGCCGAGGGCAGCTTGGGCAGTGGAACAAAATGTGCTGCTTTAGAAAAACGGTCCACAATGACAAAAATAACAGTGTTACCTGCCGATGGCGGTAGGCCAGTAATGAAGTCCATAGAGATGTGTGACCATGGTCTATGTGGCACTGGTAGTGGAAGCAAATGTCCAGCAGGAGCCTGATTACTCGCCTTCTGAGCAGCACAGATGGTACAGGCGTGGACGTACTCCTCCACATCAGCCCTCAGGCGTGGCCACCAGAAGCGACGGCGGATGAGCTCGGCTGTCCGGGCAGTTCCGGGATGACCTGCCACAGGTGAGTCATGGCCCCACCGCAGGACGTCAGGACGGACCTCGAGAGGAACATACAGGCAGTTGGGGGGGCCCCCTCCCGGACCGGGCTCCACCTGTTGGGCCCGCTGGACTGTCTCCTCCAAGGCAAGAATGACCTGGCCCACAATGCACCTGGGGGGTATGATGCTCTCAGGCAAAGAGTCAGTGACATCCGTGTCAAATTGACGTGATAATGCATCAGCTTTCACGTTCTTGCTTCCTGGTCGGAAAGTCACAATGAAATTGAAACGGGAAAAGAACAGGGCCCACCTGGCTTGTCTTGGATTCAGGCGCCGAGCCTCCCGGAGGTATTGGAGGTTCTTGTGGTCGGTGATGACTTGGAACGGATGGTACGCGCCCTCCAGCCAATGTCTCCATTCCTCCAAGGCCTGTTTGATGGCTAGTAGTTCTCGGTCTCCAGCGTCGTAGTTCCTCTCCGTGGGGCTGAGTTTACGAGAAAAGAAAGCACATGGATGAGTCTTCTTGTCGGCCTCAGCTCTTTGGGAGAGGACAGCTCCTACCCCAGTGTTGGAGGCATCCACCTCAACGACAAAGGGGAGGGTAGGATCTGGGTGAGCGAGAATGGGAGCTGTGGTGAATCGGGCCTTGAGGTCCTCAAACGCCCTCTGGGTCTCAGAAGTCCATTTCACTCTGGCAGGGGCTCCACGGGTCAATGCAGTGAGGGGTGCTGCAACAGAACTGAAGTTTCTGATAAAACGTCTGAAAAAGTTAGAAAACCCCAGGAAACTCTGTACCTGTCTCAATGTCGACGGGACCGGCCAGTTGACCACGGCCTGAACCCGCCCAGTGTCCATCGCGACTCCAGCAGGAGAGATCACCAGTCCCAGATAAGTAGTTCTAGGCACATGGAACTCACACTTCTCCTGCTTTACAAACAGCTGATGGTCAAGCAGCTTCTGGAGGACCAGCCGGACCTGTTTCTGGTGTTCTTCAAGAGACTTGGAAAAAATTAACACATCATCCAGATAGACAAACACAAACCGATTGATGTACTCCCTCAAGACATCATTTACTAGTGCTTGGAACACTGCTGGGGCATTGGACAAACCGAAAGGCATGACTGAATATTCGTAGTGTCCACTAGGGGTGCTAAAAGCAGTCTTCCATTCATCACCCTTTCTGATTCGGACTAGATGATAGGCATTGCGTAAATCCAGTCGGGTGAAAATAGTGGAACCACGGAGCAGATCATAGGCAGTGGACATTAGTGGCAAGGGGTACTTGTTCTTAATAGTTATTTTGTTCAATGCTCGATAGTCGATACATGGGCGCAAGCCCCCGTCCTTCTTAGGTACAAAAAAGAATCCTGCAGACATAGGAGAGGTGGAAGGTGTAATCAAACCGTTCTTTACTGACACGTTGATGTAGTCCTCCATGGCCTTGGTCTCAGGAACTGACAATGGGTATAGCCGGCCTCTGGGCGGCGTGGCTCCTGATAACAACTCAATAGCACAGTCATAAGGTCTATGTGGTGGTAACGCGGCAGCTTGTGACTTACTGAAGACCTCAGCCAAGTCATGATACACAGAGGGAACCTGACTGAGGTCACAATCTGGATCAGCATTGAGAGGAAACTTAACCTTGTGTGGAGGGCTACTATACACAGAGCTGACCTGAGTGGGAGATAAATGTCCTGACCGGTTACATTCGGGACTCCACATCCTGATTCTCCCAGTGTCCCAATCGATCTGTGGGTTGTGCCTCCGTAACCAGGGATAGCCTAGGATTACGCTTTCCTGCTGGGACTCAATCAAAGAGAACTGGACCTGCTCGTTATGGTCACCAATGCACATATACAGGGGGCCTGTGATGTAGTCCACTCTACCCGACCCTAGGGGTCTACCATCAAGAGCTTGAATGTTCATGGGGTTAGGGCTTACCTGGATAGGCAGGAGAAGGCGTTTGGCCAGGCTAATGTCCATCAGGTTACCCTCGGCACCGGAGTCAACCAAGGCAGAGACCCGCGCTTTACCGGGTTGTACAGAAGTCCACGTTAGCAGTACATCCAACTGAAGGCGTCTTGTGGTTGAGGGGAACTGTGCTGCGGCGCTCACAAGGTGGTCCCCTGCCCCTCGTGAGCCAGGGCGTTTCCCTGTAGCTTAGTGCATCGATCCCGGAAATGGCCTGCGGCCCCGCAGTACAGGCAGAGCTTCTCCCGGCGCCGCCGTTCCTTCTCTGTGGGGTTTAGGCGATAGCGGTCCACCTCCATGGGCTCCTCCTGGGCCTGTGCTGAGGAAGGAGATGGCGAAGTGGACACTGTAGCCGGGCGGCCAGGATGGTGCTGTCGGCGCTCCCTTCTCCTCTCCTGGATGCGCTGGTCTAGGCAGATGGCGATGGTGATCAGACCGTCCAGTGTAGGTCCCCACTCACGACTGGCGAGCTCATCCTTCACCGCCTCAGACAGCCCAGAGTAAAACGCTGACATTAGCGCCTCGTCATTCCACTTGCTCTCGGCAGCCAACGTGCGAAACTCGATAGAAAACTCAGACACTGACCGTGACCCCTGTTTGAGGGAATTCAGGCGACGAGAAGCCTCCCGGCCGCTCACCGGATGGTTGAACACCCGGAGTAAAGACGCAGAGAATGTGTCTGCTCGGGCACAGTCTGGTGATTCGGCCTCCCATTGAGCGGTTGCCCATGAGAGCGCTCGCCCAGTCAGTAGTGAGATCATAAAAGCCACCTTCGACTTCTCGGTGGGAAATTGTCCTGGTTGCATTTCAAAAAAGAGAGAACATTGAGTCAAAAACCCTCGACATGAATCTGGGGATCCATCATACCTCTGGGGTTTATGGAGACATGCAATGGAAACGGGGTTGGCCGCCGGTGGAGCTGGGGCTGGGGTTCCAGTTGCTGGGGCTGGGGTTGGTGGAGAGGCCTGGAGAAAAGTCCGGATCTCATTGACGGCGCTGGACACTTGGTTGATTGCCTCTCCCATTTCATCCATTACCGTCTTCTGTTGAGCCAGTCTTTTTCCCTGTTCGGAAACCGCACGGATTACGTCCTCCGCTGCACTCATCGTCTGGCTGGATCTTGCTGTCACAACGGGCTTGAAAAAGTGCAATTGCGGACAACGGTGTGGAGCAAAAATCAGAGGGCTTTAATAACAAAAATCAGAAGTCAAAATAACAATCCAGCTCAAAGAGCAAAGAGAAACAAAAACTTCACCAGTACAACTCCCGGCAGCATAATTCAAGATCCAGCACAGAATATCAGATCACTGGGGTTTAAATAGGCCACACACCCAAACTGACACAGGTGTGGTAAATCACAGGTAATGATCAGTCAATTGTCCGAGACCGGAGGCCTCGGCGCCCTCTGTTGGCTCCTGTGGGTATGGCCGGCACTCCAGTCCTGACACACTCTGTGTTACACTGAGGTGTGACATAATGCTAATGTCTAATGTTGACACTGAGCAAAGGAAATTACCAGCAAGAGCATTTCCTTTCTATCTATCGCAAAATGTAATTCACATTTCAGTTCAGTGTTAGACATTGTCTAGTACTGTATTTAATAAAATCATCCATCCCCCCCTGGGTCATTCTAATCCACAACCTAAAACCCAATTACCTAAATAATAAATAAGTAATAATACTGTAACATCATATTCTAGTCTTGCCTGGACACACTGAATTACACCATTCTGGATCTTTCTCATTGCCCGACTCTCCCGCTTGAATATTAGTATTGCTAATATTGACCCAACGTGGAGGGGGGAGGGATTTGTTCGTTGACACCTAAACAATATTTCTCCATAGAAAGTATTGCTTAAATTACAGAAATGTGGCGGCTCTGAGGGTTTGTGAAACTAATAACTTGAAAGATTGGCGAAGAAGGGAGGAAGGAAGCCATGCAAAACACTAATGATTCTCAGCTTTATTTCAGTATATCTACATATTGATTTTGTCAAAAGACCACCTACTGTACACTATGAGCTCTCCATTATCCCCAGCTGCCAAGGTTGAGATCACACACCGTCTCCAGATAAACTGACTGCTGAAGTATAGGGTGGGCGGGGCTATAATCCTACTGCTGGTATTTGCCCTTGACATACTGTATTTCTCGGATGTTCCTCTAGTGTTACTTCAAGAGATGTTATGACAGCAGTCCCTCCCAGGTCAGTCATTCACTTAAAAGTTAATATTTCAAGCCCAGTAGCCACAAAATGGATCATATAATCTTTGCATTGCAATATGTTCCCTCCATCTGCTCACAAATGACTGCCTCATCACAGTACTGTAAGGGAGTAGCATGCATGTTGTTGTACCAGTATTATGTTGCTGAACACAAATTTGCATGAGGACCTATGCAGGACATCAGCATATTCTTTTGACATCGTATTGCTACAGATTCTGCCTAATGTTCTGTTATGCCTCAAAGTGGGACTGGACTTAAAGCACCCAATTATTTTACCTTGCACTGAATTCACAGCAGACCAAGAATGGATTTCACGATACAATATTTATATTGTAGCCTACATAGATTAGATTAGATGAAGTCGTAGTAGGTTTGCAAAATTTCGGGAATATTCAAAGATGGAAATTTTCCATGTGAATTAATGGGAATTTGTGGGAATTAAAGGAGAAGGCTCTTTTTTCGACAACCTGGACCTTATTTACGGCATATTATAAAATGTTTGACTCACCGAAATAAGAAGGCCTGTAGAAGTAATTTAAAATCCAGCGCGAGCCACGTATATCCATGTACTGTAGGGGAGAGCCGGGTCAAAAGTCGCATGGGACGAATGTCGCGTTCACATTTTCTCCAGAATGACTGGACCTGCAATCACGTGGTTAAACATGCCTGCATATATTACCGTGTACGAGCTCCATTCAAATTCTGGGTGCGATTGCAGCATATTTGACAGAGATATCGATGGAAATCACTTTTGCCCCATATAAGTAAAAGAATGGTCTCATAAGCATTTTTTGATTGAAAAATTTTGTTCACTTCTTTTAGTTTGCAAACATATGCAATTTTCTTAGCATAGGCCTATCTACTGGCTACATGATAGCATAGCTTTCAAGTTTCGTGCGAGCAAGTCGTGCCTGCAAGCCAGGGAGAAATGACAGGAGACCGTGGCGGGACAAAAGTCGCATCCCGTAGAGGGACAGAAGTCGCATTGTGATGGCTTAGAACCAGAGGGGTGCGCGAGTGACATTTGGGCAGAACGAACAGGTGAAATAAAAGATCTCAAAGAGATCTTTCTAATGCTATTGATCAACTTTGTATGCAGTTTTAATGTGAAAGATAGGCCCGACATCTTAAATGCAGTCAAGACAAATTATTTTTAATAACTTTTGTCAAACCCCCTGGTTCCAGTCAATTGAATTATATAGGCTACTTTAATTTACAATGATGTTACCTTTTGAACACATATAGCTTAACCTATAGGCCTACATTAACACAATAGCCTAAAACCATGTTTATTTACAAATTATTTTCTTTCATTGACAGCATGCCAAGAGTTAGGGTGAGGAAAACGACACGCGGTCTCTTTAGCCCTGAGACCATCAGGCAGGCAGCTCAGGAGGTCGTTGAAGGCTATATATTATTATATTATGTCTAATAATACATTCGTTGAAAGTAAAGAGAATAACATGCCAAAAAAAACAGATAGGACACACTTTGCAGCAGCGCGACTTTTGCCCCTCTCCTATGAGACTTTTGTCCCACTTGGCAGGGACAAAAGTCTCATTGTGCTCGGTTCGTTCTCGCCCTATTTATGTTAAACTCTTATATCCTAGCACGAACATTACAGTTGATAATAGTGAAGGACGTGCAAGTTCTGTGTCATAAAATGTGGAATCTCTATCTCTATTAATTTCGGAGTAAATGGAATCAAACCAAAAAATTCAACTTTTGGCTGCGGACGGGGCACCGAGAATGCAGCTTCTAAAAAATGTATTTTCTGCCGCGAAACGGTTGTTTTCATCAATCTATTTTTATGAATCGCTAGTTGTGCTTCCATAGAGCGAGGACTTGTTGTGGTTTTCACATGCCTCTGTAATATGATCTTTATAAACGTCTTTAGAAATTAAATAAAGCTTCCCCACTTGCTCCAGAACGCACAGGGCACAGACTGGCTATTCTCCGTCTGTAGGCTACACTCGCGGCTCACATTATCTACGCTACGATCAGCTTCCATCATATTCTAAGTCATCTTCTGTATCCTCAAAATCTGATAAATATTCTGCCATATTGCACACAATATTCCAGGCACCAATGTTAGCTAGCTAGCGCACATGCTACCTAAGAAGCTAGTGCTAGCTAGCAAACGCTAGCTCAACACTGAAGCAACAGATCGAAAATATGCCCTAATGTCCAAAATAGCTAAGGTGTCTCTTAAGGTTAGTTACATTTTCACTGGCAGCCATATTTCAAAGTTTAGGTATTGTTGTCGAGCCGAGTCTGTCCACGTGCTTGTAACATCATAAGCCGCATGCGCACTAGCCACATCAAGCTGTAGACCCCACATTGAGTTGTAGACCCACATCAAGCTGTAGACCCTGTTCTGCGGCTCTGCCAGTTGGGGCCACTGGCGGCTGGCACATGCCACTTTGATCGACGCATGCCACAAAAGACAAAAGCGCCGATGGCGCATGAATGCCTCACGAGTGGCGTATGTCGGGTCGCCAGTGGAACGCGTCGGCACCACAAAATGTTCTCGCTGGCCCTCAAGAATGCACTGCACATGTGATGGATAAATGCACAGTGCACAGTTGAAATTCAACTGAATTTGCATTAAATTGGGTCATTTTAACCAGTACCATGCTGCGAGATCTAGAATTAATTGCATGGTTTGTATGTTTTTTTTTCCAAATACATTTAAGTTCCCTGTTTTTGGAATCAGCGGTGGTGTTGTGGTCTAATGCATCGTATTCCAACGCAGCTGCCCACCGGGGACCGGATCAGAGTATGGCCAGATCCCAGAGAGAGTGGCCAATTGGGCTGCCAGTCCCTGGGGGTGGTTAGTTTAATATCAGTTCGAGGGTTCATCGCACCACAGCAATCCCGTCTGGTGTCGGAATTACATTTGTGAGCTGAAAATTTAAAAACTCTGGCAATGGACAACAAATGCCAGGCTAAAAACCTAGGTGTCATATTTGAATCAGATCTTAATTTCGAAACCCACATCAAGAATATTACCAAGACATCTTTTTACCACTTAAGGAACATTGCCAAGGTGCACCCGTTTCTCTCTCAGGCTGACACCGAAAGACTAATGCATGCTTTCATCACAAGCAGGCTGGACTACTGCAATGCCCTACTACCTGGCCTACCAAAGAAAGCAATCTCTAAACTACAAATGATACAGAATGCTGCAGCACGAGTCCTCACTAAGACTAGACGGAGGGCACACATCAAACCAGTCTTAAAATCACTACACTGGTTACCTGTCAATTCTAGAATAGACTTTAAAATACTTTTATTAGGCTTTAAATCTCTCCACAGTCACGCACCTGAATACATTTCAGACATGCTTGTCAGGTACATGCCCAACAGACCACTCAGGTCCTCAGGTACTGAACTCCTAACAGTTCCAAAAGCCAGGACCAAGAAACACAGAGAGGCAGCTTTCAGTTTCTATGCCCCCAACCTCTGGAAACCCTTGCCAGAGTACCTAAGAAGGGCCGAAACAATGGAAATCGTTAAGCGAGATCTCAAGATGTACCTTTCTAGCCTAGCCTAAAATAACTAGCAAGGACCTAGAGAGACAGAAAGGCAGCCTCCAGCCTGCCTGTAAATCCTCTGTATACATTGGTTTATATCCTGTTATGCACTGTGTGTATATTTAGATGTGTATACAGATGCTGGTTGCCCTGCAACTGGCACGTTCTGTTTTAATATCTGTGTTGCTTGTATGGCTCTGCATGCTACTAACCCTTTTCTGCCTCCCCTCTCCCTAGTACTGTACCTCTCTCTCTCCCTCCTACCTTCTAACCAGGTCCAGTGGATGCCCCACTGTGACCCGCAGACCACCCTGAGTCCGATAGATACCCCTGTGTCTGCTGTGGATGTCCAGTAAAGCCACTAACCCTGAAAGTGCCTCCTCATGACTAGTTCCTTCCCACTCTGTGTCGTCAGCTATCCCTATCCAGCCAACCCTACCCCTTTTTTTTTTTTTTACCTTTGGCTCTCTGCTTTCTGTCCCCCCCCCCCCACCCCCTCCTCCCCCATGGGCCAGAAGCCCCGAAGGCCGACGGGAGAGCCGGAAATAGAACTTGAAAGGGAAACAAGCTCAATGACACAACCATTGGCAGAGGTCAGGTATTTTAACACTGTGAAGAACTGTCGTCACTCAGTTGCATCACTTACTATAGCTGACACAAGCTTGTTTGAGGGATTTCCTCCCCTCTCTGAACCATACTACACTCAGGTTGACAAGTATGCTCATGTCTTGTCTAGACGGGATGAAGCCTCCATGATGTGGCAACCCCTTTGAGGGGAAGCCTGGCGCATGTTCTCAGCTGTCATCCTCCTTGCTTCCTTGATTAACCAAGTTGAATTGATTTCTGATTCTCATTACATCCTGACAGCAATCAATAAATAAAGTGCTTTGGAGGGAGGCCTGAAGGGATTTTGTCGGTTGCATTTTTCAAAATCTTTCAAAGTCTAATAGGAAATCGCAAACCCATACTGCACCTTTAATATATTGACATTTGTACAATGAATGGAAATTATTTGGGCCAGCGCTTGAGAGAGGAGCTGGGGAGATGGGTGGTAGTTAAATAACTTGGAACATAATTTGTGTTTCAAAGTGAATCTTTAACATTCTTCACAGCTTGCTGTTTGTGCGGCGTGCATCGCAAACACCTGCTCCTGATCACATGGTGGTACAGCAGGGTACCTCAAATTCAGAAATGAATAATTCAGTGTGGGCTGAAGATCATCCAAGTACCTGTAAACTGCAGCTCAGAAAGCTGTTTTGTTTCATGTGGCTTTTATGATGCATTCAATTAGTGAACAGCACCTTTTCCAAATCAGTACAAGTTGTACAGCTTGGTACAGCGTTTGATAAGCGCAGAGACCATTAGGGTTAAAGTTACTTTAAGGTTAAATTTAAGGGGGAGGGGTGGTTAGGGTTAAATTCAGGTTAGGATTAGGGTTAAGGTTAGGGTTGGGGTTTGGATTTGACCAGTCTCTGCATTGATGGGAATTAGCAACAACTGCAGTAAAACAACAATAAGTCAATTTGTTTAGTCACTGAAATGTATTAAGTAGTTTAAATACAAGAGGATAAAGAGAACTCTTTCAGAACTGTATGATTTATGAATGGTCCATAATATACATTAACTGTGGTTTAAAAGATAGGTCCATAATATACATTAACTGTGGTTTAAAAGATAGGTGCAGACTCTTTTGTTTTCAGAAAAAGAAAATGTTTTCAGATAATTAAATCATTTGAATTAGTATTAGAGTATTTCAAGCAATTTGTATAATTGCTTGTCTTGTTCAACAGTCAATTTTTCACTCAATTGCTCCTTTATGAAGTTATCTAATTGAAATCTATGTATAAGCTCAGTAGATGTGGCAACCACAGTGCACCTTTCATTCTATTACCAGTGGGCCGAGTTGATATCGCATAGGCCACACGCATGCACACACATACACAAATACACACACACAAACAATGGCCACTCTCTGGATTGATCGATTCAGTATTACAACAGGTGAACTGGTAGGACGTGATCACTTGTCTGGCACGGTCAAGTGTATATATTAAACCCTGCAATTACTACACATTCAACCATGTGGAGACTAGCAAGTGTGCTAAGGTAAAAACTCTCAAAATGCTAATATTTGCAAATATTTATGTCTGGAGAAATGTCATTAGTGCGGGCAGTTTTGTCATGGTTTAGACACATCACAAAGTTCAAGAACCCATGTGCTCACCTACAAAAAAGGTCGTTTTCATTCATTTTAAATGGTGCTGGGTCACGCCATAGCAAGGACACTCCAATACAGTTCAGTACGAGCCACAATCTAAGTGTTCATCTAATTTTATTGAAACCTCAAAACATTTATTTTAATGCAGCCAGACGAAATACAGTTTGTTTACACTTTCTGACATGCTACAGTAATTACAACTCTGTTAAAGGAAAATGCTCGTTTTTGACAACCTGGACCTTATTTACGACATATTATAAGAAGTTTGACTCACCCAGATCACTTTTGTGTTGTTCGGAGGCCTGTAGAAGAAATTTAAAATCCAGCGCGAGCCAGTATATCCATGTAATGGCGGCGCACGGGGCATAGGGAATGCAGTTTCTCAAAATCCATTTTCGGCCGCTAAACGGTTGTTTTCATCAATCACATTGCATGAATCGACAGTTGATATTCCTCTACGCGAGCCATTCTTTCGGTTTTCAAATACGTGGTCTGTAGCCTCTGTAATATGATCTTTACAAGCCTCTCCCCCACTTGCTCCAGCACGCATGCGCACAGGCCAGCGCGCAGCCTGCTATTCTCCGGCTCACATTCTCTGCGCTACGATCGTAGTTGGTGCCGAGAATATTGTCGTCGTCATTCGTCAGCAACAATCCGATCGTAGCGCAGAGAATGTGAGGGAGCATAGCCAGTGTAAAGATCATATTACAGAGGCTACAGACCACGTATTTGAAAACCGAAAGAATGGCTCGCGTAGAGGAATATCAACTGTCGATTCATGCAATCTGATTGATGAAAACAACCGTTTAGCGGCCGAAAATTGATTTTGAGAAACTGCATTCCCTTTGCCCCGTGCGCCGCCATTACATGGATATACTGGCTCGCGCTGGATTTTAAATTTCTTCTACAGGCCTCCGAACAACACAAAAGTGATCTGGGTGAGTCAAACTTCTTATAATATGTCGTAAATAAGGTCCAGGTTGTCAAAAACGAGCATTTTCCTTTAAGTGACAGTACTGTCATATAAATTGTAATTTCACTACCTCCCTCAACCATTCACATGGCTGTGCTAACCTCATTTAAGACAGGATGACCTCTCCAGGAGGTTGAGACACCTAGACGTTGTCTGCCCTAGAATAACCATTCTTTGTTCCATTTACCGCCTTTTCTCATATCACGTGTCTCAACTTTTGACCATTGTTGATGATGTCTGCCATTTAATATGACGTGTACAAATGGGTTAGCCAATCACATCCCTGGAAGCGTCATACCTGTGTATTGCTTGAATATAAGGCCGCGCAAGACGGCACTTCTGTTGGATACCACTCACGTGCATTATCCTGAAGTCCTTGCGCTCGTATGTTTTCTCAATAAATCAGACTTCACCTGTTTGAGCGAACCTTGGCAAATCTTTTTACTTTAGATCAGATTAAATTCCATTACAATTGGTGTCGGAGTGTGAAGACGAACGACTGCTGTGTTGGTTCGACTGGAGTGGCGACAACGAGGTAGCAGACGTGCGGAGTCTTTTAGAAAGCTCTGGAAATAATTCTCTCTTTGCGTCTATTCGCATCAGTTTGTGGAAGTCCGCCTCGTTGCTCCACTCGGCTGAGCTCACGGTACGTTTTTTTAGGGTTTTAGGGTGTGTAGCACCCGATAATGTAATAATCAACCGATAATGTAATAACGCCTGATAATGTAATAAAAGTTTGACTTAAGTCAATCGAAAATGTAATAAAACCTGATAATGTAATAACTTAACCAATAATGTAATAAAATGTCCTGACTGATAATGTAATACCATTTTTCTGATAATGTAATACCTTATTACATTATTGGTCAAGTTATTACATTATCAGGTGGGTCTTTTTTTTTAAAAACTGGTAATGTAATACTTTACTGATAATGTAATAATTTAAAAAGTGAATGAATAATACTGTTAGGGTACTTTGTGGTATACTTTGGCGTACGCTGTGGTACTTGTGGTATACTTTGGTGTGTCTCATGATACTTTGCAGTATACTTTGGGGTGCTTTGAGGTACTTTGTGGTATACTTTGGGGTACTCTGTGGTATACTTTGCAGTACTTTGCAGTACTTTGTGGTATACTTTGGGGCACACAGCAATACTTTGCAGTACTCTGCAGTATACTTTGGGGTACTTTGAGGTACTCTGCGGAATACTTTGAGGTACTTTGTGGTGTGCTTTGGAGTACTTCGCGGTACTTAGTGGTATACTTTGGGGTACTTTGTAGTACTTTGCAGTACTTTGCAGTACGTTGTGGTATACTTTGGGGTACACAGCAATACTTTGCAGTACTCTGCAGTATACTTTGGGGTACTTTGAGGTACTTTGCGGTACTCTGCGGAATACTTTGAGGTACTTTGTGGTGTGCTTTGGAGTACTTTGCGGTACTTAGTGGTATACTTTGTGGTACTTTGTAGTACTTTGCAGTACTTTGTGGTATACTTTGGGGTACACAGCAATACTTTGCAGTACTCTGCAGTATACTTTGGGGTACTTTGAGGTACTTTGTGGTACTCTGCGGAATACGTTGAGGTACTTTGTGGTGTGCTTTGGAGTACTTTGTGGTACTTGTGGTATACTTTGGGGTACTCTGTGGTATACTTTGCAGTACTTTGCAGTACTTTGTGGTATACTTTGTGGTACACAGCAAATATTTTGCAGTACTCTGCAGTATACTTTGGGGTACTTTGAGGTACTTTGATATTTTGCAGTAGTTTGCAGTAAACGTTGGGGTACTTTGCAGTACTTTGCGGTACTTTGCGGAATACTTTGAGGTACTTTGTGGTCTGCTTTGGAGTACTTTGCGGTACTCTGCAGTACTTTGCAGTAAGCTTTGGGTACTTTGCGTTATACTTTGGAGTACTTTGAAGTACTTTGTGGTATACATTGAGGTACTTACCCATACTTTGCAGTAATGTGTGGTAATTTGTGGTATACAGAGGTACTTTTCAGTATGCTTTGGGGTACTTTGTGGTACTTTGCTGTATACTTTGGGGTACTTTGCTGTATACTTTGGAGTACTTTGCGCTATACTTTGGAGTACTTTGTGGTATACTTTGGAGTACTTTGAGATACTTAGTGATTAGTAGGGCCCTTCAAAAAGGGGTTCAGTATTTTATCTTAGCCTATATAGTAGGAGACAGGAACTGATTTAATTCTATGAATTGAAAGCAAAGTGTATGAGGCAAATTATGTGAGGCTGCTGTCCATCGACTATATTTCAGATTGCAATACCATAACTCCCCATACTCATCTCCAAACGCAGGATGGAGATTGGAGATTAAACCCTTCCTGCACAGGTGGATCCTCAACTTCCTGACGGGCAGACCTCAGGGGGCGAGAGTGGGCATCATCTTCTCTCACCCTAAACACTGGAGAAAGTCACCCTCTCACCTTCAACACTGGGCTGTTTCATATCCTCTGTACAAACACGACTGCATAGTTACCTACAATTCCAGCTCAATTATCAATTCACTGATGACACAGCTGCGGTAGGCCTGATCTCCAACAATAATGAGAAGGCCTACTTGGAGGAGGTGGCATGCCAAACTAAATGTTGTCAGGACAACAACCTCCACCTGAACGTTAGTAAGATAATGGAGATGCTAGTGGACTACAGCAGGAAGCAGGTAGATGAAAGTGATTCTAGTGGACTAGCAGGAAGCAGGAGCGGCCAATTGCCTGAACAGCAGTAGGACCCCTGTGGAGACAGTGTATTTACAAGTATAGTATATTGATGTACAGATCACCAGACATGGACAACAAACATTCCTGTATATGCATGATTGAGAGGGTGTCTGACTGAGAACATCAACACTACCAACATGCTATGGAAGCAACACCATGCAGGACAAGTCACTGTAGAGAGTGTTTGGTCAGCAGAACATATCTCCCACACCTCCAGGACATCACACGGCGCTGCAGGACCAAGGTCAGGAGAATGTGGAAACATCCCAGCCACCCGGACAACAGCCTCTTCTCTCTGCTCAGGTACTGCCTACTGAAGAAGATCAACTCACAGAGGCTCAGAAGAAGCTTCTACCTTCAGACCATCCACATCCGGAATGAGTTCACTCTGCTCATCTCTGTCCTTAACTCAGTACTATACTCTGCACAACAGCACTGTATATTTATACCTGCTAGATTATAAAAATCTACATTCTGTAAATAAACGTGAATATACATACATTTACTCTCTCTAGATCCATATGTATACTTCTCTATTTAGGTGAACTGTCCAATTTCATATGTCATCTCAGCTCATTTTATTTCATTCCATTAATAAATATTTTATATTTTGGACTTGGTTTACATATTTATATGTTTGGTGTGTATAGTACGTTTCTCCTTTTTACTTTGCCTAGTGTACATATTTAGCAGCTAGTGGAAACATCACTGCTCATTGTCAGGGTAAGTTGCATGTTACCGATAAAACTTTGACTTGAATATGCTATGTCTACTCCTTCACCCTCTAAGTTCCCTAGATCATACAACATATTTTTATGCAATATTCGATGCATTCTCTCTACTTTTCTTTGACTTTGTGGATGATAAGGGGAAATTTCATTGATCTTTACTCTAAGCTACTGCATGAGTTCCCTCAGCACCTTGGTCATTTTGGATTACTGTATGAGGACCATGTTTAATATAAATGTGGTTGTTTGTTTGGCTATTTCATTGCTACCTTTCCCTGTCAGCTGCTTAAGCCAGAAATATCTACTGAAGATGTCTGGCACCATTAGAATATATCTTTATGTGGCTTTGCCATACCATACTTTCCATCTATTCATATCTACAAGATCAATCTGGTGTCTGGTCTGGACATCCTTGATTAGCTTCAGGATGGGCTTTTCCACAAATCTGGCCTGACGGTGCTGGTACTGTCTGGATTTATAGAGTAGGCCTACCTTAAATTCTGTCCTCACTAATTCTGTCCTCATTAATGTAATGCCTGTGTAGGCTAGTGCAATTATGATTTTTAAAACATCTATGGCTAACCGAAAAACTGGAATAACATGATAAAAAGTTTGTATAAACAAACGGGCAATGTGGCACTGAATGTCAGTTATTGTGTGCACCTCATTGGTTTTCCCCATAAACACATCTTCAGACCTCACTTCCATCCATTTGTCTCATGTGCTCTGGAGAGGTAGGTGACATGTGAGGATAAAGGGTAGTTCATGCTAATAAGAAGTTGGTATGGTATTGCAATCTGAAATATAGTCAATGGATAGCAGCTCTTAACTATAGTTGATGAACAGCAGCCTCACATAATTTGCCTCATACACTTTGCTTTCAATTCATATTATTAAATCTATGTCTTAAATTAAATCCTGTCTCCTACTATATAGGTTAAGATAAAATACTGAACCCCTTTTTGAAGGGCCCTACTAATCACCAAGTACCTCAAAGTACTCCAAAGTATACCACAAAGTAACTCAAAGTACTCCAAAGTATACCACAAAGTACCGCAAAGTACTCCAAAGTAAAGCGCAAAGTACTGCAAAATATTGCAAAATACCAAAGTACCCCGAAGTATACAGCAAAGTACCCCAAAGTATACAGCAAAGTAGTACCTCAATGTATACCACAAAGTACCCCAAAGTATACTGCAAAGTACCCAAAGTTTACTGCAAAGTAATGCAAAGTACTACAAAGTACCCCAAAGTATACCACTAAGTACCGCAAAGTACTCCAAAGCACACCACAAAGTACCTCAAAGTATTCCGCAGAGTACCGCAAAGTACCTCAAAGTACCCCAAAGTATACTGCAGAGTACTGCAAAGTATTGCTGTGTACCCCAAGTATACCACAAAGTACTGCAAAGTACTACAAAGTACCCCAAAGTATACCACTTAGTACCGCAAAGTACTCCAAAGCACACCACAAAGTACCTCAAAGTATTCCGCGGAGTACCGCAAAGTACCTCAAAGTACCCCAAAGTATACCACAAAGTACTGCAAAGTACTGCAAAGTACTACAAAGTACCCCAAAGTATACCACTAAGTACCGCAAAGTACTCCAAAGCACACCACAAAGTACCTCAAAGTATTCCGCAGAGTACCTCAAAGTACCCCAAAGTATACTGCAGAGTACTGCAAAGTATTGCTGTGTACCCCAAAGTATACCACAAAGTACTGCAAAGTACTGAAAAGTATACCACAGAGTACCCCAAAGTATACCACAAAGTACCTCAAAGCCAAAGTATACTGCAATGTATCATGAGACACACCAAAGTATACCACAAGTACCACAAAGTACGCTAAAGTATACCACAAAGTACCCTAACAGTATTATTCATTCACTTTTTAAATTATTACATTATCAGTCAAGTATTACATTACCAGTTTTGAAAAAAAAAGACCCACCTGATAATGTAATAACTTGACCAATAATGTAATAAGGTATTACATTATCAGAAAAATGGTATTACATTATCAGTCAGGACATTTTATTACATTATTGGTTAAGTTATTACATTATCAGGTTTTATTACATTTTCGATGGACTTAAGTCAAACCTTTATTACATTATCAGGCATTATTACATTATCGGTTGATTATTACATTATCGGGTGCTACAGGGTGGTATTTGCCTTGTTTTCGTTTAGGATTGTGTTGTTGGTCTGGCGTGTTCTGAAAACAAAGCCCCCTGGGGGAGTTGGTGGCGATCTAAGGAGTTGTAATTCAACAATAGCGGTGTATCATTGGTGATATTGCATTGTTCTTTGACTTCGTCCTTGTTTCGTTGGCTGGGACTATCCTCCGAAGAAGTGGAATGTTGGTCTTGTGACTCATTTGCTCCCTTGCAGTTGATGTACAGTTTTGATTGTTTGTCGGCTGTAGTTTAGAACGTTTGAGTTGGTTTGAGTCGAATGTTCCAAGGTTAGCACAGAGTGAGTTCCCTTTTGGCCGGTCGCAGGTGAAATTTAAACCGCATCTAGTTGGGTGTTTCTCAACGAAGGTAGGGCGCTTGTTGTTGTTGATGCTTCGTTTTTAGAATGATTGCCAGCTAGCTTAAGCCTCAATGTTGTTGATGCTTCGTTTTAGAACGATTGCCAACTAGCTTAAGCCTCATTGTTGATGTTTCGTGTTAGCACGATTGCCAACTAGCTTCGAAGTGATTGGTGATGCTTCGTTTTAGAACGATTACCAACGAAGGTAGCTACGGGGAGTGGTTGGGTTTCCCAACCCGCGTTTCTGGGAGAAACATATTTTCCCTTTTATCCTGGGTGGTTGGTGTAACTTGGAGTTACTGAAGCTTCCAACCAAGGGGCTGGTGTTTCAGCTGGGCCGGCATATGCTTTTTGTTTAAACGTAGGCCTTTGTTTGTCCTTTGTGTTCCTTGTCCCTGCACGGGGTTGTTTGTTTTGTCGTTTACTTTTTGAGTTTCGGCTCTGTCTTGTATGGTTTGTTAAGCGCGCCTATTATCCAGGTAGGTATTGTTTACATTTCCGACACTGTTTTTCGACTGACGTTAATCGTAACTGCTAGATTTCTGGTAGCTGGTCGTCTGGGAGATAAAGGAACCAACAACAACTCTCCGCTCTCCCTTGGTCTGCCATCTGTCATCCAGCCAGAGGGAAAAAGGAAGGACACCGGTTGCTGGGTGAGTTACGTAGGTGTTTAATGTGTCTTTGTTTCTTTCAAAATTGTATTCTTTTGTTTATTTCCCGCCATGGGTTTTAACTATAAGTTTCCTTTCATCGTTGTTTTTGAATTATAGGCTGTAGGCTATTGTGTTAATTATGAATACCTATACTAGTTCGCTGTCTGGCCCAGCTAAGATTGTTGCACGAAGGTTTTGGGATGATGCTTGTGTGCAGTTTTCGCTATGGGCGATGTACTGGAATTATTTCATCTAAAGTAAAAAAGGATTTGCCAAGGTTCGCAAATAAGGTTCAGTCTGATTTATTAAGAAAACAATACGATTGCAAAAGGACCTCAGGATAAATCACAGAGTGGTTCATCTGAACAGAAGTGAAGTAGGCTCGTCTTGCGCGGCCTCATATGTGAGCAATACATGGATGTGACGCTATCAGAGATTTGGTTGGCTAACCCATCTGTACACGTCATAATAGAGTGACGGACATCATCAACAGTGGTCGACAAATACAGAGAAAGTGCGGTACACTTTGAATATATTTCAGGTGGAGTAATGCATTTTTTCCCCCCCATCTCTGTTCACCCTAACTTCAGGGAATTTTTCGTTTTCACCCTTAGGGGGCGTTGTTGTATTGATGAGACAAGATTAGGGAGGGGGAGTGGGCACCCCTGGACCTAGTCTCCAACAAGCGGGGGCGGAATTGCAAGTGGAAGTGTTGGGGAGGAGACTGAAGGCCCCCGTGTCTGGTGAAGTATGAATCAACATACTGCTCTGGTACCGCTTAGTCAGCACTGTGTCGCCGTTAAGGGGTTGGCACTGTGTGGTACGTGGGCGACAGTCCACACCAAAGCAGAGGAGCGTAAGAGACTACCTCTGTGAATAGGCAAGGCTGGTGAAAACGGTCAAAGTTCTAATATCCATAGCAACGTGGAATTAGGATCAGACTGTCGGTTCTGAGCTGAGCGACTAATAATCACTACAGTGTCCGGGATCGCTATCGACTGGGTCGGTCGGTCGGGTCGCAGATGGCAGTAAGACCACCAAGGTGGCCGCCGTGCCCGGCTCAATGTACAGTCAGGCCACTACAAGCCAAAAGTGAATGCGTTAGTAGGCGAGTAGTGCTTCTGTGATCGGTGGGCTTTGAAAAGAAGACATCGGGAAGCAGAAGAGCTCTCATTCTGGGGAAGCCCGGGCTGAGCTTTCAGAAGGAAAGGGGTCTAGTCTGGGACTGCGCCCTGGGTGGGAGGTCCGAAAGACTCAAGCGTGTTGTTGTTTTATTTCATGAAATGGCCACAGAAATTCTAAGAGCAAGATCCAATTGGTGCGTGAGCAGGTCAATTACCTTGATCACGACTGGGGACTGGGCGTGTTAAAGTAATTCTTACATTGCCCCTGATGTCACTGCTTGGGACTGTAGGCTACTGCAGAGCCTAGATCCCTGCTACTGTCCGATTCGGTAAATGCACAAAATCTAGGTCCCCACTAACAAACTACATGGACTGACGAGCCCGACTGGCTCTAAAAAAGCGTAAACAGAGACTAACCAACTGTTTAAGTTTTCCTGACTATGACTAACACCGTTTCCCCAAAGCAGGATCAGTTTCATGCCATGAAGAGGAGAGGATAGAATGTGACTTGCACTTAACAATGTTTCTGAGAATATCTTCAACAGACTGCTGATAACCAGTCCTGATGCAAAAGAGGGGTTCCTGCATCACACCAAGCCTGGGGATTGGGTCCTGATCCGCGACCTGAGTCCGTACCAGATTCTACTCACCACGCAGATGGCTGTCAAAGTAGCTGAGAGAACTTTGTGGGTCCATGAGAGCCATTGCCGGGTCGTCCCAGACCAGAGGAGCAGACGAGCAGCCTGAGAAGTAAAGGTGGCGGGGTGAACCTACCTGCAGAAGATGGAGCAATCAGGACCATGGCATTCAGGCCTGTGTGGAATAGCTGTCAAAGTAGCTGAGAGGACTTTGTGGGTCCATGCGAGCCATTGTCGGCGGGTCCAAGCAGCAGAGGACGGTCCACAAAGGGATCGCAAACACCATGAGGCTGAAGATGCAGCCGAACCAGAGATCTCAAGGGCAAAGCAGTGGGCCACCACACTGTCCTGTCCTCTGGTGAGCAATCTGAGGAGGAGTGACCTTGCCGGTCACCTCCTTCTCATGGTCGTTGTTATGGCAACGTGGAGAAGCTCAACAGCAATGACTGCATCAAAACACACACGCACACACTGCAACTAACATTGAACATTCAGACAATGAGACATGGAAGCTGCGATCCAGAAGAGGAGTCGCCTTGTTTTCCCCAATTACATTCTATTGTCCACAACAGATGTGAATGAACTTTGAAATTATCTTGAAGAAATGTATGCTATTTGTTTAGAAGAGTTAATGTTTTGAAACATGAGCTGGAAAATTGTTTTGAAGGGTAAATTCTATTGGGTTTTTCCTCTAAATTGAACAAGAGGTTTTTTTCCCCTCTTCAGAATATTGACTGTTTTAGACTAGTAACCATGTCATCTTTTTACCTTGTCAAATTGAAGCAATGATTTTTTGTGCATGGTTTGCATTATATGCCAGAACGCCAACTAACACCTAGGTGAGTTTCTTGTCTTTGAAATCGAGGGTTTAATATGTTTTTTAATGATTTTTCAAGATGCCCATCCACATCCATTGTATGCCCAAAACGGTGGTAGAGCAATTATCAACTTTCTCGAAAATGCTAGTTTTGTAAACGTTTTGATCTGAACCATTGTATATGATCATAAGTAACCTTAAAACAGGGCTAAACATGCATTTTCCCTTTACTATTCCTTTAATATGACATGTACAAATGGGTTAGCCAATCACATCCCTGGAAGCGTCATACCTGTGTATTGCTTGAATATAAGGCCGCGCAAGACCAGACTGCGGCACTTCTGTTGGATAACCACTCACGTGCGTTATCCTGAAGTCCTTGCGCTCGTATGTTTTCTCAATAAATCAGACTTGATCTGTTTGAGTGAACCTTGGCAAATCTTTTTACTTTAGATCAGATTAAATTCCATTACAGTACTTACACCTTTGTTATAGTAGTACCTCTGTAGTACTTACAGTACAACTCTACGACTTATACTGACATGCTACTTACAACTCTGTTATACTGACATATTACTTACAATTCTGTTATACTGGCATACTACTTAAAACTCTGTTATACTGGCATAGTAGGCCTACTTACAACTCTGTTATACATGGCATACTGTAGTACTTAAAACTCTTGTTATACTGACATACTACTTCCAACTCTATTATACTGACATAGTACTTCCAACTCTGTTATACTGACATAGTACTTACAACTCTGTTATACTGACATGCTACTTACAACTCTGGTATACTGATGTAGTACTTACAAGTCTGTTATACTGACATAGTACTTATCACTCTGTTATTTAAGCAATAAACCACTCGAGGCCGTGTGTTATAGTGATTTTGAACAGCTAGGGGGCGTTGTTAGGCACGACGTGAAGCGGAGTGCCTAAAACCCCCCTAGCTGTTACCGTATAAAATCCTTATAACACACGGCCTCGAGTGGTTTATTGCTTTTATACAACGGTTACTACAGCTATTAGTGTAAAATAAACACACAATATAAAATATTAACATTTATTCAAAACAAAGCATCATTCCCTCAATTCCGCCGAGCAAAATAGTTCCTCTAACAAAAGGGTTGCCAAGCAACAGATGCATTGGATGGAATCAGGGCTGTGTTCAAATTCAGCTAACGGAGGCGAACGTTCATGGCAAACATGTTTTCTCCAAACGGTCACATTTGAACGGCTTTTTATGAACGTTCCAAATAGTTTTCATGAATGCAACAATCCCCATCTGGGAGCACATCTCCAGTAAGCCTGGGTCCATTGTGATCTTCGTTCTGTTACTGGCGAACTACCTCTCCAGACTGTTAGCAACCGTTTGCGGCGAACACAAAGCTAACAAAAAATAGTTCGCTAACGTTCGCAAACGTTCGCTATGTTCGCTGAATTTGAACGCACCCCAGTTGTTTTGAAAAAACACAATGATAGGCCTACAATGCATTGGATCAAATGGGAGGCGCATTAATACTGAAAATGGAATGATATGCGGTCCCAGGTGTGTGTTACTAAAGCATTATGGAACGGGAAGCAGTGGGATGTCACGGATATCGCCACGGCTAGCGGGAGTGGTTAGGCACGACGTGCAGCGGAGTGCCGTTACACCCCGCTAGCCGTGGCGATATCCGTGACATCCTACGGCTTCGAGTTCCATGCTTTTATACAACGGTTGCCACATTTATCTGTCAATATTTCAAAAAGAAAGACAATACGAACTTTAAATAAATGTATTTTTAATGGACCGGAGCCGGATCTATACCGTTGTATAAGTAAGGGATAATCAACTCATAGGTGTGCGTTAAACATTTTTAAGGAACGACGTTGAGGCGAAGAACCTTGCCTCCGCAAAGTGCCTTAAAACCGTTTAACGCACCCTTATGAGTTGATTATCCTGCTTATACCATGGCCCCACATGCCAAAGACAAATAAATATGTGCCATTTACTCACATTTTCTACATTCAAATATAAAAAAAAATGTTATTTATGTGTTGCTCATTGCTGAGTCTCATTATAATCCCTCACTGCTAAATCATGTTGCTATGGAATTACAAATTGAATATATCACATCTTGGAGGAACAGCGATGACATCCAATAGTTAACATGTGTTTGGAACCGTAATTGAAATGGAAAGTGTCCGTTGCCTTTTCTTTCAGCAATGTCTCTCAACCCTGGATACGACCTAGCAACCAAACAATGAGCCTAGCAACCCAAACTAGCTAATTCCATAGCCTACTGTACCCATATATCTATGACTGTAGCTACTTGATATTGCTAGATAGCAATGAGCGAAGTGTAGGCTACTGCATATTTGCTGTGCAACATATAAATCGTCACGCTTTCAAACCTAGTTGCCAACAAACAGACCAGACACCTGATTGTCCTCAACTCCAAAAGTATTGTTTTCATGTCGTGGTATATCACTGTCAGTCGTATCTTACGTTCATTGTGAGTTGATTTGCGAGGATAACTGACAGTGATAGGCTAATGTTATAACATGAAGTGAAAAAACAGTTTTTGATTTGGGGACAGTGAGGTGTCTGGCTATCATAAAGAGTTTGTTGGCAAATATATTTGCCAATTGGACAATGGATGCATTGCAAATATGCAGTATCCAACACTTCGTTCATGGCTAGCTAGCAATGGTACAACAGGCTATGGGATTAGCTAATTTGGGTTGCTGTCAAAGCCGGCGCATTAATTTAGATCGGTAATTAAACTTCAGCTGAACTACGTGTGCATATACACGGTTTTAACGCACGTCTGCTGGCCAATCTGAAAAGAGTATTAACCCAGGCCATGGTATAAAAAGTATTATACAACAGTTAGTTCTGGTTCTTGATTCTGATTGGCTGGAAGCTGTGTTAAAATACTTTGTAACATGTGGCATTTTCCAGCTCAGTTTCCACATTATTACATAGAAACTATAACCTCTGTTTCACACATTGTACCTTAAATACAACACATTGTACCTTAAATACTGATTGGGGGGGGTAACTATATGGTAATTAAATAACTACCGATAACTAATGGTTTTCTAGTAATTATGTAGATTATTACAGGGTTTTTTAGTTGGTAACTACATGGTAATGTAGATATTACGAGGGTATTAGTATGTTATTACCGTGCTGTAATGTAAAGTGGTACTGCAATAACATATGGTTGGAGACTTCAATGTGGAGAAAGAGGAAAAGAAACAAAACAAACCTGTACACTCACCCCTAGTCATATATACATACTGTACATGAAGCGCATTGAGCATATTTTTCTAAATTTGTTCTCACACCTTTTAGTGTCAATCTTTATTATGCACTTAACATGTTACAGTAGATCATACAGATGAGTGCGTACCAATGAGTCAACAGTAGATTGGAGGGTGAAGTGCACTAAAATGCATGAGTTTCCACTAATTGTAGAGGTGACCTCAGGGGAGACAACAGATAGTGTAATAAATTAGAGGTAGCTTGTAAATGAACAGAAAAAAACATTGGCAGATGCATCGTTGATATTCTAATCTGATGATTACAAATACCTTCCAATCAATAACTCATCACAGAATAAGCTTTTCCTCAAGGGGTAGGCTATCCTGTATATTTTACTACCATGTGGCACCTGCAGGATGAAAGTATTTGCAGGGAAATAGTAGTTACGGAAACTGCAAAGCCTCTCTTTCTCACATTGAGGGTTTGATTTTCTTTGTTTTATTCACACACCATAATACTTACGCCATTTCTTCATCACTACTGATATAAACCTGTTCAATATGTCTCGTCATATTCAATTGCCTCCTGGTCTGCAGTGTGAAGGGCGACGAGCCCCCCTTCTAGTCTGTGGAGTGGACAGGCCTCGATAATGTTGTCCATTGTCTGTGTCTCTCCACAAGCACAAAGTGGGCTTGGCTTGCTTCCCCATCTGTGAAGGCTGGCCAAGCAGGGGCCTTGTCCAGTCCTGAATCTATTGAGCATTGCCCACTGTCTCCTTGGGAGGTTGGTGCCAGGGACCTGTTGTGTAGGGTCTGACACCAGATGTTTGTTTGGGACCTCCTTGGACTCCCATTCCTTTTTCCAAGCTGTTTGAGTGTTAGAGTCGGCTGGAGGCGTGTTCTTCCAGATTGGTTTTCTGGATGGAAGACGTGCAGAGGGTGGGTTGAAAATATCTTTGTGAATTGGTAGATGAGGAAAGTCTTTGGCCTTTTGGAGCATCTTTTGAGTAAATGCTACTCGCCTGATATGTGGGGGGGCAATATTGGATAGGACAGGGAGCTAGGGGAGGGGTGTTGAACGGATGGTCCCAGTTATTATGCGCATAGTTGAGTTGAGCTGGAAGTCCACGTGGTGCACATCGGCTGACCTTGACCAAACAGGGGCACAGTATTCCGCAGCGGAGTATGCCAGGACCAGTGCCGAGGTGTGCAATGTAGGAGTGGCTGCCCCCCTTTTTGCGCCAGCAAGAGAATTTCAATAATGGGTTTTTATCCATAGGGAAAACCTGCTTTATGAACAAAACTGAGATAATATTAATTATGAATTAATAAATTCATATATTAATATTTTAATCCCTCTCTTCTCTCCAAAAACTGAGGAGGACTGTCCTCCCCTGCCTCAATGGACGAGCCTCCACTATACTCAACTGTAGCAGGCTATACGGTACTAGTGCACTACTAATACTGTACACACTTGTTTGGCATTTTTTGTTTTGTGTATCTATTTCGATGTGTGTAGGCTAGAGCCTTTTTTTGCCCCCCAAAAAGCAAAAAAAAAAAAAATCGACCAACGGCATTTATTTCAAAATATTGTACCTAAGTCATTGTGTTGCCTCTGTGTCTGGCGTATTTGTAAAAACATTCATTTATTCACAAGTAGGCCTACAAACTTCTGTGTTATTTCTGATATAAACCTGAAGCAGCTGGTCAGTTCACCTCAACAAGAATAGCCTTAACCCAAGTAATCCTTTTAGAGATAATATCGTATTTTTTAAGAGATATATCGATGATATTTCGTGTGCATTTACTGGCCCAGAAGAGGCATTATTCCAGTTCAGAGATTACATTAACAACACGTATCCTTCCCTAAAATGTACGATGGAACACAGATAAAATACACTTTTTAGACCTGCTTATCTCTAATGTAATAATGAAGAGAGAACATTACATCTATATTTTCGTAAGGAGACGGATAGGAATACTATCTTGCACACCCAGAGCCACCATCCCAAATCTCTAAAAGACAATATCCCTCATGAACAGTTTCTAAGATTAAAGAAGATCTGTAATAAAGTTTTGATTCAGAAGCCAAAGAGATGGGAGGGGGATTTATTCAGAGAGGCTATAGGAGTGAAACTATTGAAAAGGCGTATAACAGAGCTCGACAGAAGGACAGAGAGGGTCTGTTGACACCGAGACATGTACAAAAGGAAAATAATGTTACCTTTGTGTCAGAATATAGCCATGCATCTACTGCAGTGAAATGTGTCATTAAAACACATTGGAGTATGTTAAGCAGTGATCCAAGCCTAAAAGCACTGTCCCAGTGCATCCCTAGATTTTGCTTCCGTAGAGGTAGGAATATTAGAGATACTGTTGTCTCCTCTATGTATAAGGAACCCACTCCTGCTAGGAATTGGCTAGCACAAGAGGTACATGAAAACTACCCATGTGGAAGGTGCACACATTGTTCCAATACACGTACCACCAAAGAGTTCAATCACCCTCAGATGGGCGAAAAGTACAAAATCAAGGAGTTAATAAACTGTATGTCTACACATGTAGTATAAATGCTTAAGTGGCCATGTGGCTTGATTATGGATGTAGATGTCACAATATTATTTATGTGAACAGGTCAACAACCCGTGTGTGAGTGTGTTATCTGTAAATATAAAACACCCTCCACAAATACCCCTAAAAGATTTGTAAACTCACAAAAATATTTTGCAAATGTAAAATCGATCTGCAAATACACACATGGATTCCACAGATAAAAAACATATCTGTGAATATATTACAACCATTTACAAATATATGAAAAGCATGTTTGAATATTTTGTGAATATCTTTCTAACATTTATAACTTTTGAGAGGGCATTCGTGAATCATTGTTTTATTTGTGGATCTCATTTCTATGCGTGTGGATCTTAAAAGCATTTGTGGATCTCAATTCTACGAGTGGATAGAAAAGCCATTTGTGGATTGCAATTTTAGCTGGATCGCAAGTCTACAGTGAATCGTAATTCTTGTTTTGAGACATTTGAGCAGTCTACAAGAATCATAACATTAGCTCACTGCTTTTTAGCCACCGACAGCTACCGTTAATATTATGGAAGCTGCTGTTGTGAGCTATCTGGCTATCACGGTCTTATTGTGCAACTTCACAGCTTGCTATTAGCAGACAGCACTAAAGTTGACAAAACCACACTTGCACATCATTAGAATTTCAACCATTTATTTGGGATTTAACATCCAATTGAACATGGAAACTGAATACTACCTGATATTTCAACCTGCTGCCATCAGTCCTCGGGTTGTTAACATGATACTGGGCACGTCTCCTTGCTTGTGTCTGTAATGGATTCTAACTGATCTAGTCAAAAAGGATTTGCCAAGATTCGCTCAAACAGTAAAGTCTGGTTTATTGAGAAAACATACGAGCGCAAGGACTTCAGGACAACGCACGTGAGTGGTTTATCCAAGTGAAGTGCCGCCCCCTGGTCTTGCGCAGCCTTATATTCAAGCAAAACACAGGTATGGCGCTTCCAGAATGTGATTGGCTAACCCATTGTACGTCATATTAAATGGCAGGCGTCATCAACAGTGGTCGAGAATACAGACACATGACATGAGAAATGGCGGTAATTTCTTGAAGGGACAAAGGATGGTTATTCTGGAGTAGACAACGTCTAGGTGTTTTGACCTCCTGGAGGTCATCCTGTCATGAATTAGGTTAGCACAGCTATGTGAAAGGTTGAGGGAGGTGGTGAATTACAAAAGGAGGTGATGAAACTATAATTTCTATGACATGTCCATGAATATCCGACGCAATGATGTTCCATGTAGTGTCTGAAAACCGTTTAATCGTTCCCTATGTAGTTCACTATGTCGGTAACACTACATAGGGAATAGGGAGTGAGGGAACTATTTTGAACACAGCGTTAGCTAGCTCCATTAGCTAGCTTACTCGTCCTGATGCCTCGTTCCATATGAGAACACTGCTAGCTGGCTAGTTAGCTCTGTGAGATAGCCTACTGTGTTAAACCTCTATTTGTCCCAATACCTTGTTCCATTATGAGTTCACAGACTGACGTCAGTTACAGGCTATGTTGGTAATAATTAAATTACAACCAGACGGAGAACAAGGAGTTTGAGAACAAGGTAAGCCCATCTAATGTGCCAGATGAGGCTACAGCAATGGGTCAATGAGTAATATTACTTCTCCCTCTATGGGCATGCAAGCGGTGGTGCGGAATGCCGCAGACGGTGTTGAGATCCCGCAGGTAAGATTACTACCCCCAAGGGCTCACTACTGTACCTCATTTCCACTATGACACCTCAAAGATGAAAGATGAATCAAAGAAAAGATGAATTCTACTGTATAATCATTAAAGAGTTTCCTACAAATCCTCTTCCTATAAATCAATTAATACAGTATGTTATTTGAACTGTTGATTCTCCAATTCTCTTTCCTTCTGGTCTACTTTTTCAGGATGTACTGTATGGGTTTCTGTCGAAAATAGATGCATTTAAACTCGCCAAAAAGAGAGGTAAAGGTGTCGTGGGAAAAGGGCCCACTCAAAGTGACAGAGAGGCCAGAAAACACATTCCCCTGGGAGCTTTTGAAGTGCCCTGACTGACCACCAGTGGCATATAATTTCTGTCGATTTATTCTGAAGAACAGGCTCACCCACTGGCTGTGCGTTTGCCCGCCGGTCAGCAGAGTGCATTCAGAATTCATTTAACGTCCACTCCAAGTTATCCTCAGTGGCAGTTGGAAATAGAGGTTGTAAATGTCCTCCATTATGTATGGAGAGAGAGACCCTGATGTACCTGCAACCCTGTTATGAATCACTATCACAGTGTCACAGACAACTGCCACACCAACGCCCTCTGATTTACAGCAGACACTCACTTTAATGGTGATTATCCCTCTCACTCCCACAGAGAAATACACTTAACCATGGTAAACACCCAATGTTTTCAGCGTGCTGACGGGCTCTGATGCATGTTCCATGGTGGGGAGAATGAAGCAGCATGGCCACACTCAGAAACAAATTAAACAGATTAGATAAGGCCGCTACAGACTATTACACAACAGACCACTACAGACCAGATCAGATTAGACCACCACAGATCACTACAGACCACACCTCTATAGATCAGAATAGACCAACAGACCACTACTGTATGTATATGCTATGTTATGGGGTGTCCCTTTATTGCCAAAGTCATACTGTAGGATGTACTGTTGCTGCAGCAACATTATTTAATATCTGATTTGCCCACAAGTCACTTTTCTGTAACATTTCAAAGACACCACAGATTGCATTGAGTCGTCCACAGATGGACCTTCCATATTTGTCTCCAGTTATCCCTATTCTCCATACACCTAGAGATCTCATCGGTGGTCTCCACTTCGGCATCCATCTTATGTCCATAAATGTTTTGGTGGGACGTCCTCACGACTTGCGTCATGGAGATGGCTCCCATAATACCAGCTTGCTGGTCGGAAGCTCATGGTGTCTGTAACAGTGCCCAGCCAGCCTCATTCTCCTTGCTGCTATCTTCCCACTCAGCCTTGGCATCTCACCATACAGATCTTCAATACTGACATGCTCGTTGTGATTTATGTCCAGTGCTGCACGTAGCATTCTGGTGTAGCATCCGTCCAGCGACTTCTGAAGGGAGTGGCTCAGGGTCCAGCACTCACACGGCATCCACGGTGGTATCAAAGAAGAGGAGCTTGGTTTCAAGGGGAAGCTCGATTTCCACACATTGCTCATGCCGTTTAGAGCTCTTCACGTTGAGTGCCCTCCTCACTTTAAGGTCCTGCTCCATTGAGTTCACCCAAGAGCCCAGGTACTGTATTTGAAGTCCTCAACCTCCTTCAGAGCAGTACCTTCAGCTGTCATTAGGGGCAGATGTTCCAGGGTGTTATAGGTGGTGACCTCAATTTTCTTGACATTCAGTCCAAGACCCACCTTGGAACATTCCTTTTCCACTCTGGTCAGGAGCTCTTGTGCTTGCCTCACATGGTTAGATATCAGGCTGATGTCGTCAGCGTAGTCCAGGTCTGTTAGGATTACAGCGGGATACCTTCTGGATTTAATGTTTATGTTAGATTCGTATGTGTTTCTATTAACCCATATTCACAGAAAATAATGGGTTTCCAGCATGATATTACTTTTGTATGTGCAACACAATTAGCCTTGAATGAGAGAAATCTACATAATATTTTGCACCGCAGTACCAGTGAAATCATATAATGCGATAAACATTGACTGAAGGGATTATTTTGCACATTTACATTCACAAGGTGTTAGAAAGGTTCCAAATATTTAAGTACATGATTATTATATTTGCTTATTATTTCCACCTTAAGAACAGAGTTAAGCTGTGAGTAATATCTACCTGGCACCTTAAGTGCGCAATGCGTTCTGGGTCTTTCATTCATCCTGTACCAGAACGGTGAATTCAGTCAAGTTCGCCACGCTATAACTTCATCTGTGCAGCACTGCAGTGTGTGCGTCTCTGAATTAGGCTACTGTAAATTCACTGTTTCAACCCAGTAATTTATGTTGTACTCATTGGCCGTGCTGATTTGTGTTACTGCCGTTTCTGTACTATGCTACTGTGCTATTTTGGCTGTTTCTCCTGCCACAACTTGTTTCCATGAGTTTCACAACTACAGTAAATTTGACTGCCCATCCTGTCAGAGCAGTCTACAACCCCCCCACCCCCGTTTTCTGGCACAATGGAACCAAGGGGCTGTAGACCCCATCAACCTGACACTCCAGGGAGAGTGAATCAAACAAATAAAGAACAGTAATTGAAAGGATTTTAATAGTATGTTGACCCAGGTCTACTACCTGTACAAACAGCTCCAGATTATTGCATGTAAACTACTTCAATTTTGAGAGGAGAATGTACCCGGTACCACTTTACATTACAGCACGGTAATAACATAGTAATACCCTGGTAATATCTACATTATTACTGGGGAATTACCAACAAATTACTAGTAGTTACCAGGAGTAGTTACCATGTAGTTACCAACTAATAAACCCTGTAATAATCTACACAATTACTAGTAAATTACCAAGTAATTTCTATTAGTTATCGGTAGTTATTAGTAGTAGTTACCATATTGTTACCCCCAATCCCTATTTAAGGTACAATTTGTTACCTGGAAACAGAGATTGTAGTTTCCATGACCTGTTGGTGGTCATGGTGGTTTAAATTAATGGCAACACGTAGCCTAGAGGAAAGTCCGCACGCAAGCATCAATTGAGGCTGGTGATAATGTTATTACTGTGCTGTAATGTAAAGTGGTACCATGTACCCTTTACTACTTTGTTGATATGAGTAGGTATGGAGATAATTCCATGTACTGCACTCTTCATTGAAGAACTGTTTTGAATTTTGGGTCCAGCTGCTGTGGATATACATGTGTGCCAGGGCTCTATCAATAGCACAGAACACCTGTTCCATACACTCGGAATCCATTAAATAACAATAATAGAACCAAGCAGTATCTCTACAATTGCAGAGGAAGGGCTATGGGTGGCACTTTAACTATAATTACCTGCCCTGCCCGCCCAAATGTCCCTCCAGAGTTCCACCACTGTATACATTTTGTGGTACTAATGGAGGTTCTGTTGTTTAATAAAATGAAAGCTTAAAGAGGTATTTTTTTACGACTGGGGTTCTCTCATCATTACTGAGGGCCAAGGGCCCATTATTATCCCAGAGTTATTTGTAGCCATCATTGCTGGCATCGCCTGGATGGAGACAGGGGCTGTAAAGAAGAGGCATGGTCTCTAAAAGGGGAGATATACAACAGCCTGGGTCTCACATGACAAATGAGGAGCTGGGCTTGCGCTTATTTATGGCTACTTAAAGCTGTCGGCTGGGGATGATTTAGAGTGACCGCTTGATTGGAAAGTGTGAGATCGGCCCCATCATTTCGACCCAGAGCCACCAGATGAAGGCACAGATGAGTGAGGGAAATGGTAAGATTACAGTTTGCTGTAAATGTTTACCTGTCAGGAAGGTCTAAGAGATATAGCTTATTACTGTGCACAATAGCCATACTGAAGAGATGATATTCAACAATTACAATACATGACTGCTATTGTATATTCTTTTAATTGGCTAAAATAAAACACATGAAACAACACTTCCTCTACAGCAAATTGTGCAGGCGAGTAAAGAAAGCATCAGTTTACCTTCATAGGTACAATCTGTTCATGACCAGCAGCCTGCTTAGCTTGTTATTTACGTTAGTCTTCTTTAGTTCTTTGAATGAGAGGATTTATTGGAAGAATGAAGCAGGCTGCAGTATCTCTGGAAGCAAAAAATAAATTAAAAGTTAAATTACATGCCCGATGAAAACGTTGGATTTGGAGATGATGGAGGATAAGAAAGAGAAAGCAGAATGTGTGGATAAGGTAGATATACTGAAGCTTGTCAAGGTGAAAGGTGAGGGAATTGATTGGTAAAATCCATTTGCAATCACCGCCAGTACTATAATATGACCTTTACTATTAAATTGCATATGTGTGTGATGAAATCCATTGAAATAGGATATAGTGGTATTTCCAACAATTCCACTGCTCTATCACAGCAGCATCTTTCAAAAAACAATTAAAGGTGGGGTAGGTAGTTTGACGTCAACAAGGCCTCCGATTGGTCATATTTTTCAAAAGAACCCGCCCTTCCCTCCTGTCAATCATGATGTAGCCCTCCAAACATGACTGGTACTGTAGGTGTGGTGAGATGGAGACCCTGATTGGTCAATACATTCAGGCGCGGTGCATTCTTTGAATCAAAAATACAGAGGCAGCGGTAAACACAGAGATCCAAGTCTATTCTCAGAGCACTTCTGTTACTGATAACTGAAAGCAAACTACCTATCCCACCTTTAATCCACGTGTATGAAAACATTAGTGTGTGACCTCATCTTTGAGCAGTCGTGTATAGATTATGATGTTGGGGCTTTTTCTTCTATGAAATCGTTTGCATTGTGAAAGCCCTTTTAGCTCGAGCTCTCAGCTTTATCATGAGAAATGTATCCCTCCAGATCTGCAGAGCTTCAGTAAAATTAAGCTCAAAGATGTTCATCTTCAGTGCAAGCTTAGCATTTCACTGGCTTATCTGACATCTTGACAAAGTTTTTTTTTTTTGCTGCATTGCCGTTTAAGAAGTAGTTCAAAGATGGATATGCACCTTGTTTCAACCCTCCTTAGCATTTCATTTTTCCCCAAAATTGCTTCTGCTGGTCTGTCTTGTTCAGTGGGTGGTGAATACCGTGCTCCACCAGATACCCCGGTCTGAGGGGGGGTGTCCTGGCCCTATGGCCTCAGGAGCTGCTGAGAGAATGGGAGCTTCTGACAAACAGCACACCATCTTACAGTCTACCTGCTGTCCACACCTACAGCAATGCAAGTCTTATCATAGACCTAAAAAATAGAATTCCTACTGTAGGCATTAATATGGAGTTGGTCCCCCTTTGCAGCTATAACAGCTCCCACTCTTCTGGGATGGCTTTCTACAAGATTTTGGAGTGTATCTGTGGGAATTTTTGCCCATTCATCCAGAAGAGCATTTGTGAGGTCAGACACTGACACTGATGTTGGACGAGAGCACCTAGCTCGCTATCTCCGTTCTAGTTCATCCCAAAGGTGTTCGATGGGGTTTAGGTCAGGGCTCTGTGCGGGCCAGTCAAGTTCTTCCACACCAACCTCACCCAACCATGCCAGTATGGACCTTGCTTTGTGCACTGGGGCACAGTCATGCTGGACAAGAAAAGGGCCTTCCACTTCCCCAAATTGTTCCCACAAAGTTGGGAGCATGGAATTGTTCAAAATATCTTACAGTTGACCGTAGAATATCTAAGAGGGAATAAATTTCACAAACGTACTTGTTGCAATGGGGGAATCCTATTACAGTACCACACTGGAATTCAGTGAGCTCTTTAGAATGACACGTTCTTTCATAAATGTTTGTGTGTGCATGGCTACAGTAGGTGCTTGATTTGATACACCTGTGGCAAATGGACTGAATGAAACACCTGGGCTGCGTTCCGAATCGCCTACTACCCTACTATATAGTATGCCAAAACAGAATGTAGTATGTCCCAATACATAGTATGCCACATGCAGTATGGCAAAAGTACCAGGATGTCCTACTACATCCGGTCGTATTTTGTAGTATGCACGCCAGCAGGCTTTTCTGGCTATTCTGACCCACAATCCTTTGCGCAGCGGTAATGTGCGTCACATGCGCGAGTTGACAGCTGTAGACGAATGTCGCGTTATGGACAGCGACGGATGTGGCCTAATTTCAAGGCGCAATGTTATGACAAGGTAGTATGTCCCAATTGGATGCCTACTGCTTGCAAAGTACGTACTTTCTAAGGGCAGCTGTAGTAGGTACTGGTAGTAAGAAGTAGAAGTATGCGATTCGGAACGCAGCCCTGAATTCAGTGACTAAGAGGTGTGTCCAAATACTGTGCATATAGTGTATATTACAAGACTGTCCTGGAGTCCTTTTTTATTTATAACCATCTGACGGCAGATACTGTTACGCTACAAAATGTTAACTTAAGAGATGATAGGAAAATATATTGTTGTAACACCATGTAACAGCGTGTCAGTACTGTCGTTTCAATGATTCAGCATTACTACAGCATAATGGGAGATGATCAGAGATATCACATGATTGACAGGTGACTCACGGTTGCATAAAAGAAACACTGTAGAATCGACAGCCACCACACTCCTCTAAATCAACATTATGCATATACAATTAGACTGCTGCACCTTTGAAATTAATCATCCATGATATTCCCTTCTTCGCTCGACACTCATAAAGCTCCTTTCTCAGCTTGTTTTGAATGTGTTCCCTGAAGACAGACAAGAGCAAAATGGTTCACAGTACATAGTGTCCTCGAGCCGTCCAGATTGCCTTTGAGCAGCCCAGATAGCTCTGTCAGTGTTCCTGTGAGGGGATTATCAGTAATAAGATGCTGCTTTGGCGGATCAGCAGGATCGTGTTCAGGAGGCTCCTGCCACGAGATCTGCCTCAGACATCCATCACCAGCCCTCAGCCCATACACTTCACAATACTGGAGGTCTTCACACAACACCATGGGTTAACTCCTTAGGACTCATGAGGAGAGCAGGCTATTGAGTACATACATATGAATTAGCATTGCTACAATACAAATCTGCTAATGAAAATATCTCATGAACCATAATGTGTATTTACAAACTAGTGTATGTATGATTAAACAAGTGTCTAAATGGGATAACTTAAACAAGCAACAAACAATGCACACATTATAGACACTTAACATACATATATGTATGCAACATATAAACAAAACCAAATTTTGTTTTGATAGGATACTGTACAGTAAACATTCTCTGGTTTATGGCAATTTATGTGAAAAGCCATACCAATGTATTAATTGGTTAATAATTGCCATGCTGTTTGAGATATCAGCTGTTTAAGACCTTAGTCCATAGATGCTGTGTCCCGGGTTTGGTTCATCACATACAGTACACCCCAGCGACAGCGCAGGTAAAAACCACTGAACTAATTTTCACAAAACTCGGTGGAAGGGTGTAGCATGGTTCAACATAGAAGCCATTTAATTTTGGAGTGGATCCGACTAGCACTGTGTCAAAATATGTTGACAAATCTGTAAAATAACATTACTAGCACTATGGTATGGTCATATTCAGGCTCTGTGTCTCTGAATGAATTACGAATTTCATGTCTGACCCCCATTGCAAAATAAGCCCTTAAGATATAGGTCTCTTCTGTCATCTTGCCACAAAGGCTACTGCTCAGTATAGTCTAGTATCTCAGTGCTAATAAGCAGGCCATTGTATACAGTGCTCAGCCAGAGGAGATGAGAAGGAACATTCACCAGATTGGTCAGATTAACATTCCCTCCAGTTGTGTTAATCTGAGCAATCTCAGAGCAATGTCTCCACAGTGGATTAGATTCACACCTGGGTTTGCATTCACACTTGCAGGGGACCCTGAGCTATGTCCTGGATTTGCTACCAAAAACACATTAGAGCCAGATTGGACAAAATAAATAATGCCACATATTTTGGCACTGGTGATTTCTGCATATAACTCACTGGTGATAGAAGGGGAATGCCCGCACACTATAGCTCCATGCCACAAAATAACTTTAATACACAAAACAACATTTCGGTGCTATCTGGACCTTGGGCAGGTTAGTTATGCTTACTAACCTGCCGAAGGTCCAGACAGGACCGAAGTTCTTTAGTGGCATGGAGCTACAGGTATAGTGTGCAGGTCTTCCCCTTCTATCATTGATGCTATCCGGCCTGGCACCTATTCAAGTGATGTGCGTATAGTCTTTCTCTTTTCATATAACTCATTGGTGGACATGGATTTGTTACTCCACACTGGGATCAAACCCTGGTCCTGATTTAGAAACACACAAGACAACCTCTCATAATCTCAGCTACCAGTTACACCACTGAACAGCTACCTCTCTGACCACCCTTTCTAGTTTGGATTAGGATTACGCAAAAACTACTAGACCACTTTTCATGAAACGTGGTGGAGGGGTGTAGCATTTGCCAATTTAGAACCCATTCAATTTTGGCATACACAGAGCCACAAAATGCATTCAGGGGCGGAGGTTTGTGCTCTCATGAGCACCATTTCTAGTATTGGTTGTGTACTATGGGGGAAGTTGGTGAAAATAGTTTTTCAGCTGTATATAAGGTGCTGCTCGCCTGGTGTTCAATCACTCAAAGTTCTCCCACACAACTTCCCTTCTCCGTTCTCTACACTGGTTCCTAGTAGCAGCTTGCATCTCGATTAAAATGCTGGTACCATCCTACAGGGCAATGAAAGGAACAGCTCCCTCCTACCTCCAGCCCATGGTCAAGGCCTACACCCCCTCCTGACCACTACGCTCTGCTACCTCAGGGCAACTGGTTGCTCCATCACTCTGAGGCCCCTGCGGTCGATCGACATAGTCGCGGCTCTTCTCTGTCCTGGCCCAACACTGGTGGAATGAACTGCATACTGATGTCAGGACAGCAGAGTCGCTGCCCATCTTTTGCCGCAGGCTCAAAACTCACCTCTTCAAGAAGTACTACCAGGATCCTCCCTCTCAAGAGCCCATTGCATATTTGGTTGGCTATTCTTCACTTTGCCCTTCAGAAGTAGATTATGCTCTTAGTCACTTGTTTTAGAAAGGAGATGCACTTGTGAGTTCTGGCAAGTAGTACTGACTTTTCCTACATTAAATGCAATTATTGTAAGTCACTTTGGATAAAAGTGCCAGCTAAATGACTGTAATGTAATGAAATGAAATGTATTTTAATGTAAATACACATTTCCAAGTCCCTAAGTCAGCATTTCATTGGAGTTTACAAAATCCCCTCTTGTCCTGGATCCCTAAAAGAGTCACACTGGTGGAGTCCATGAATATAGGATTTATTTTCCCCCACCAAGCTTGAAGCAGACAGAAGAGGGGAAAACACCTTGTTAATTATTTCCTTGATAAAAAAAAAAGAAACCCTCCACTACTGTATGTATAGTATATGGGAGTAGAGGGGATAGCACCATATGCACACTGCTGATTGCTGAGGATCAGGTTTGTGGAGAATTAACGCTGTGCAGATGTCACTGACATCACAGACAAAGGGCAAGAGACTCCAGGAGCTTCACAATAAGCCCTGAGGCAGCATTTAGCTATGAGGACCAATGCCAGATCAGAGAGCTTTTGGTGGGAACGGACAGATATCGACATTAATATTGTTACATGGTAATGTTTGTTTTCAGTACTGTAGCCACAAAGTGATTGAAACTAGATGACCCAGAGGAGTGCTGGCAGTCGGGGAAGCTGTTGTCTGAAGATATGCTTCCCCAGAATGTTTTTGTGGGGATATGAGCCAATGGAAGTCATACTGTAGGCTACTCTCCTGAGACTCCTGAGATTATTGCATGCTGACTATACTGTCCCCAAACAATGAGTACAAATAATGTAATGTTGGAAACTGACAAGAGAACGGTGATCGTCTATGTTCATCTTTGAAACATGGTTTGAAAAAGAACACTGAAACATGGTTTACTATACAGTATAGAGGTCCCATTGAGAAGCAAGCCATTCACTTTTTTTATTTTGTATTTTTAGGAAATGATTACAACTTATCAACATGTTCTCATTCTCTTCCATGGCACGATTTGGCACTTAAGAAATGTCTTCCTTGTGTTTATGGATTTCTGGGTTGAATGCATTACAATACATACTAATTGGAGTCCTTGCACACCAGAACAATAGTCTAAACTCATATTCCAAAGCACAGTTCTTTGAAAGACCTGTAAATGACAGGGCTGTCTACAGGAGACTACAGTTACAGTACACTACTGTAAATACCTTGACATCGTAGCCTATGTGTGAAAACTTTGTAGAAAGGAAGTAAGTGGCCAGCAGAGAAGGAGTACCGCAAAGAATTATAGCTAAAGATTCAGCAACACTGAAAGCATGGAGTAGACTAATACTTACTGTAGGGGTGGTTTTAGGCTTTTGCCTCTGTTGCAGTTGCTTGGTGACAATCAACAAAACGACAGGCTCACATCTCTTCAAATATGCTTTTTTATTTACTTTGAAGGATATAGCCTTCCTGTCTCATTTTGTGAACTACCTAACTCGTCTCCAGGGAATGAAAAGGCTGTACTGAATAGAAATATTGGATGGAAAAGTGTTTGAAATTCAATAATGAAATTCAATAGAATGTTTTCTTATATATATTATACATCTAGCTATAGATTGTACTTGTGTATTATAGCCTTTTTTGTGTGCTGCCCAGCAAGCTCAGTCAGCAGTTCTCAGGGATGCAGGTGTGAGCCTCACATTGGGAGCAATTAAGCATTTCATTGTGGTACCCATATCAAATTGGCCAACCGTACATATGACAATATTTTTAATTAAGTATTTCTGAAAAAAACTCATATAGAATTGGGAGAGTTAATTGACACTTTGATAATTTCTACCTTCAACAACATATTGGCCAGATGTATTGTCTTTTGCAGATCCATTATAAGAGATGATACCTGTGTTTAAATGTCTGTTTTGTTATTTTTAAGCGAATGTCCTAGATGAGGCATCAAGAAGCTTTATCATTCATGTTTTTATTATATTTAGAAGGATATTGGTGCAGATTGGCAATTTGGTTTCAGATGTTTTAATGCCACATTATCAAGGTATCCTACTGCCACCTGGTGGAGGCCTGTGGACAGAAACCCACTCTCTGGCTGTGAAACTGACCTTGTTTATAACCAAGCATCAGAATACTCTGGAATCAAATGACTGTCACAAGTAGCCCATACTGTCCATCCTAAGAATCAGAGAGAACCTGTTGACAAGTAGTTTAATCATATCAGCAACAACTCAAGCATAGTGACATGACATTTGAGACCTATGCTCGACTGTTCTCTCCCTTTTGGGACAGTATTGGGATAACTTGATTCCTTCATCTTAATGTAAAGAACCATTCTGAAATCAAGATCATGACAATAAATTATACAGTAAGCTATTTTATTCCAACCACATTTTAATCTTAATTTGATGGTAATAAACTCACACTTTAATTATGCATGGATTTGTGTATGTAACTGTTAGGGCTAGGCGAGGAGGACCCAAGAGCAGACACGACAGGCGTAAGGGGACAAACCCACGTTGGAGCACGTTTAATGGCGAGGGTCAGGCAGGCGAGGGGTCAGGCAGGAGCGTGGCAGTCAGACAGGCGTGGGGTCCAGGCAGGTTCGTGGCAGTCAGACAGGCATGGGGTCCAGGCAGGTTCTTGGTTCTCCAGACAGGCAAGGTTCAGGCAGTGGCAGGGAGGTCAGATAGGTTGGTCAACGATCTGGCACCGACTGCTGAGTAGCCCGGCTTCTTGTCAGGCAGGTGTGAAGTGGGAACACGCCCGGCTCGTGGCTGATTGGTGATGTCAGGCAGGTGTGGAGTGGGAGCGCGCCCGGCTCGTTGGTGAGAGCGCAGTTCCCGCTGCGCCCTCTGGGATGTACCAGGGGAGCCTGAGTCAGTGTCAGACTCAGAGGGCGGGGTAGCTTGACGAAGGCGGGCTGGCGAGGCGGGGGCATGACAGTAACAAGCACATTTAAAACAAGCATAGCCTATACAGGTAACCGAATTGTCATGTGTACATAATGTCCTCCTAATAACTGTTATAGACTTAACACTAGTAACAACAATGTTAAAACATGTTGTGCATTGCAAATTTACGGACAATTCGTATTATTTCCCGTTGTTTCTTAGTGAGAAAGAAATTAGAAAACAAATTACCCAGCAAACATGACCTGGCTACTCTTTCACCTTTTAGAATCCAGCTATTTTTGGCATCAGCAGAGTGCACGCCACAAGGTCAGATTTCAGAAGACCATTGTGATTGAAGTATTGTGATTAAACTACTGTGTAGGGCCCAGTTTACCTGACAACGTTGCCGGACACGCTTGGCCTGATCGATGCACTGTTGTGACCAGACAGCTTCATGAACACATGGCTACTTGCATCTATTCAAACAGGGTGGCCTATATACTGTACATGCTATTAAAAGTCAGACAGATAATGTGATGAAGACACACCACAGTAGGCTCCATATGAAGAGAAATTAAGCAACTTGATGAATGGGATAAGTTAAGGCAGTCTGTAGTTTTATGGATGCTCACTTTTGAATCTACTATTGATTCACAGCTATATCTGGGTAACTTCTTGTCACGAAACAAACCAAATGTTCTAATAACTGCTTGAAACTGTCTTGGCTGTTGTACTGTAGGCCTACAGTATGTAAACCTGTTTTAAAAGAGTCACCTCAGAACCCACTGTCTCCTCCTGATTCTCCTAAACACACCAAGACCACCATGATGTCAGAGAAACCTGCCAAAAGTTACAGTAGGCCTACAGTATGAGAAGCAAGGCAAGTTTATTTATATAGCACATTTCAGCAACAAGGCCATTCAAAGTGAATTACCTGAGACATTAAAAGCATCAAGACAAAGTGCAAGAAACACATAAAAGGTCATATAAAATGAAATGTTAAAAAAAGGACATTTAAAACTAAATGTAGGAGAAAAAAATAACAGAAATAAAAGTTACAGTGCGGTGTACAGTATGAATGAATAAATATTTGTTTTAATAAAAAGCAGCGGCAAAATGAAAAGTCTTCAGTCTTGATTTCAAAGAACTGAGAGTTGCAGAAGACCTGCCGTTTTCTGGAAGGTTGTTCCAGATATGTGGAGCATAAAAATTGAACGCTGTCTCTCCATGTTTTGTTTTAACTCTGGGGACATAAAGCAGGCCTGTGCCAGACAACCTGAGAGGTCTGGAAGGTTCATAACGTAGCAGCAGATCAGAAATATATTTTGGCCCTCAACCATTCAGTGCTTTATAAACCAACAGCAGTATTTTAAAGTCAATTCTTTGACAGACAGGGAGCCAGTGTAAAGACCTCAAAACTGGAGTGATGTGATCCACTGTCTTAGTCTTGGTGAGGATTCGAGCAGCAGCGTTCTGAATCAGCTGCAGCTGTCTGGTTGATTTTTTAGAGAGACCGGTAAATACACCGTTACAGTAGTCGAGCGTACTGAAGATAAACGCATGGACAAGTTTTTCCAGATCCTGCTGAGACATAAATCCTTTAATCCTTGATATATTCTTCAGGTGATAGTAGGCTGACTTTGTAATTGTCTTAATGTGACTGTTGAAATTCAGGTCTGAGTCCATGACTACACCAAGACCTCTGGCTTCTTTTGTGGTTTTTAGCATTATAGAATAGAATAGAATGTCTTTATTGTCATTGTGCCAAGGTACAACAAATTAAATTATCCTCAACTTGAGTCGTTGGAGAACATGCATCATCACAGAGTGCGGACAACATCACAATACACAGACATCCCACAATAAAAATATAACGTCACACAATAAGAATATAAATAAAAAATATTGCACTGGAATATAAAACATTGCACTGGATGAAATATTGCACAGAAGTTACTTATTGCACAGCGTGTGTGTTGGGGGGGAATTAGTGCATGTTGGCTTTCAGGGTGATCACGGCTCTGGGGAAGAAACTGTCTTTCAGTCTGTTGGTTTTGGCCCTGTGGCACCTGTAGCACCTGCCGGAGGGCAGCAGGTCAAGCAGGTGGAAGCCAGGGTGAAAGCCGTCCTTCGTGATGTTCTTTGCTCCGCTGAGGCAGCGGGAGGGGAGTGAGAGGGCGGCCGATGATCTTCTGCGGCGCGTTGATGATTCTCTGAAGACCCCTTCTGTCTGCTTCTGCTGCTATCTAAGCCTGTTGCTAAGCCTTTTTGGCCACAGGAGGGCTCCTGTGGCCAAAAACGATAAATGCAGTCTATCACGGGTAATACACGTGTGTAGCCAACTAACAAGAACGTGGACTAAATCATACTTGGACAACAGAACGTAATGAACATAAAAATAAAACAAAGTAGTTACTCTTAGCTACCAATAGCCTATAACCAGAGATTAGATGATAATAGTATGAAGAAGCTATTAAAATCCCTACCAAAGCCATACATAGGGCTAACGCTAATATAGCTAGCAACATAGGGCTAACACTAATCTACCGGGCATTTCTAAGCAATGATAAAACATTGTGGTATAATCTTACAATTAAGGGATTGAACCTGTACCCTTTCATCACCTTGTTCAATTATGATCACCCCTCACAGTTATCCATCTCTATACTAATAAAAGACGTACAACTAAAGAGCTACAACCCTACTAACACAGTGGGTTATGCAGTAGCTGGTGGCTAGGCTAACGTTACATAAGCTAACTAACCTAACAGCTAGCTAAGATAGTTGCCGTAACATGAAGTAGCATTAACATTTGAGTAGCAAATGTTCCCTCAACACACCAGATATATTTTTAAATATGTTTTATGTGATGTTTCTATACAGCTTTACATATTGAACCAGAATTTACCTGACCAGTCCAGGGCGTCGTGTTGAGCTGGTCGTCAGTGACTAGGTTGTTTAAAGGAATAGTAGGGAAAATGCATGTTTAGCCCTGTTTTAGGGTTACTTGTGATCATATACAATGATTCAGATCAAAACGTTGACAAAACTAGCATTTTCGATAAAGTTGATAATTGCTCTACCAACCGTTTTGGTCATACAATTGATGTGGATGGGCATCTTGAAGATCTTCTAGATCAACCATTTTGATAAGTGTTTTCTGAAATGTAGCCTAGGCCTTCCTTCCCTACTAACACAGTACGTAAAACTGACGGGACACATTGGTGGTATTGTGGTAACTTTGCGATGGTACCAGCAGCGGACCTAGCTGACACCTAGCTGACACTTGCCTTTTCAGTCGCAAAATAACCAAAATAGCCGTCCTCAAGGACACTGTAAGGGAACGTAGCCGCCACTGCTGCTTAAATCCGTAACTACGATGTAATTAAATAACGTGACAATGTGGTTACATCACAGTCCCAATCTGACTTTATTGGAAATGTGTCACAGTGGGTCAGAACATTTGTAAATTACTTAGGTTTTAAAATAAATTTTGAAGTCATACAGTTACAGAATTGTAATAATGAGGAGAAATCCTGCATGTCTGTTTTGTGTGTAATTTCTCATTTACAGTTAATATTAACACTAAAGATGTGCAGTCTAGGCCTAATAAAAATAATGATAAAAAATATGCCTATGAATAAAGTCCAAATTTTGCAACCTAAATGTGAGCAATGAATGCTGAGCAGTGAACGTAAAACAAAGAATGCAAGGCATTGGGCTACTTTCTTAGGTGACACAATTGAAGAACTAGACAAACAAGTTACACACTCTGGTACAGTAGGTGGATGTATGCACATTAAAGTTGTTTGCGATCCGCCACTAAACCCAGCGAAGAAGAAGAAGACGACGACTGGTTATACTTCCGTTCCGTTTGAAACAGAAACGATTGAGAAAGACCAACACGCTGTCTTTGTCCCCGCGACAACACAGATCCTGTAAGTATCTCAATTTCAATGTATACACAGCTAGCTATGTATTTTGGTATCGTCCCAGATAAAACACCAATGTTATGTGCAAGCTACCCTTTTGTAATGATTATCTATATGCAGATGCTCTCTTTCCAATGTTAGCTAACTAGCTAGCCAGCTAACGTGATTAGCCTTTTTCTGTACATCATGGCTAGCTAAGTAGCCTACGTAAAATTACTCTGTCGCAATTATTGTTATAACTTTCGCTTTTGTGTAATTGTAGCTTAAATTATAATGTTGGCTTGGCAACTTGAGAATATTTCAGTTGTGTACACTATAACTTTTATGAAGTGTTGTCTTGGTCCATTGTTTCCTAATTACGGGCAATGGTGGAGTCTTCTCGAGTCTAGCAGGCTCGCGCGAGCTCCTGCACGTTCATACTGTTTCATCGCTTGGAATAAAATGCGATAATTAGCTTACTCATTGATTTCGCATTAACCCACGATACCGTTAGTATGTGTTTGTTTTTAGGCATTCATTTTTCCGAAGTTAACGTTAACAGAATACTAGAAGCCCCAACAACGGAGCTAGGCTAGCTAGCAGGATTTGTTATAGCAGCCATCTTGGCTTTTTTGGTTACAGCAGCCATCTTGGTGGTTTTGGGATGTGATTTCATGTTACTCTTAACTGTTGAAATGGTTGCTCATGCTGTCAAACGGGTAAAGAATTGTGTACTACGTTTTCACTCACATACAAATCCAAATTTTGCATAATAGGTACTCATGATGTGGACTACTAATATAGTGTCTTGCAAAATCTATTTAATTACTGAGTGTGAAGGGTGGTAGACATGTTGCCCTATTCCTCTAAACGTGTCAGAAATCACGTGGTCCTGTGGAGTGTGCATGTCAGCCAACGAGAGGGTCACCCACCCACTCTCTCTCTCTCTCCCTCTCTCCCCTCCCATGCTCTCAGTTGCCAACCTCCCAGTTCTTGTTTGAACTGAGCAAGAAGCAGGTCAGCGGGACAGGAAGAGGCGCTAAGACGGGGACAGGCGTGGCCAGGGGCAGTCCTGGGACAGCACCACAGGCTCTGTGAGTCTTGTTCAGTTGAATGCCCTCATGAGTATTAACAGAAGAGCACCATATACATTATGCACACATACACTCTAACATGTCGCTCTCTCCTCAGCTCAGCCCAATGGTCTCTGATGGTTCTGTCTGGCCAGCCCTTAGGTGGAGAAACACCTGATCATTAATATAGGCAGGCACACGTAAGTACAAATGCACATAAGTTTCCATAGACGGGATAAACAAATGGGAATATTGATATTGAGTTAATGTTAGCGGTAGACATGTGAGATTCATAAGACGCATCACTGACGCCAGTGACGCCACAATATCAGGGAAATTGAGCAATTGCTTCCCTGTAGTGCAAACTTGCAAGATTCGCTCAGTTATTAACCCTTCTTGCCTTTTTTGTTGTTGGTTTTCTCTCTCCTCCTTCCTCTCTGTGCAGTTCTCCTGTGTGCTGAGCCGCTATCCCATGTATTGCCACTGCTGACAGGGTAGAGCTCAGCCCCATGCAGAAGTGAGTGATGAGGAGAGGGAAGATCATTTTCCCGTTTTTTTTCCCTCCAGTTTTAGGAACCGTCTCAAGAATGTGTTCCCCACTTTTATGCCTTTAAATCAGGGTTGGAGTATTCCAGGTGTGTGGCCATGGCCATGAACACCAGTAGAGGAGGGAACCAAGTGTCTCATTCTCTCTCCACAGTTGTGTGGTTGTTACCCCCCACTAGCTACATATTCATTCAATCTTTATTTAACCTCGTGAATCAATTGAGAGTAAGCTCTCATTTACAATGACGTATAATCACTCTATATTTGAACTTGTACTACAGGTGAGATTATCCTTTTTAATGGTCTCTCTCATTCGCTCTCCTAGCTGTGATGTTAGAGTTGTGCAAGACTTGGGTGTTCTCCTATACCTCCCAGATCTTCCTCCACAAGCACATCAAGAGGAGCCATGACAACCTCTGTCTCTGCTGAGGAACACACAGAGCATTATGAAGTAGCCAGTGCCTTGGCGAAGGTGTTTGAGCAGCAGTCATCAATGGATTAACTCCCAAGACACAAGGAAGAGACAGCGCAACACGCGCTATGACTCCAGTGACGAAGGTAATATAATAAAGTGCATTCAACAGTCCCAAAAGAGTACTACTTGAGTTGACTAATCTGAGCTAATTTACCTCTACTATATGTTCCAGTGCCCAGGCAGCCGGTCGGCAGAAATCAGACCAGACCAGCTATGCCAGGTGCCAGAGCCGGAAGGCCTGCTCTGCCAGTTATCAATGCAGGTATCCATGCATGTTTGTGTTGGTGAAATGTCTATGCATATTTGCACACTGACAGTTAACTCAGGACTTTCTGAAGACTCATGTACTCAGTTCACTAATTCGCTCATCTCACATCTCACTACTCGGCAGTAGATGTTCATCGCCCGGGTCCTTTGAGCCAAGGCGCTGTGAGCCCAGGCCCTTCAGCCCTTCAGACGTCCAGGCACGAGCAGCATGCATCAGCAATTAGCACCCCGGCCAGACCAGGTCAGGGTCTGACATGTCTCATGTCGAGTTGATTCTTCCCCTTATGCCAGAATCACTACGCCGCCAGCACCATAGTTTCCTGCTCATCCCTTTATCCTCTGGTTTTCAGGTAGTTCTCTGATGCCATCGCCTGTGAGACCAACAGCTCCAGCAGTGTTGCCATCAAGCTCTGCAGATGCTGGTATGCTGAATTTTGTGAACTACTTCATGCTGCATGTAGGGATATACTTTGAGTTGAATATCCATTATGGGACCGTACAATTACTTATAGCCACATCTGTGTTTAATATCCAGACTTCCAGAGGATGATGTGTCAGCAGTTCTCCAGCGTCATGCAGAGTCTGAGGGAGATGGCACAGACAATGATGAGGCTGGAGCAGAGGCTGGAGCAGAGACTGTCCGGCGAGTCTGCAGACAGCTATCGGGGAGCAGTACTGGATGACCTGCACCCTGCTAAAACGGAGGAGGAGCTGCTGGTCTTGGAGGAGCAGCTGAAGGACAAGGATCATCAAAGGAAGATGGTGAGTAACTTCAGGGCAGAACTTTGTTCCTTATTTTTGCAGGGAAGTGTTAAGGAAACGTAAAAGTAAATGATTGTCTTTATGTTTTGCAGACACGATATCCGAGTTCCATTGGCGGCAAAGATCTGCCAGATGTGGTCCGGCGGGTGCTGTCAGCCATTGCCATACACAGAGTGTGGTGTGTCTACAGCGTCCATGGGAAGAGGGGGAAGAAGCCTCTGAAGAATATGACCCTCTACAATGTCATTACGTAAGGGATTGTTCATATTTTCGCAAAATAATACATTGTCTTTGCTTCATGCCATGTGCATTGAAACCATTCCCTTTTTGGTTAAAAGGTGCAGTTATGGCCTGTAAGCCAAGCACCACTGTGACGGAGGTGTCTGCCCAGCTGCAGGAGATGCTGAAACATGCCCCTGCTCGATGCAAAAAGGTATGTGATGTCAGGCAGTTAATTTTCTCGTATCCAGTGACATGGCACGCTTCCAATGAACGTATGCGACTTGCTTTTACAGCCATTTCATTTTGTCCTTAGGCATCTGCTCCAGCCCAGCTGACCTCCCCAGCCCAGCCCCTGACCGCAGCTCCAGCCCTGACCATAGTGGAGTATTCAGATGAGGATGACCTCTTCTGCCCAGACCCTCGATTTAGATGTGGGTGACCCCCAGCCCGTCTCCCTAAACCTGCCTTTCCAGCCTGCCAGGATGGATGCCTTTTTTGTAAATAGTTTTTGTAAATTTTAACCTTTTTTTTGTGGGATACAACGGTCTGTTCCCGGTCTGCCTGCCACAGAATGCGCACTTTGTTTCATTTTTTTTTTATAACTTGTGCAATTGTCAGATAATGGGTTGCTAGCCAGAGCTTGTACATACTTTTTTTTGCTTTTCTGGCTATGCGTAATGTGACAGACCGTAAACCTCATCCTTGTAAATATGTATACTTTTAATTTGTTTTGCAATGTACTTTGTGTAATAAAATGTTCTAAACTGTTAATGGTGTTCAGTCTTATATTGGTTTGTATCATAATGCTTGCTGCTATATCCCCATATAGCATTAATTCGTTTTTGTACTGGTAAATGCTAAATATAGCCAGTGGTACTGCAAATGCTAAATATAGCCAGTGGTCAGGGTTTAGTAAGTAAGTGACCGTGCGAAAAAGACGTGCAGACCAAGTCATATAAATACCTGTAAATCTAGTGTCAGCCAAGTCAGTTTAAGACGGTACTTGCTGCTCACGTGTAGATCAAGTGTCAGCCAAGTGAGTTTATTACGGAAGTTCCTGCCCACGTGATCACGTGCGTTTTTTGCACGCGGCCGCAACTTCTGAATGACGTGTCGTTCTAACGTAGCGGCTACTAATCGGCAGATCTCGCGTTTCCGTAAATGGCCGCGTAATTTCCGCACGTGGCGCAGATGAATCGTCACCTATAGCGGCCGTATGTAGAACGTTTGCGCAACCTGCGTGTGTAAGTAGGGTTGTCTGTGAGCTAAAGAGTAGCGTGAGCAGTGAGCAAACTAGCTAGCCTAGCTAACGTAAACAATAGCTAGCCTACCGCAAGTAGAATCACCTCTGCGGATTGATCTACACATCTACAACGGTCGCGTCAATACAAGTCAATGGATTTCATAAAATGATCAATAAAACCCTACAGGATTCATACTTTGCGGCGAATTTGATGTCAGAACACCAACGGACACCAATTACACCCTAGGTGAGCTTCTTGTCTTTGAAATCGAGAGTTTAACATGTTTTTGAACGATTTTTCACGGTGCCCACCCACATCCATTGTATGACCAAAACGGTGGTAGAGCAATTATCAGACTTTCTCAAAAGTGCTAGTTTTGTCAACGTTTTGATCTGAACCATTGTATATGATCATAAGTAACCTTAAAACAGGGCTAAACATGCATTTTCCCTTTACTACTCCTTTAAGTGGAGCAGCAAAACGAAAGATACGAAAAGAAAAAGAGTCAAGGCAATAAGATGCTTTACAGCACAGCAGAAAACAAGCTGGTGCGCCCCGGTAGCTCAATGGGCTGGGGCGATTACCATGTAAAGGCTAGTCCTTTCTGCAGAGATGTGGGTTTGAATCCGGCCTATGCCCTTTGCTGCATGTCTTCCGCGTGCTCTCTCTCTCTCCCACCTTTCCTGTCTGTCATCTACACTGTCCTATATAATAAAGCAGAAATGCCTTAAAAATATATATATAAAAAAAAGAAGAAAACAAACAATGAGAACAACAGGGTTGTGGGGGGAGTTGGCAGGGACGGGGGCCCTCTACACGCCCAGGGGCCCATATTTTCATGATCCATCTATGACTGTATCTTACACATAATGACAAGTAATCACTACTGAGGCCTTGCATCCTGTTATTCTGAGATACCAAAACACTGATTAAAGAGTGTTGTCTTTCACTTCACCTGATAGCCCAACATGGGAAAGCAGATCACTGGAGCAGTAAGGGGAATCTTTGTGAGCGAGAATAGACACAATAAATGTCAGTATTACAATTACAGCCCCCCCATGGCCTGCTTTATTGCCTACTGCATGCCAGCTGCCCTTGGCCCCATGTGATTTATAGTTGTCTAAGGTGCATCAGGCACACGAGAAGGCTGCTGCGGTTTCAGAGATATCAGGGCTCTGAATCAGTATGCCCCATATGGCAACAATGAACAGGTGATAGCATACAGGTACAATACAACACAAAGAGATGGCACCACATTACACATTGTAAACAGAGTTATTACACGTCAGCAGAGATGAAGCCATACAGTCTATTTACAGGGCATTGTCTTACAACGGAGCCATTGCACTGATTTGACATGAGACAATGATTTACAAACACTTCATTTTACATTGATCCATAACCTGGACATATGACAAATACAGTAAGCCTACTTTAAAAAGTAGTGGGGGCATCTTTTCAAATGCTTTCACATTACACATTCAATTGCTTTCACACACATTTCACATTATTTGGGGCGACAAGACAAAAACTAGAAAGTACATTTCCTGGAGAAAATGTGAGGTGGGCTAGCTAATGCAGCTGTATGTGACAGCAACTGCTAGTACTACTACGGACCAGGCAATCTCCATGCACCCACCGGCGAAGACCGTGTGTCTCTAGTCCACTCAGTGGCTGAATTGTGGGGTCCGTGGCGTGGACAGTGGGGTGGTGGCAAGACTCCGCCCCCTCAGGTCAGAGCTGGTCAGGGGCAGTGCAATAACCTCTGGCCAATCTCCATGCACCCACCAGCGAAGACTGTGTGTCTATAGCCCACTCAGGGGCTGAGTTGTGGGGCCCGTGGCGTGGATAGCGGCGTGGTGGTGAGACTCCACCCCCTCAGGTCAGAGCCAGTTGGGGACAGTACAGTGACCTCCGGGCAATTTCCATGCATCCACCATTGAAGATTGTGTGCCTCTAGCCCACTCAGGGGCTGAAAAGTGGGTTCTGTGGCATGAATAGTGGTGTGGTGGCGAGGCTCCGCCCCTTTTGGTCATAGCCAGTCAGGGACTGTGTACTCCTCTCCGGGCTACCCACCGGCCCCCACCAGTGAAGATCATATCGTCTCTATTCCACTTTGGCTGAGTTCTGTGCTACCACATTAGTTATAAAAGGGTGCCTGTACCTTTACGAGAGGCTGCACATGCACACAAATTCAAAAAAAGCAACAGCTGCCACCACTCTAATCCCAACTGACACTCTGATCCTAGACATGGTCTGCTTCAGACAGCTCTATCGCTAAAACTATAAATGTTACAGCTTATATATTGACACCATAGGAATCATGAGAACTTGCAGAACATTTCTATGTATAATATGTCCGTATAGCTTAAACACTGTAGGCATGGCAACAAGTTAGAAAAAGGGTAAAAATGCAAAATTAGCAGCTCAAACGTTAGTGCGGCACCATATGTTTCAATGGGGAGCGCAGTTGCTGAACAAATCGTCATACCTTAAAAACGGTAAGTAACAGCTTAGATACTTACATTGTACGAATCAGCACAGTTGTGTGAACGTTTTGATGTATAATATGTGTATGAGCTGTTAAAACTGTAGGCATGGCGACAAGTTAGAAAAAGGGTAAAAATTCAAAATTAGCAGCTCAAAAGTTAGAGCGCGGCACCATACATTTCAATGCGGATCGTAGTTGCCAAACAAATCGTCATACCGTGAAAACTATAAGTCACAACGCTTAGATACTTACATTGTACGAATCAGCACAGTTGTGTGAATGTTTTGATGTGTAATATGTGTGCTTGAGCTTTCAAAACTGTAGGAGTGCCAGCAGTTTGTGTGAAGTAGCAGTATGTGTGAATATTCCACCAGCAGTTTCAATGGCACAAAAATTACTATTAAAAGTTAAATTACTAAAAAACTATAAAAAATATAAAAAATCTGATGGATCTGTTAAAGAGCTAAACATCGTGAACATTTAAAAGTTTGAATGACGTTTCTAGCACAAAGTATGAAGAAGAAGTTAAGGAGACAAAAACTGGGGAGAACTAGAATAAGAAAGAAAGAAAGAAAGAAAGAAAGAAAGAAAGAAAGAAAGAAAGAAAGAAAGAAAGAAAGAAAGAAAGAAATAGTGGGAATATCACAAGTTGGGCTAGCTTCTGCAAGCTAGCCCACCTAAAAAATGTTAGGGCGGTTAGAATCACAATGAAATGCTTATATTGGCAAATATAAATGTAAAGGGCATTATCAATAAAGTGTATTATTATTATTATTATTATTATTGTTATTTCTATTATTATCATTACTATTATTAAGAATTCAAAATAAACCTAAGTGAAACTTATTTGAACACAATAATATAATTGAATTGACCAAACAGATTAATTATTTATTATATGAATTGGTGTATAAGCTACTACAGTACATCATTACACGTGACCTTTCTGCAGCTTATGATTTCATGCTGTATGCTCAAAAATAGCTGCTGGTTTATTCATGTGGCCTTGAATTGTGGCCTTAGAAGGTTCACTCTGCATAGTCGGCCTGCGCAGAGTGATAAATCTGGTCCCCACAGGGGACTGCCCCCTCACCCCGCATACCAGGTCCAGAGGAATGGACAAACTTGTTTACTCAACCTCTCAATATATCACCCTGGGGCTTGTCTGTTCAAACATTTATTATCTACACTCCAAAGACTGATTCAGCCCTTTTGCTAGTATTTCTGGAAGTTTAGAGGGATTTGTCCACAGCCACTGCCCTCAAGTGATGACTTTAGGCGGAAGAAGACTTTTGAAGATTAAGGGTGTGTCCTGACCACACTTTTTGACAGATTGTCAATGTTGTGGACGCTGAATCAACTTTGTTTGTTTCTACAGCCCTTAGTCATGTTACACTGGAACAGTCCCTCTGAATGAGGGAGCCAATGTTTGCAATGTGAATTAACCGATTTCTTTTCATTTGACCTGATATGACTTCCTCCGTGTCATTGTGACTGTCATTCTGAGTAAGCAGAATGTCAGTGACATAAAGCTGACGTTAAGCTGGGCCATGTGTGTAAATGGGGAAGTGGGGGGGGACTAGCTGTCTCGTTAACACCTACTATAGCGGCACCTGGTTTACCACGCCAGGAATGATCGCAATGTGGCATGACATTTCAGCAATGTGGAAAAGGATAGGCTAAAGGGGATTAATTCCTAATCCAGGAGGTTTATGTGGAATCATGCCAGGTCAGAATCCACTTCAGTTCCATTAGAGGGCACCGTAGATTATGTCTGTCCTTCTGGAATCATCCGTTTTTTTTAAGGTGTTGTTTGAAATTGTTCAGATCTCAGGCTAACTATCAGGTGCATATGTTTGTGTCATGTCTGGGTGATTTCCAAGGAGATAGCTCACTATCAGTGTGGCAGAATGGTTTACTAAGAGAGGTGGTAATTAGAGGCTGTGTGTGTGTGTGTGTGTGTGTGTGTGTGTGTGTGTGTGTGTGTGTGTGTGTGTGTGTGTGTGTGTGTGTGTGTGTGTGTGTGTGTGTGTGTGTGTGTGTGTGAGAGGGAGAGAGAGAGTGTTTGGACGATGATCAAGAAGTCAATGATATCACGAACAGAAATGTTCAGTACCATGGAGAGGATTGAGTATAAACCTGTTCCCTTCAGATATGTGGTGTCAGCAGTGGAAATGTTTCACCAGCTGCAAAAACAAAGTTTCAGATACCACTCCCAATCTGATCAGGAGGATCATAACAGTTGTTAGCTCTCCTGCTTAGCTGTATTAGCTTCACATCACAACACAACACCATTTTACAGTACTCAGTTCTGGGAGGTTAAACATAGGCAGCTATAACCAGTGTTCACAGATCTTAGGGATAGACTGATTATTGGCCAGGCCGATACTTTCGGCCGATATTCAGCATTTTTACGATTATTGTTATTATTATTATTTTTTATCCAATTGCTGATTAAATTAATTAATTTTTAAAATGCTCTACTTTGTCTCTGATGCAGCTGACTGAAAAAAAAAGTTTATTCAGTTCCATATACATTTGCGGTAGCAGTGCATAGCATAATAAAAACACATGGTCAGTGTCCAGGCCTGTGGCATCAGCAGTGTGAGGCAGGACCTACAGTACAGTAGAAGAATGCCATCGTTGCACTAGCTGCCGCTGAGCACGCTAGCACTCTGAGATTTTTAAATGAAAAGTGTGTAACAAATAAAATGTATTATTATTATTTATTTATTTTATTTATATTATTATTATTATTAGTAGTAGTAGTAGTAGTAGTAGTAGTCGTATTATTGCCGCAACTCTGGATAATGGCTTATCTTACAAATGCAATCCTTTTCCCCTTTAACCCCTAGGGCTCTTCTTTACTCCCCAAGGAAGAACAACTGTCTCAGAATGCCACAATGCCATGTCCTTTATGATGTAATACCATGTAACATGATGAGTGATGAAAGTGGCTCCTTCATGCCCGCTAATGACCAAACAGACAGACATGAAAGCTACAGCACCACCAAGGTCAACACCAGACACCTTTTGTGTTTGTCATTCATGGCAAGTGAGAGCGACGCGGTGGCGCAGTACTTAGTACTGTCGCCTCACAGCAAGAAGGTCCAAGAACAGATGCTCTTCAGTCCGGTCCCTGACCAGGACTTGGACTGAGCACTTGGACTTTGCGCCACTGACAAGGCTGCCCACTGCTCCTGGAGGAGGATAGCTTGGATCGGAAAATGTAGAGGACAAATTCCACCGTTGACCCCTGAAGTTGCATGTGTGTTGTGTGTTGTGTGCTGTGTCGCCACTCATCTGTGTGTACTTGTGTATGTCACTGCTGTGTGGTTTATTAAAGACCCCTGAGGTCTATTAATTATTTATTTTTATTATTAGTAGTAGTAGTATTATTATTATTATTATTATTATTAGTTATTATTATTATTAGTAGTAGTAGTATTATTGTTATTGTTATTCGTATTATTGTCATTATTATTATTATTAGTAGTAGTATCTTTATTATTATTATTATTGTTGTTGTTGTTATTATTAAGAACACAACTTTGCCTTATTACCAATTAACTAATCTAGCATAATCCTCCTTAGATGGCCAATTTAATGATTAAAAAACCCCCACAGACAATCAAGTCCATGAAAGGCAATCAATAAAAACAGATACATGACTGATTTGTTGACATTCCCTGTAACATTATATACAGTACAACAACAATAATTCCACTTTGGACTATAAGGATGCAGTAACACAAATCCAGCCCCTAATTGCTGGATAGCACAGTCGGGTTCTGTCAGATACCATCCTTATGCCCTTAGATTTTTAAAATGAGAACACACCAATCATTTCTTGTCATCAAATGTTTCAGGAAAGATGGCTAGACTGTCATCGGTAATTATCACAGTGGGAGAAAAACCTGTGTCACCCCGCTCTCTCTCCTTCACTTAACTCACCAGCCCCACCGTGGCTCAAACTCTAACCCCCCCCCCACACACACACACTTCCCTCCCTCCCTCCTTCCCTCCCCCTCTGAGGATCCATTTGCCTAAATACAGGAGTCTCCCCTTCATGGTCACTGTGTCTAGTTATACGAGCTGGCCGGCAGCAAAGTCAAGCTGATTTCTCCTGAGAATTTACTATCCAGCAACACCTTGAACCTTGACAGGCAACAGGTAAGTCTCTGGTACCTGACCTCTCTGTCATCTACAGCTCATTGTGTTGGGTCAAAATGGGAATGTGATGCCTGTGATGCTGATGGGAACCGAAGGCAAACTAAAATGTTTGGCTCCCTACCCTAGTTTGAAGGTATGATTATAAAGAGTTTGAATGGTATAGGCTACTGGGTGGAAGGGCAGGGTGCAGTTAGCCTCACTTGCAAGGATTTTTGGCAATGCCTGAGGCATTCATTATCCCCTCAACAGGTTCAGAATAAGAAACAGACGGACCACGGTTGGGAATGCAATGCCAACATCTGCCCCTATTGCCCCAATCTAAAGCAGTTTTGTTTAAAACAGTTGGCTACACCATTGTTTGTATGAGCTTCCACCAACTGTTATATGACAAAACTATAACTGTCGACCGGTCAACATCAAATGTCATAGCTGCATAGGTGCAGCAATGAAAATCAGTGTTTAGATCTGATGTCTACTGTTTCTACTGTTAAACTATTCCCTCTCTTAATCATTCATCTCATCAGATTATTCTTCTTGATTAATGTTTACCTCACCTGCTTAAAACAAGGACATGGGACACAAGGCCCAGCTTCGGTTTCAGACAGATGGAACCCGTGGTCTTGCACCAGGTCAGGAGATGTCATGTCAATAAAGTATGAAGTCATTGTAGCGCAGGGTCACTGCTAACTATAGCTAGCGTAGAGATGTGTGTGCCATGCCAATGCACACGCAGACGTAGGCGACTGAGGAGCGTGACGGGAAGAGAATGCTCCGGAACGCACGGCCTCTCAACGGCCGTGCCAGACAGTCACACATTTCAGTTCAAAATAAAAATGGTCTTTCACTTCCTGCTGCGCTGTTAAACTAAATCTCTGGCATGTATATATATATATATATATATATATATATATATATATATATATATATATTTATGTTTTTTGTTTTTTTTTACAGTATATGTCATCATGATGTCATCATATTTCTTTATTGAGTGCAGAACATGCACACAACATGGGCATGAGGAATGCTTTCCTACAGTAGATGTATATGCATGGAGGTATATTTGACAACTGAAAATCATTTTTGACATTGCTTTTTCTATCTGCCATACTGGTTCAAGTTGAACCCACTGATTTGCACAATTGTCTGTGGAAGCACGGCCTTAGTTTTATGAGGTCACCTGTCAACGACAGTATCACTCAGCCATAGGGTTGGGAGATTAATTGCACTAAATCCTTTAACTCCCGGATTATTAAGTGTTTATTGACAGTTTTGGATGGCCATATCAAAAAAATGTGAAACATTTTGCACTATTTTCTATTTATAGTTACTATTATAATACTGAGTATCATACTCAGATAAACAGAAACACTTACACACTTGTACAAGCCCACCCCCAGTGGACACAGAGAGATGAAAGAGAGACACAGAGCTCACATGCAACCCAAAAGTAAGTGTTTTCATCTCATGGATTGAACAGGTGACATTGGGTGTCCTGAACATGCGTCACTGTCACAAGCAGTGTCACTACAGTATCTGTCACAGGAGAAGGGCATCAGTCTTAAGGATTCTTGCAAAAGCCCCATCCATCACACACCCCATTTAATGGATAAGTTCCTACAGTATCTTGTTCACACAGAGCATGTCATTATGGTCCTCAAGGGACTGACCTATGGCTGTGCAACACAACTTTTGAGGCACATGAAATCAATCACAGTTGTCAGTCACTGTTTCTTGCCCTTTTGATAAAAAAAAGACTAATTTACTGCAATGCAGCTGTGTTTGTTTTATCTGAGAGTTTGTTTTTCTCTTCAAGAAGTAGGCGACTACTGTGACCCTTCCACCCAGCACCTACTGTAACTTGTATTGGGTATAAATAAAGGTTTGCAATGAAATGAAATGAAATGCTTTAGCTCTAGGTTAAGCTTTTAGACACTTAGTAAGGAGATGCACTTATGAGCGAGTAGGCTGGTAGTAATCTACACTTGACTATACATTAAGTGCAATGTAAGTGAATTTGGAAGTGTCTACTAAATGACTGTAATGTACTGTATGTTTGGTCAAATAAAAATAATAGTTATTGTTAGTAACTCACACTCCAGCTGAGCGAGTAAAAAAAATAAATAATGATTGTAAACATGGCTCAGTGAATCTAGTAAAATAATATTGACAAAAAGGTAATAATATTAAATGTACATGTTCTACTTACAGAAAACCCTCTGGACTTTTGGAATAGATACGTTCCAACATGTGGAAGAAGGCGAAGGTCACAGACCAAACGGCCGCCGGCCAAGGTAGACAGTCATCACCCCAGACATTCCTTATTCCCTCAGCAGGTTCAGGAAAACAAGCAGAAGATGGACCTCGGTTGGGAATGCAATCGCCCCAATCTTAGAATGAAAGTAGTAATGTGACCATAAGAACTGTTGCAATGGTCTTATGAAAGCCAGCAAATACATTTCCAGTAAAAAAAGTATTTAAGCCACACGTGAAATCAAACAAAATGTAATGGAACAAAAGCATTCCATAACCTTCTGGCATAAAACAGCAGTGCATTCTACTATATTCTCAATGAATGATTTGAAGACACCTTTTTGTCCCTGGACAGGAGACACCATATCATGAAAAAGTTGCTGTATTTTGATTTGATTGATTGATATACAATTCATGACAGTTTAGGTCTTGAGAGTTTGACAAACTTTTTTTTCTTTTTATCATATTATTTTCTTTCATAGCTTTGTTATTGCTCTCTCCGATGAGGATACTGTGCTCAGACCATGTGAACCACCAGACAAACTAGTAATCAATTTGGCCTGTCTTTACTCCTTGCCTTCTTTCAAGTCATGATCGGTATTAGCAGCAAGCACCAGACACAACGAAATGCAGAAGACTAGTTGAAGAGATAAACTAAATTAATTATCGACATTGCTGATCTCCAGGAGAGCGCTCCCAGAATAACCTCACGTCACGTTTCCATTTGCTATCAGACACGGAATGAAAGATGTCAGCGCTGACTATAATACTGCAAATGGAGCTGTCTCAAGAAGGAAGAGGATGGTGGAATAGAAAGAATGTCACTGATCTGACTAACTATATGTGCTTCCTGTGGGTACTGTCATTCTGTCTTTAAAGGCCGGGTGGGTGATTTGGCTCAGAGGAACTGATGAAGGCCATGAGATGCCGAAACATGTTGGTTGCTTTTTGTTCGATCATGAACTAGCCACTTATTAAAGCTTTTTAATCTGGGGAAGAGTGCCTTGGACTAGTTGCTTTTTTAATGAACTTTTAAATTTTGTAATATTTTTGTTGCAATTATCTTTACATCCAGACAGAAATCAATAAAATGTTCTGAGACGAAAAAAAAGAAAAGAAAAAACAGTGGAAGTTGCAGGACTGTAATAAGTCCAATCATTTTGAGGTACCACCTTGAAATTATTGGAAGGCCTACCTGCCTTTCAACCTATCTACCTGCATATAGCTAAACTCACACCGCCAGGCTCTCCTCGGGGGGTGCCTGGTTTCTATTCACTGTTCAGTGATTGGTTTCTGGTCTAGAGCCTGCTGGGATCCTGTCTAGAGCCTGCCTACTCAAAAACTGGATCTGGTTTGTGCCCCGGTGTTATCGTTACCCCACACAATGACGAATCGAGCAACCTAGTCTCGCCAGTGGCTACGAGTTAGAATAAAACATGGACCAAATATTCAAAGACGTTATTGAAGAAACCTGCCACATCTTTTTTGAAGCATGGCACGTCTTTGGACAGGGCAGGGGGATCCGGATCTGCTTAAACCGGAAACCACAACTGCAAAGCGAATAGGCCCCAGGGTGGCCTATAGCATGTGTTATTTGTTTTATTCCAGTTTGGAGGAGTGGCTTCGGAGGGAGGCCTGAAGGGAGGGGCGGGCATTTTGTTGGTTGTGTTTTTCCAAATCTAGTTTATTCTTCCTGGTTTCTCCAAAATCGCCTACCCTGCCTTTAATAGCTGTCCATGAATGACAAATGTGTTCTACAGCACTTCAGCACAGTTCAGTACAGTAATTGTAAGTCTATACCTGTGTGCCCCTGTGTTGTCCCCATTATGCTCAGTTCAGTCAAGAAACTCAGTTTTACCATTTGTTACTGGCAATGTACTGTATTTAAACTTGGCATACTGTATGTGGCTCTGCTCAAGGGGAGTTCTCCCCAATATAGGTAAGAATCAGTTATGCATGACAGCAATAGCCTACATACAGTAACACCAGTGAGCAGGGAGCACATACAGTAACCCCCGTGTGCGGGTAATAGAACGTAGAGCAGAGAACAAGTGGTTGTGGTGGTGGGCAGCAGCAATAATGGCACATACAGCAAACACATGACACCAGGTTCAACCACTAACACTCAACAGCACAGTTGAGTGTTAGTGATTGGTGCGCTGCTCGATACACAGCCAACTGGCTGTCAGCTGCCGAGGTTGCTTATAATAGTTCCCTGACTGAACTGGTTTCACTCCATTTAATCGATTTAACTGTGTTCAAATTCAAGTTCAAGTAGGTTTATTTTAATGTGTGTCCTATGTGTCCCCCATGTTGAAATCACTCCTGTCTTTTTAGACACTGTATGCATGATAACTGTCATCTCCTCTTGCCATCCTGTCAAAGCAGTAGGCCTCAGCCATACCTTTGGCAGGAAGGTGGTTCCCCTCCTCCTGTGCCCTTTCCTGTGATGTGATTCACCCGTCCTCCTCAGGATACATTTTTCCCCTCCGTAATCTTCCACACAAGTTTACAAAAAAGTCACCTTGATAGGCTATCTTCAATACACAAGACAGATACTGGTCCCCCAGTCTCATGTTACCTGAAACTGAAATTGAATGAATCTTATGTTAGAGTCTACAGCCAAAGCACCATCTCTACCACAGACCATGACTGACACCTGCTGGTAGAGATGAAGAATGCACTGTAGCCACACAGACAGCAAACAAGGCTATGCAGGACCATACAGCAGATGAATAGAATGTGTTAAATCATTTAAGAAATATAAAACCATGTTACTGGTTACTAGTGTATTGAATTATGACTAAACCATATACAGTAGTTGGATTCATGTTCTGCTTGTTGCCATTCCTTGGTTGACTACCTCTCTATCCGTATTTGGTATAGTTGGCATCAAGAAGAAATCCAAGGTTCCTGGGGTCATGATCACACAGTATGTAGAGGAGATACCAGAGGGGAAGAGCCACCCAGACTTCATACGTAAACCTATAGCTTTAACCATCCAAGAGGGTGAGTATCCCTGTATTGTCCTCCTAGTTGTTTGTACACATTGTTTGTACACGACAGGAGGGAGAAATGAAAAGAACGCATCTCCTGGATCATAATTGACTCTGGCATAACCCACAAACTTATAGCTGTATGATTCATGAAAAGATGCTGGTAGATTGCTGAACATCGTTGCTTGTTGTGAATCTCCTCCAGGGAAGTTGGCCATTTTCAAAGCCAGGGTGAACGGGAATCCCAAACCGGAGGTCACATGGATTCGCGCCAATGGGGACATGTCAGACAAGGGAAGATATCAAAGTGTTTTTGATGAAGCTTCTGGCGAATACCATTTAGAGGTTAGTGTCAGTTTGTCAACATTGCACTGATTGTGTGGCAACATTATACAACATTCTTGCACTTAAACCATTTTATTTGTATTTGCAAGATGCCTAAAGTGTCTAGTGACCAGGCAGACACATACAAATGCTATGCTTCCAATGAGTATGGAAAGGCTATCTGCACTGCGACCCTGAACATCATAGAGTGTAAGGCTCAGAATGCTCTTTGACTGTGGACTGAATGCTTGTTTCTTAACACTGATACACTCACTTAGTCGAATGACATTTCCGTGCTAATCTTCATTGTTTTTTGTTAGTTGGATTCAAGAAAAAAAAGGCTATGGAGGAGTTATTCGACACCTGTGAGTATTTAGGCTCCCTACTGACATTGGCATCTCACAATGAGAAAACTTTTGTATGAATGTGACAACACTCACAGTACCATATCCTAAGGTTGGATCATATAGTATATCAATGAACCATCCACTGAAATTGAGTTTCTGTTACATCTTTAGCAGAGCCAACAGACCCAGCAGAGTTCAGGAAGATGCTGAGGAAAAGGTACCCTAGGATTAATGATGCCCCAGTCTGGCTCAACAGATCTACAGTAGGTTTTTGAGATAAGCCTCTCATTGGTGCCGCTCAATTCCAGCAGAGCCAATCAGATTGGGGAAGCCCTGAAGGGTAAAAAAAAAAAAATGCTTAGCGCCAATAATGTATGGAAGCCATGAAGAGTAAAACAAAAAAAAAAACATGCTTAGAGCTAATAATGTATGGAAGCCCTGAAGGGTAAAAAAAAACAGCATGCTTAGCGCTACGAATGTACGGAAGCCCTGAAGGGTAAAAAACAACACACTTCAAATGCATCTGTAACTTTATTTTGTAGCAATGTTTGTTTTAACTTTTGGAAATTGTGGAAACAACTGATTACAATGAATGTAATCATTCATTTTTTATTTCATTAATTTAATTTTAAAATGCTGTTGTTGTTGTTGTTGTTGTTGTTGTTGATGTTGTTGTTGTTGCTGTTGTTGTTTTGTTGATATCACAGCTGGATTATTTAAATTATATTAGTATTCATTTTTAAAATATCACCATTATTGCAAAACTCGTATATCGTATCACGGCACCCCTACATAACATACCTCACTGGCCAGAGGCTGATTAGAGACGTGATGAGAGACATTTTTGTTTGGTTCATATCCCTAACCTGCACGTATCTGCAATGTGTAAACCAGAGCTGGGGTGGACAAAAAAGATGAGAAGCTAGGAGAAGGAGGAATCGATGAGAGGTTCTGGGAGGTCATCGTGAGTGCAGACAGGAAGGACTACGAGCGCATCTGCATGGAGCACGGTGTCAAAGACCTCCGTGTGATCCTCAAGAAAATAGAAGTTAAGAAACAAGAGAGAGTGGAGGAGCAGTCCAAGGTTTGATAATTGGCCCCTTGGCACCATGTGTCGGTTGTCTTGTGCCATCATGCTAATTAGCCCATCACCTTATTTCTATGTTTCTTTCATTTTTATCTTAATTTCTTTCCATTCTTCTCTTTCCATCCATTTTCTCCTGGAACCGGACATCCTCCCGCTCAGTACGTTGAGTATATCAGTAACCTGAAACATATCGATATGAAAGGAGACAACACCGCCACCTTTGAGATTGAGATGGAGCTCAAAGATCCATCCAGTAGAATTTTACTCTACAAGGTGAGACATCTATACTTTATTGCAGAAGCTAATCACTGAATCTGTCCATACTCCACATTAGGCATACCCGTTTCAGCAAACAGGAAAACATGATGTTTCAATGTTTCACAAATGAGAGACCACCCACATATCTACCAAACATACAGTATAATTCATTGTATTCTATGGTTCAAGATGTGTAACTGTATTTCCCATGATCAGTCATTATGACACATGCTGCACAAGTTCAAAAATCACATTCAGTAAGAGGTTTATGAGCAATCTCTGCGGCCCACTATGCATTAGAGGATGAAATTATCAACTGGCGCTATAGTGTTCTGAACATTTCAGTATTTTTGTGAATGAGGGGCATGGTTTTCCTTCTCTCCTAAGTACCACCATTCATTCTATATGAGTAAAGCATGGCCGGCTTCAAACAGCTGTCTCAAGAAGCATAAATGTTACAGCTGATACTTATATGATGATAAATCTTGCGATGCTCTCAGACACATCATCATTGATGTTTCCCGGGATTATAGGGTGTTTCTAGTCTCGAAATATCAGACCCCCTCGCCCAGGCGACCTAGCCGGGGCTGATCAGACCCTGACTTGTGTCTGAGTAGCACAACTCCACGGTATGGTACGGTCATCCTTCTTAGCCACAACCATCTTGAGGCCTTATCTGCTCCCTCAGTGCTGTGCTTGATAGCCTGCTTTTGTAGACACCTGTAATACTGAGGAGGTGGGATGCCTTGCAGAGGGATCGGCCAGCAAATCCTCTACAGCTAAGGTAGGCACCATGTCTTCCACCCTTGTCTGCGGCAATTATCCACCAACTATGAGTATTTGGCTGCTTTATTCTTTTCAGTCGCTGCCTCCATTTGGTCCCCCCAGGGGACTGTGAGCTCCAAAATAACCAGCTGTCTTGTTGTTTCTGACGACAGGATTATGTCTGGTCTCAGTGTGGCTGTTGCGATGGTGTCTTGGAACCAAAGTTGTTTTCCCAGGTCAACCTTCAGTTGCTAGTCGCCGGTTGTTGTTAGGAGTCCTGTTGCCTCTCCAACTTTGACGAATGGGATGGTGTCTTGCTGGTTTCTGATATTTGACACAGCACTACCATGGCTGAGCAGATGGAATCAGCGACCGTCTTCAAAACCTGGTAGTGGCGCCAACTATAGCGATTGTCTCCCAAGGCTTTTGGGCAGCAGCTGCGGATGTGCTCGAGAGTAACAGGCCTGGAACACAGGGGACATGCAGGGGTCTCAGCTACAGTATGCTCCAGCAGTGAAGGTTCAATGGAGTTGGGGGCATGTCGTAGACTGATTGGACTAGGAACTTGAGGCACTGGAGCTCAGCTCTCCATAAGTCAGACCAAGGCCCCTTGTTGTCGCATCCCCACTGCTCTGGTGGCGCACTCCTCCATGCCAGCTCTCACTTCCTGCTGCAGCAGCTAGTGTCTGGCTGTACCTCTGCAGCTGGCCAGGTCAGGAGGTGCTGATGTGATGCTCCCCAGTCTAGCTCTTCCGGACGCTATACTGTACCTGTCCTACCAGCATCATGTGCCGAAGCCGGAACTCAGCCTGCCACACAGCAGCCTGGGCACCCCACTTCCTCCTGGTTTTGACCTCAATTATTAGGTATTTACACTGTAAGAATCCTTGGAGGCAGATGAACATTTTGGAACATTATTATATATCCGTAGCTTAAAAAATGTAGGAGCAGTGACAAATTGTATTCCATTAAAATGATTGTTTGAATGTTCAGTTTTAGAGTGGTGGCAGTGGTGTAAATATCCACACATTTTGTAAACTACATCTCATGCACATTACAGTATACACCGAAATATTCACACGATTCCACTGATTCATACAATATGATTATTTATGCTGTGCGATTTATAGTTTTCAAGTTATGATAATTTATTTGACAACCATGCTCACCATTGAAACAAATAGTGCTCCTCTCTAGCTTTGAGTTGCTAATTTAGAACATACCTGTTTTCTAACTTGTCACCACTCGTACAGTTCTTGAGCTACACGGACATAATACTAAAAGGTTAATTTGATTCCCTGGATTCCTACAATGTAAATACCTAAGCTGTAGCACTTATACTTCTTGAGATAGAGCTGTCTGAAGCCAGCCATGCTTTCCTCATGCCTGCCCTCTAGTGCTGGTGTGCAATGGTATTGGTGAATCCTGATTAGTCCAAAACTCATGCTACGGACGGATGGACGGACGGACGGACACATGGACACACATGTCACGTATTGAAGCGGCTACACCGCTTAAAAAATAACATAACATAAGTTCAATTGAATGTGGTGCTGTATCTCGCCTATATGGCTGTTCCTGTACACACCTGTGAACTATTACCTCCAGGATGGTGTGATGATACCGTATAGTGAGGACATGGCAATGAAACACAGCTTGAAGTGTGTTGGAAAGAAGTTGGTCTTCACAGTCAAGGATCTCCGGCCAGAAGATGCTGGGCTGTATCAGTTAGATGTCGAGGAGGTCAATCTCTTCTCCACAGACTTCAAGGGTAAGCTCAAGAGAAATCAATTATCAGTTGTTGATTGTTCAGTTGTTCAGTCATTGCAAGTGCGCCAGTTGGTTGATGGGCCGGATTGCTAACACGTGTCCTCCTGTAGACATTTTCCGTTTCCATGTGGGCTTCACCCTGTGTTCACGGTGTGCTTGTAGCTCCCAAAGTGGACTTTGCCGCCAAGATCCAGGAGGTGAAAGCTCAGGAGAGAGAGGATGCCTTCTTCGAGTGCGTCCTGTCCCATCCGTTACGCAAGATCAATTGGTTGGGCAAGAATGTCCCCCTGGAGGATGGCGAGAAGTACTGCATCACCGTGTCAGAGGATAAGCTGGTGCACAGGCTGCTGATCAGGGACTGCATGCAGCTGGATAAAGGCATCTACACGGCTACGGCCGGCCTCACGTCCTGCAGCGCCTGGCTGATAGTGGAAGGTGAATGAGTTAAGGTGCCTGCACATTCCCCCAACCAACTCCAACCAACACCAACGTTGGATTGGTGTACCATTTTTGTTGGTGACTGTTGGTGTTGGTTGGATGGATTTTGTAGCTGAATTTTAAACGTTCAACATTCTAACAGCAACTGCCAAGTTTAGAATGTTGGGTGTTGGGAGTTGGTTGGGGCCATATGCAGGAACCTTTACACTGGGTGGATTTAAAAAGTAATCCAAAGGAGCCATATTGATACTGATCTTCATACACCCACTCGCTGATTCCCTTGTGTCGTGTTCACCCTTTCAGCTGGCGCGGACGCTGCATCCGCTGGTAAAAAGAAGGCCCGCAAAACGACCCAGGCTGGTGGGGCTGTTGACCTGGAGAAGCTGGCACAGGAGCAGCAGGCGAAGCTGCAGAAGGAGATGGAGGAGATGGAGGCTGCTAGACTGCGGAGGGAGAAAGAGGAGATGGAGGCTGCTAGACTGCAGAGGGAGAAGGAGGAGATGGAGGCTGCTAGACTGTGGAGGGAGAAGGAGGAGATGGAGGCTGGCATACGGCGGAAGGGGATGGAGATGGAGGCTGACAGACTACTGAGGGAGAAGGAGGAGATGGGGGCTGCCAGATCACAGAAGGAGAAGGAGGAGATGGAGGCTGCCAGGCTACGGAGGGAGAAGGAGGAGATGGGGGCTGCCAGATCACAGCAGGAGAAGGAGGAGATGGAGGCTGCCAGGCTTCGCAGGGAGAAGGAGGAGATGGAGGCTGCCAGACTGCGGAGGGAGAAGGAGGAGATGGAGGCGGGCAGACTGCGGACAGAGGAGGAGATGGAGGCTGCCAGGCTGCGGAGGGAGAAGGAGGAGATGGGGGCTGCCAGATCACAGAAGGAGAAGGAGGAGATGGAGGCTGCCAGACTACGTAGGGAGAAGGAGGAGATGGAGGCTGTTCGACTGCAGAAGGAGAAGGAGGAGATGGAGGCTGCCAAACTGCGGAGGGAGAAGGAGCAGTTGGAGGCTCAGAGCTCTGGCAGTGGGGCTGGGAGGAAGACTGATAATAGTGGGTTGGGTAAAGGCTCTGGAGCAGGAAGGGACACTTCTACAGAAAAAAGAACAGGAACAACCCTAACGTCACAACAACCTGGCATGTTTAAAAGTACAGATGGTGAGGGGGATGTATTGAAAAATTCTGCCACAGAAAAAACACCTGGAAAGGAAGACGGAAGTGAGAAAAAGAAACGTACGAAAACAGGTCCAGGGGTTCCTGCAAAAGGCATAGGTAAGATAACTCATCTCTTTGATAAACATCATGAAGGTTGCAGAATCTTAGCTATTATACTCATTCATAAAACACATACAAAATACTGAATGCAAAATAATATAAATGTCAATGCATAGAACTTGACATTCTTGATCATTTTGAAAATAATATTCAATTTCTGCATGTTTAATGTGAGTTTGCGGGAAGCCATACTGTAAAATCTGACACTTATATTAAGTAACCATGTGATATTTACTGTATGACATTATGATGGTGATTGACAATTTACACAACAACACTGATAGGATCATCAAAAAATGATGACATTGATCCAAATGAACAAGCAGGCGATGGAGTCAACTCTGGGCGTAGGGGACGTACTGGTCCTCTGGTCCCAGACACGGTCATTGGTAAGAGATGCACTGAAATAGCTGCTTTGGCTACTGCATGGAGACACTACCCCAAACAAACCACAAGATGGCTGCAGTCTGTGCAGTTGAAGTTCAGTGCTGTGTAGCAAACAGGAAATTGAGTCAAAAGCAATTAATCAAAATGCAGATTAATTTGCATATAGGCAATCACCATGGACAGTAAATATCTAATCTTGTGCATGGGAATATTACTGTTTGTTAATCTTGATTTTATCTTGAGAATTTTGTCTACTATGTTTGTGACTTGTCTAAGTCTGTTATGTGCTGTGTATTTTGGTAAGCAAAAAATCTTTGAATATTGACACTTTATACAACAACACTGATAGGATCATCAAAACACGATGGCATTGACCCAAATGAACAAGCAGGCGATGGAGTCAACTCTGGACGTAAGGGACGTACTGGTCCTCTGGTCCCAGACACGGTCATTGGTAAGAGATGCACTGAAATGGCTGCTTTGGCTACTGCATGGAGACACTACCCCAAACAAACCACAAGATGGCTGCAGTCTGTGCAGTTGAAGTTCAGTGCTGTGTTGCAAACAGGAAATTGAGTCAAAAGCAATTAATCAAAATGCAGATTAATTTGCATATAGACAATCACCATGGACAGTAAATATCTAATATTGTGCATGGGAATATTACTGTTTGTTAAACTTGATTTTATCTTAAGAATTGTGTCTACTATGTTTGTGACTTGTCTAAGTCTGTTATGTGCTGTATATTTTGGTAAGCAAAAAATCTTTGAATATTGACACTTTATACAACAACACTGATAGGATCATCAAAAAACGATGGCATTGACCCAAATGAACCAGCAGGCGATGGAGTCAACTCTGGACGTAAGGGACGTACTGGTCCTCTGGTCCCAGACACGGTCATTGGTAAGAGATGCACTGAAATGGCTGCTTTGGCTACTGCATGGAGACACTACCCCAAACAAACCACAAGATGGCTGCAGTCTGTGCAGTTGAAGTTCAGTGCTGTGTAGCAAACAGGAAATTGAGTCAAAAGCAATTAATCAAAATGCAGATTAATTTGCATATAGACAATCACCATGGACAGTAAATATCTAATATTGTGCATGGGAATATTACTGTTTGTTAAACTTGATTTTATCTTGAGAATTTTATCTACTATGTTTGTGACTTGTCTAAGTCTGTTATGTGCTGTGCATTTTGGTAAGCAAAAAATCTTTGAATATTGACACTTCATACAACAACACTGATAGGATCATCAAAAAAGGATGGCATTGACCCAAATGAACAAGCAGGCGATGGTGTCAACTCTGGACGTAAGGGACGTACTGGTCCTCTGGTCCCAGACACAGTCATTGGTAAGAGAGCCACTGAAATGGCTGCTTTGGCTACTGCATGGAAGCACTAATGTGATGGGTCAGATGGTTTCTTTAATCTGATGGGTCAGATGGTTTCTTTCACACAACCATCTGGGAACTCTCCGTTGGAAACTTTGGAAAAGGGCAGGCACCTTCAAAAATACTTGGCAGGTGATTCGATGAACCATCTATCACTGTCTATCACACGTTAACTTCAACCGCTCCTTGCTGTCACCACACCTAAACCAACCCTCATAGAACAATGATTGGCTTGGTCATTTTTTGACTGGGCCAATCAATATTTGGGGGGCCCAGACAGATCACTATGGAGCTTTTCCATACTGTTCTGCAGAGTGAAACAGAATGTGAGCTTGCGAGATCATTATGATCTCACTAGGCTATGATGACAACCCCAAACCACAAAATGGCTGCAGACTGCAGTTGAAGTTCAGTGCTGTGTAGCGAAGAGGAAATAGAGTCAAAAGCAACTAATAACCAATATGCAGATTAGATTAACCACATAGAAAATCGCCATGGACAGTAAATATCTAATGCATATGAATCAGACTATTTGTTAATCTTGATTCTCTCTTGAATTGTATGTACTGTATTGTTTGTGACTTGTCCACGTCTGTTATGTGCTGTGAATTTTGCTAAGCCAAAAATCTTACAATTGTCAAAATATCACTAGGGATTATGTTGATGATAGTGAAATTATGCTATTGACACTTTACACAACAACACTGATAGGATCATCAATAAACGATGGTATTGACCCAAAAGAACAAGCAGGCGATGGAGTCAACTCTGGGCGAAGGGGACGTACTGGTCCTCTGGTCCCAGGCACAGTCATTGGTAAGAGATGCACTGAAATGATTGTTTTGGTTACTGCATGGAAACACTAATCTGATGGGCCAGATGGCTTGTTTCACACAAACATCTAGGAACTCTCCGTTGGAAACTGTTTAGAAAAGGCCGGCACTTTCAAAAATACTTGGCAGCTGATTGGATGAACCATCTGTCTATCACTGTCTATAATGCGTTAACTTCAACCGCTCCTCGCAGTCGTCACACCTAAACCCGCCCTCATAGAACGATGATTGGCCTGGTCATTTTTTGATTGGCCTGGTCATCTCTATGGAGCTCTTCCAGTCTGATCTGCAGAGTGAAACAGAATGTGAGCTCGCAAGATCAGGATGGTCTCATGAGGCTATGGAGACACAACCCCAAACCCCAAAATGGTTTCAGTTTGTACAGTTAAAGTTCAGTGCTGTGTAGCAAACAGGAAATTGAGTCAAAAGCAATTAAAATCCCTGCATGCAGATTAAATTAAGCAAAAATAAAATCACCATGGACAGTAAATATGTAATGCGACTTCAACTTCAAAGAATTTCAATGTGACTATTTGTTCATCTTGATTCTCTCTCGAGAATTATGTATTTTGTTTGTGACGTCTGTTATGTGCTGTGCATTTTGTTAAGCAAAAGATCTTAGAATTGTCAAAATAATATCACTAGTGATTACATTTATGATAGGGAAGTTATGCTATTGACACTAACACAACAACACTGATAGGATCATCAATAAACGATGGCATTGGCCCAAACGAACAAGCAGGCGATGGAGTCAACTCTGGGCATAAGGGACATACTGGTCCTCTGTTCCCAGACACGGTCAATGGTAAGAGAGCTACTGAAATTGCTGCTTTGGCTACTGCATGGAGACACTACCCCATACAAACCACAATATGGCTGCCGTCTGTGCAGCTGAAGTTCAGTGCTGTGTAGCGAACAGGAAATTGATTCAAAAGCAGTTCATCGATCTGCAGATTAGATTAAGCATATAGACAATCGCCATGGACACAGTACATATCTAATGTCAGGCATGTGAATTTGTTAACGTTGATTCTCTCTCTCTCAAGAATTGTATCTACTACCTGTATGTTTGGACTTGTACGAGTTGCTTATACTGTATGCTGTTCATTTCTTGAAACAAAAAATTGTCATGATATTGACGCTTTACACAACAACACTGATAGCATCATCAAAACACGATGGCACTGACCGAAACGAACAAGCAGGTGATGGGGTCAACCACGGGCATGAGGGACATAGGCCTACTGGTCATCTGGTCCCAGATACGGTCATTGGTAAGAGACTAGCTGAGATGGCTGCTTTGACTACTGCATGGAGGCACCACCCGAAACCACAAAATGGCTTCCGTTTTTCAAATCTCTCTTATCTTAATGCTTGTACATGTTACTTTAGAATTGCTTTAAGACACAAATAGGACTCCCAACACATGATGAACAGGAAAAGAGTCGAAAGCAATTAACCAACATGCATATTAAATTAAGCATAGAAAAAATCACCATGTAAATGTCTGTCATGCGTGTGAATGTGATTTTTGTCGGTCTTGATCCTCTTGAGAAATTATGCCTACTATGGTGTGACTTGTCCAAGTCTGTTATGTGTAGTACACTATGTGATTTATGTTGTGTTTTCTATGTTTGATTGCAGTGTTTTTGATTGTTTTTGTCCCATTAACATGCATTTCTTGTACCGTTTCTTGTCATATGTACAGTACAGACCATCCTTGGTTGCTCTTCTTTGCTGTCTTGTTTTGTTGCTGTTTTCTTTTGTCTGACTAAGGTCAGAAAGCCCCACATTTATTTTGAACCACCTGAAAAATGAATGTAGATTCCACCAAGAATATTCTAAATCCAAGGCCAAATCACAGATCCAAATGCTGGCCAAAGTGAGCCAACTGAGACTGAGGAGTCCACTGGGCCTGCTGGCACACATTCAGCGCGCAAAAGGCAAGGCTCACTGCTGGGAAAGATGGTGATTGGTAAGAGAGCACACATCAGCTGCACTGACTGCATGACGGAGGAGATGATGTTCTGAAGTTTGGAAAGAACTGTCAGCCGAAACATTCCCACAGGTGGGATGTTGACATTAACAATCCCACACCTGAAAATCAGGTGAGGGGGAGGTATGTGGAACTGCTACTGTATGTCATGTACTAGCCTCTTAATTCACTTTTGCTCCTGCTTCAGATGAAGTGCATCTTATAAAGGCCTTATTGCACCTTCATAAAGACTATAGGCACTACATTAATATCTATACAAGTCAACAAGGGTCCTGAAATGTGGCATAATTGTGAGACATACATAACTGTGCGACACACAGATATGCCACATTTTTCTCTAATGCTTTGCAGAACTGATGCATTTTTGTGCTATATACTGTAGAGGCTTTATGAAGAGTCAGTGAAGAGTTTATAAGATACATTCATCTAAAGCCAGCACCTAAACTTTTAACTGTATCCAGTGTTTCCAGTTCTAACTTCAGATTTCCAGTAGTAAGTCTTGTAATGTGTTTGAGTTTATGTTACAGTATACGTTAGGGACCCCATCCCTTTAGCTCACGAAAGTAAGCCTAATCCAACCTAACCGTAACCCTTCCATTTATCTTAACCTTTCATTACATTACATGCCTAAACCTAACCACGAAGCTGTGTAAACTGTGCATAAATGCACTCAATCTTTTTTCTCCAACTCTTAACTCAACAGTCACTCTACAAAATGGCTCCTGTTGCAGGATCTTGAGTGGAATGTCGTTCTTTGCAACCATATGGAAACAGGGGTACAGATTTCCCCCAGACTTATGTAGACGCACCTCCAGAAGGGGATGATGGAACCCCCAGGCCCTGGTGTTTATTTGAAGACCAGCTTCATCAAATGACATTCCAAAGAAGATATGATATTCAGAGACAAGAAGACACCAAATGACAAAGAATAAGCAACACAAAGAATATGCAAATTCTGGAAGAAAAAAAAAATTGGGCCACCAAGTATGGTAATGTAGAAACATGATCAAATGTTGAGAGAAATTCATTCATATGATATAATGTAATATCTTTCACTCCAAAAAACCTTTGTATTGGTGGATATGGCGCAAAGAAGAAGAAGGAGAAGAGGAAGAAGTCTTTATTTGTCATGCAGCACTAGGCTATACACTCTAATACACACATGCAATGGGTGGCACATGGGAACACATACACACACATATCAGGGTCGTCAATGAAATGCCTCTCCGCTCTTTACCCATCCTGTCAGGGCAGCCTGGAGCAAACAGTAGGCGCGCGCCTGGGGGCCAATCCAAGTGCTCCTGTCTTGTCTCTGTCAGGGCAGGACAGCATTAGCGATCTATATCAATACTCTTTTATATCTATCTATACTATATCAAGCTTCTTCTGCATGTTTTTCATATTAGGTTCTTTATGAGGGAAACCGTTGCTAACACGGGGAACATGTTGAAGAGCATGAAGACAAGAAGCAGTTGAAGAGAAGAACAAGAAAGTCTGCAATGACGTGATCTGGGCATCAAAACAACACCAACAGCATTTTGAGTTATTACCACATATACCTCTCCATTTCAAAAGTGATTTTATCAGGCCGAAAAGAAGAGATTATCAATGTAACTGGTAAGTATTGGCCAGAGCACAAGTGAAGCAGTAAATAGTTTCTAACATGCTATCATTGTGTATCAGATCCAGGGGTTCAATTTGTCAGCGGACTGTCTGACGTCAAGGCCATCTTGGGAAAGCCTGTAGAGATGATGTGCAAACTGAGCAGCGAGGACTGTGATGGTGCCTGGTTCAAAGATGGCAAGAAGGTTAGGCATTTAGGAATATTAAAATGTTATTTTTTATTATTATTATTATTATTATTATTATTGTTGTTGTTGTTGTTATTGTTATTGTTATTGTTCTTATTATTTTAAACTACAATGCTACGTTAATTATGGCAATATATTATGCTTTTATTACTTTCCATTGTACACATATTACTCTCCTTTCAGATATCTGCAGAGGAAGGATTTACAGTATCTAAAGATGGGTCCATCCATAAACTACTCATCAGTAGCTGCCAGGAGGAACACTCAGGGAAATATCGCTTTGAGGTGGATGGACGCAAAACCGAGGCAATTCTCAATGTTGAAGGTTAGAGAACATTATAGTCATTATACTATAATTTCATCTAAATTTTGAGCGAGAAAACTTAACTGTGAGCCTCTTACAGACCCTCCAAGGCTTAATCAGGAGGACCTGGATTCATTCTCCAAGCCTATGGTTGTCAAAGCTGGGCAGAACGCCATCTTCAAGCTGCCTTTCGTTGGCCGCGAGCCCGTGAAGATCCAGTGGTACAGAGAGGGAGAGGAGCTCCTGGATGACAACAACGTCAAGATAGAGAAGAGTACCAGCCACAGCCGTCTCCTCCTTAGCAAGTGCCAACGCAAAGAAACGGGAGAGATCAGGATCAAGGTGAAAAATGAACACGGTACCCTTGAGGCTCTCTCCAGACTGATTGTGCTTGGTAAGTTGAAGGACGATAAATCAAATATAACAAAACTATGACATCCTAGGTTCATAACTACAGAGCAGAAAAAAGCACAGCAGCCAATGCAGGCCCAGAGGCAGGTGTCCCAATTCATTGTAAAACTGAAGGAAACTGAAGGAACAGTGTCTATAAATGGTCCAACAACCTACGATACTGTAAACATACAGGAGTCAGTCAAATGTATCTATTTGCTATGGTCGCTAACTTGTCCTAATGACACACAGAGCCAGATGCTGTTTTTTTTTATAGTGTCAGAAAACGTCTCTCTCTGATCCATCAGATAAGCCCACCCCACCTCAGGGTCCTGCAGAGGTGGTGGAGAGCTCTGGCACTGGTATTGAAATAAAATGGAGGCCACCAAAGGATGACGGAGGCTGTCCCGTGAAGAACTACCTGCTCGAACGCCAGCAGGTGGGGCGTAACACCTGGAAGAAGATAGGAAAGATACCCGGCGTGCCCACCTACAAGGACAATGACGTGGACCTCGGAAGGAAGTACTGCTACCGCATCCGGTCGGTCACAGAAGAAGGCATCAGCGAGATGATGGAAACGGATGACATCCAAGCTGGCACTTTGGGTGGGTCTAGTAAACAATACCCGTACATCATACATCAACAATAATTAAATACCACCATCTCTGTGCCCTGGGAATGCATTTACGTTTTCTCTCCCCAATGTCCCAGCCTTCCCTGGGAGCCCAGCTCAACCAAAAGTGGTTAGTGCATTTAGTGACTGTATAAACCTGACGTGGGCTGCACCCTCCAATGGCGGCGGCTCACACATCGTGGGCTACAACCTGGAGAAACGCAAGAAGGGAAGTAATCTTTGGAGTGCTGTCAACCCCATGGAACAACCAATACAAGGTTTCTACACATTGTTTCTGCCAATTTAAAAGCTGGATGTATAGAGATGCCAAATGGAAGCTATTATAATGCCTAACATTACCCTTATCTCTACTCCAGGGAGGAAGTTTGCTGTCAGAGACATTGCAGCAGGAGTGGAATACGAGTTTAGGGTGACTGCAATCAACGCCTCTGGAGCTGGCGAACCTAGCAACCCCTCAGAGTTTGTCTTTGCCAGAGATCCTAAGAGTGAGTATACAATACATCTATGTAAATGTCAACTAAATATTTAGTTACAATTACAATTAGCTACATATACAGTACCACTAACGTCTCTGGTGTTGTAGAGCCCCCAGGGAAGGTGGAAGATCTGAAAGTGACAGACACTGGCTACACCAGCTTGTCTCTGGCATGGGGCAAACCAACAGAAGAGAAGGGGGTCCAAGATGAGCCCAAAGGTTATTATGTAGAGGTCCGCCCGGCTGAGAGCACTGACTGGAACCGCTGTAACGCCAACCCTATCATCATGACCTCCTTCACTGTCAAAGGGCTGAAAGCCATGGCGATGTACTGGGTCAGGGTCATCGCTGCTAATGAGGGAGGGGAAGGCGTGCCCCAAGACCTGGACAAGTACGTCCTGGCTATGCCCTCTCCTGGTAGGTGAAGCTTCCACTGGGAATTCACTCAATCTGTTTTCTAATCTGAATCTAATGAAAACAATTTACTACATACTAATTTCCTTCCAGTGAGGCCACGCTTCACGGAAAACAAGAAGGTGAAGAGTTTCATGGTGGTGAAAGCAGGGAATTCTGTCAGGATCATTGTAAATTTTGAGGTAGGTGAAATCGATAACTAATTTTTCACTTAATACCATTTTTTTGTTTGGTGTTTATTAATTTGCCATGACTGGAATCCTGTTGACAGGCCTCTCCATGGCCAGATGTGGTTTGGCTGAAGGACAATGTTCCTGTGGCCAAGCGGGCTACCATTAGCAACTCTGATGGGTCATCTCAGCTGCTAATTCCTTGCTCCGAGCGCTCTGATTCTGGGGTCTACAACATTATGTTGAAAAACCTGGTAGGCCAGGAGACCTTCAGTGTGGAGGTCAGGGTTACAGGTACAGTAACATTTTACTGTAGGTGAGTGGCAGTAAACAGCAGTCACGGTAGCTTCCTCTCTCCTAAAGATCTACAATGTAGTTTCCAGGTGGTGGGGATTCCTCCCACGTTATCATAGCCTAACGACTGTGTTTCTGACCCTGGCGGTAGATGACCCGAAGCCTCCGGGGCCAGTGGAGCTGGAGGAGAACGTGCCAGGCACGGTGACGGTGGTCTGGGAGCCTTCGCCTGACGAGAAGCGGGACGACCACCTCCACTACATCGTCTCTAAGCTGGACTCCACCAAACACACCTGGAGCACGGTGGCCGACAGGATCTTCAACAACAAGTTTACAGTCTGCAACATCATGCAGGGGCGGGAGTACCACTTCCGTGTCTATGCCAAGAACGACATGGGCTTGTCTGAACCTTCTGAGTCACCCACCTGGGGCACGGAGAAGAGGAAAGGTACCAGGCAAAGAGATGGCCTCGGCCAAGTCATTTTTGTATAGCCCTTGGTAGTTTATTATCACATACTTATGTTATCTCTGATCACTCTTTCCTGTCTCTTTTTCAGAGAAGTTTGTGGTAAACATGCCGATCTACAAGGACTGTGATCTGAGGAGCCCTCCGGCCTTCATGGTGCCGCTGAAACTACACAACGCCCCAAAAGGCTACGAGTGCTACATGAGCTGTGCCGTGAAGGGCAACCCCAGGCCTCGCATCACCTGGTACCGCAATAACATCAGTCTCAGCACCAACAGCAACTACTACATCTCCAACATCTGTGGCGTCTGCTCCATGTTGATCCTCCGTGTGGGGCCCAAGGACACAGGAGAGTACACAGTCACGGCAGAGAACGCCCTCGGCAGAGCCCAGTGTTCCACCAAGCTTACTGTCAGAGGTGAGGGGCTTAATGATATGTTTTTATCATGTTTGCTTTTTGAGTTTAAGTGAGTCAAATAGAATGTGAAAGTACTATAGTATATTGTATAGTATATATATGCTTATATGTGCTCTTTCACTCTCTCTTTTTTCCCCTCGCACACAGAATGAAGAAACCTAGCACCTTTATGGTTCTAAATTATTTAAGAGTAATATTAATGTGGTGAAATATGGTACTGCATGAGCATGTATTGTGGTTGAATTTGCTTTTGCTTAATGCATTAACTGCTAAATGCTTAATACCTGAAAGGCATGCCCTCATTAAAAAAAAGAAAAAGATATTAATTTTCGTCAATCATCAGTGAGTCAACATAAATAAATTACTTTTTAGAAAATTGTTCATAATTAAAAGAGTAGATACAGTAAAATGTCTCCCAAAAATGACCACGCCAACAGGCAAACAATTACCCCACTGACACATTTCAGTAATCTGGTCTGTCTGTTTTAGGCTCACCAATTTGCATGTACATTGACCTGACATTTTCAACTGATCACACTTTTTTTAACAGTAGGTTACTATGATTCCAATAATATTGATATTAATTCTGATGAATGTTGACATTCTTTGAGTTATCATGAGACAATATTTACTTTAAAAGTGTTTTGTGAGAGTCCCATAGTCTGTAGCAGTGATACCAACGTGGATAATTGTTTTAGAGAGTGCATAGATTTAACTAACAGTGTGCATATTGAGTTTATGGCAATTTGAGGGGCACATATTGAATGTCTCCACACAAAAAAACAACAACAATAAAACATGTTTCAAAATAGATTTTGTGGTTATGGAATGTATTAGCAAACATGGATTGGATCTTGCTGACGCTAAACCTTCACAGTGACATGCATTCATCAGTCTGGGGGGCAGTCAGCACATGGTTTGAGGGTCCCTATATGGTGGAAATCATATGCTTTACTATTACACGTGTGAACTGTTGATTAGATAACTGCACACATGGTACAGAGAAACCAGCCACTCACGGTCCCGGCACGCCCCCTCGGCCACGCTTCTCTTCCTGGATCGGGGTACCACATCCACGCCCTTTTCTTTTCTCTCCTGCAGCCCAACCCCTTTACTACGTCAACTAGCGCTTTCGGCTACTTTCTAGAGCCAATTGAATGAGGACTCCTTAGCGCGTTTTATCAATTAACAAATTGGAAAAAACTCATCGGAAGTCACTGAATGCGCCCTTAACGAGCTTTTTCAACAACTGGTCTCCTGAACACCCCTTTCGCCTCTTAGAACATAGTGTGAAAATGACAGCAAAGCATCGGGGAAAGGGGAAAAGCAACCAAAAGAATGAAGATAACTCATTCAGACACGAAGTCCTGGAGTCAGAGACGCGCGGAGGAGGCCACCACTATACGCTTTTGTTTATTTTATTTCTGATGATTGTAATCGGGAGCGCCACCGCAGCGTGGTTCTGCTTCCAGCAGCACCAAACTATAACCTACTTAGCAGATAACCTGACGGGCATGCAGATGAAGATGGTGAAGTTGCAGTCCTTTCAGGAGGAAATTCGACAGTCAAATAATAAGGTAAACCCTGACTAACCTTTCGTGCATTTTGATAATGCCCAAGAACAGAGAGGGCACGCTGTTATTTAAGGACTTAACATAAAATATCTCAGTCATATTGCTGGACTTGTTTCTTTTTACCATGAGCATTTTGTGGTGTTTTTCTCAATTTGGACACGTATCCATGGTGTTCCTCCTCATGTGGCATAGGAATCTCCTACACTGCAAGTTGAAGGCCTGGAGCTTCCAGAAACACGACGTACATTTGGGCCTTTATTGAAATTCAAGCTGCCAAGAATTCGCTCACTGAAGTGAATCAAAAAATGATGCTATTTCTAAACCACTTGACAAGGTAGAGCCTCGCGCAGCTGGTGACATTTGTAATGAGGTTACTTGACCTACAGTGTGGGCACTGCACCAGCAGCCAACACACACTGTGTCCAGGACAGCACCATCATTAACACACAAGGAGGCCAGTCAGTCCAGTGTAGGCCACACGTGACTAAATGGTACAAGAACTTCCAACTTCCTTCAGATAATGTTACATTGAAAGGGGTGCATTGGCAGTTCATTGACACAGTTAGCCTGATGGTGTTTTTAAGTGTGGTGGTGTTTCTAAAATTAAAAGGCCAGTTGTGTGCTGACGTTATAAATAGCCTGTAGTCAACCATTTGCTCAGTCGTGAGTCCCTCATGCTCATATAGTTGTTTGGAACTCTGTTTGGAAGAAACAAACTCATTTTAATAGAAAGGCCTGTGGCCTACTGGCTGGACATTGTACCTCTGATCTGAAATTGCCCAAATTGGGTGTTTTTCTGTCATAACCCCTTCACGTAATATCATAACGTAGCTTAACTTGTTACTGGAGCTACACAAAATCTCCATTCACATTCTCCATACATTACAAAATACAAATGGTTCTTCAATGTAAAGATCCAGTTATGCTGCAGTTTGACAGCCTCAGTAAATATGAAATGTCCATTATGTAGCTGCTGCACTTTGCGCCTACAGCAAACAGACCTTAACTTAGGTCTGTTTACTGTACTGCTGAACTGTAAATCCCATGTGATGCTGGCAATGATTCAACCACTTTAAAGTAAGGTCCAGTGCTGCTTTGCATATAGGGTAATGTGTATGACACGGTTAAGAGTACCTTTTATAGTTAAACATTAGGAAAAGCTGCAGTATTACTCTACAGCAGCCATAGTGTTCTGACCTTATGTACCATGGACTGAATATGATGGTCCATTGAGGCACTCTTTGACTTGGAACATAAGACATTAACTTTTGACAAGGGGGAATGATCCTAGATAGACCCAGGATGTGAATTCACAGCATAAAGGAGGATATGACCATCACTTCTTGACATTTGGTGTCGTGCCTGTTTCAATGTCTCTCGTCTGCTCTCAAGATGGCTCTTTAGTGCATATGCCATACAGGCTCGGTAGACGTGGTGTGATGGCTGTTGTTGTGACACTGTGTTCCCTCACTGCAGCAGGCCGCAGAAGGTTTTGAGCTCCGCCTGAACGCCCTGGAGGAGTCGTACGCGCTGGCCCAGAAGCAGGTGGGTGTGGCCATGGCCACCGCCGAGCAGCTGAAGACCTCGGACCTGCCGGCTCAGGTGCTCTCCCTCCACACCGAGATGAAAGCCCGCCTGTCGGAGATGCAGCAGGCCACCGTGTCCATGGACCAGCTGAGCCAGCTGCAGGCCGTGCTCCGGGGAAAGAGCGATGAGTTCGAGGTCGTCCGGCTGCAGGTGGAGGGCCTGTCGGGAGCGAGCGCCGGGCTGGCGGAGAGCGTGGAAGCGTTGACGGGAAGCCTGGCCACCGTGGAGTCCAAGCTGGAGGAGAGGGCGGGGCTGGCGGGCGTCTTGAGCTCCAGCCTGGACAGCCAGGCCTCCCAGCTACTGGGGCTGAAGGAGCAGCTGGCCACCCATCAGGCTCAGCTGGAGGCCAGCACACTGGAGGTAGCCACTGTCAGGTCAGTGCTGTGTCTTGGGTTGCAGGATTCCGGTAATATTCACTTCACCATGGGAATTAACAGGAATTAATGGGAATTAACTGGAAAACACAGTTTATTCCCATTAATTTCCATACATTTCCGTAGGGAAGTTTGAATATTTCCAGAAATGTTAAGGGGGCTGGCTGGCTGGCACCACATCTCTGTGTCTTCTTCTCCACTTCTCTCTTTCTCCATGGGTTTGGGTGTGTGTGACCCGACCGTAGCGGCCCTGCGTGTGTTTTTCAGAGAGCTGCTGGAGACAGTGCGGCCCCAGGGGGCCCAGGAAGCTGAGGCGGTCGTGGAGGAGCAGCTCACTACGGTACGTCAGAGTCCACAGGAGCAGGGCCCGACCGCAGCCCACGGGCGTCCAGTCTGAACCCAGGGCTCAGCTGGGGGGACCGTCCAGAGACATGGTCCAGGAGCTTGCTCCATCGTATCGTTGAGAGAGGTCAGGGAATCATTTTTTACAGTTCACTATTGGCCCTCCGGGTGAACTGTTTACTTTGCTTCCCTCTGTAAAATAGGGGTACGATCATTATGTACATTCTCCCCTCCCTTCCTCTCTGTGAAGCACATTGTGTTGCCTCTGTGTATGAAATGAACTTGATTTGATGGTCGCCCAGATAGATAGCACACCTGGAGCTCGCATGCAAGACAATCACTCCTAATGTTTTAGTAGGAGTCTGTTCAGCATTTTCTATCAAAAGCAGTCTGACTAGTGATCTACCTCAGGTCACAAACTCTACTTTTAGAAGAGCTACATCGATATTCCAGAGATCCTAGCTTTGGTGTTTCTTAGCACAGAAAACGCCAGTGTGGAGGAGCATGACTTCCCCCTGAACCGTTTTAGCGCAGTGTGTGTCCATAGGGAACCTTTCCTACCTTCTATTCCATTAGTTAGACGAGGCTAATTGCTTGGGGTAGATCCCTGGATGTATTCTTAGTAAATGCTCAATTTTAATAGTGCTACAATGTAGCACTATTTCCCCAAATACATTCAACATTTGCATGGTCCCCATGCGGGGCACATGTCTGTCCCTGGATATGGTTATCCTGGTATGGTTATCCTGGTATGGTTATCCTGGTATGGTTCCACATCCAGTTTTGAATCAGCCAGTATTATCTCAGACAAAAAAACTCACATTCTTGGTCCTTTGTTTGCAGCTGGAAGCTGTGACCGAACCAGATGTTGACGGTAAATCCGCTGAGCTGTCAGAGCCGGAGGAGGACCAGGCTGCTCCTGCAGCTGAGGAAGAGGAGGCGCAGCCGGTGGAGGACCAGGCTGCTCCTGCAGCTGAGGAAGAGGAGGCGCAGCCGGTGGAGGACCAGGCTGCTCCTGCAGCTGAGGAAGAGGAGGCGCAGCCGGTGGAGGACCAGGCTGCGCCTGCAGCTGAGGAAGAGGAGGCGCAGCCGGTGGAGGACCAGGCTGCTCCTGCAGCTGAGGAAGAGGAGGCGCAGCTGGAGGGAGCTGCTTTAGGAGAGGTGGTGGAGGAGGTGGGTCATTTGGACGGGCTTCCTGTTGAACAGGGGGACTCTGTGGCAGAAGAACAGACTGCTCCTGCAGAGGAGGAGGTTGCAGAGGAGGAGGAGGTACAAAAGGAGGAGGACATGCAAGAGGAGGAGCTGGCAGAGGAACAGACTGCTTCTGCAGAAGAGGAGGTGCAGGATGAGAAGCTGGCAGAGGAGGAGGTGGCGGCAGAGGAACAGACTGCTCCTGCAGAGGGGGAGGTGCAGGAGGAGGAAGAGGAACAGATTGCTCCTGCCGAGGAGGAGGTGCAGGAGGAGGAAGAGGAACAGACTGCTCCTGCTGAGGAGGAGGTGCAGGAGGAGGAAGAGGAACAGATTGCTCCTGCCGAGGAGGAGGTGCAGGAGGAGGAAGAGGAACAGACTGCTCCTGCCGAGGAGGAGGTGCAGGAGGAGGAAGAGGAACAGACTGCTCCTGCCGAGGAGGAGGTACAGGAAGAGGAGATGGCAGAGGAACAGACTGCTCCTGCAGAGGAGGAGGCGCAGGATGAGGAGGCACAGGAGGAGGAAGAGGGACAGACTGCTCCTGCAGAGGAGGAGGTGTTGGAGGAGGAGCTGGTAGAAGGAGAGGAGGAGGCAGAGGAGGAGCTGGAAGGACCTGAAGAGGACGATGCTCTGCTGGAGGAGGAATGTAAGTCTTGAGCGTCGTATGGTAGCACTTAATCTGTAATCACTTTGTCAACGTCACTAATACAGTAGTACCAAAGTTGAGCATGAACCAACTTAATACCAATAGTAGTCTCTCTTTGGAAGAGAGTGTTGTTTCTCACATGAGGGCTCCTGGATGAGTGTCTTCTAATATACAGCATTTCATGTTTTGTTTTTTTTGCAGAGTGAATGTAATCGGAAAGGATGGTCTTCCACAGTGGCCAAACTTACAGTGGAGAATGGACACATTGTCTGCAACATGACAAATGGGAAGGCATTGCCAATGTTCAAGGTGCAATATCCATGTTGTTTTTCTCTCAGAGGAAAAGCTGGTCAATAACAATTTAGTCAAAGAGTTCCTGGAGTAACAGTAGTACTGTCCTTTACCTCAATGTAGTGTCTTTATGAGAGGGTTATCAGGTTAGGCAATATTCAGGAGTTACCTGCCAATATCAACCTTGGAAGCCTTAATCTATTTTAAGAACACATCTTTCTAATGTTTTCCATAAATCAAAATGGCTCGCTATTTTTCTCTTAAGTGTCAGTCTTTACTCACAGGAACAAAAACTAGGAAGTAACATGTTTTCACAATAATGAAAGCCATATGTTGTGCCTGCTGGGCTGACATGTGAATGGCTTTCCTTTTGTCACTGTCTGAAATGTGTCTTGGGATTTTCATTGTAATAAGGGAGGGATACAGCCATGTAAATTCTCTTATTTGTTTACACAGGCGGAGCGGCCTACTAGAGGACTAGAATAGATTTCAAAAGTGATCTGTGAAGAAAAACGATAAGAAACAGAAAATTTGTTTGAAATGTTTCACTGAAGTAGGCTTTATTGTAGGGTATACTGAAGTTGTAGTTACTGACTTTCTTTTCTTTCTTTTTTTACTGACTTTTTCTTTTTGTGTTGTCTGCTGTACCTGGACATAAATACTTCTTCAAATACTTGAGTTGTGCTTGACGGCTTGCTTAGCTCACTGGATGGGCAGGGTTTGGACTTTGGTTATGATTCTGTTGGCTCCAATTTGCTTGGCAAATGACTATAAATCAAACTCAACTTAAGCATTTGGCATATCAAGCTCAACTTAAAGCATTTGACATACTTTACCAAGGTCTGGTCGGTACTCTCACAAGTGCACTGTTACTGCCGAGGTATTCTTGAGGTTCTCTCCCTCACAACAGCTCATCTGACTCATCTTTCTGATTTGATCTTTTCTATAATAAACCCTGGTTCCTCATTTTTTACACTCAATAACATGTGTTGTTTGTTTGTGTCCTGTGGATTATGCAGCGTTTTGTACTGGATTAACCATCATTGATACCGGTATTTTTGCACAATATGCCTGCTGTACATGTATTGTAGTATTGGTGTCTCTGGAATGGCGGTGGTGTGGCCTTAATTATGTCTGTTTCTAGGGGCACGGTGTGATAGTGTGGTGACACACTTAGCACTCTGTACGGGGAGCTTTTCACAATCACTTCCAAGGTCAACACGATGTCACTTAAACAATATTGAGACTTGGATATTGAATCATTCATGATCATTTGTTATAAATTGTGCTCCCACCAAGAGCCACACAACAGATATTCAGTGTGTAATATATCCATTACTGTGGGGAAGAGAGAGAAGCAGCAACTTTTCTCACATCAGTACACAATTATGTGAAGAATGCCGATTATGTGTGAGTGTTTGCACGTGTATGAGTGACCGCACTGGTGCATGAGTGAGGACTTTGCCTTGGTTTTGGAGGATGTGAACTGCTTTGTCATTATGTGTGTGAAGCTACAGTACTGTCGCTGAAGAGCTACTGAACGGTAGAAAGAAAACCATTCTGCTTAAAGGATGAACCCAAAAAGCCTATGAAATGTGACTAACAAATATGGCCACAGGCCTTACTGGATAGTTATTGCACTGTTCATTTCATGTTACAAATATATATTATGGGTGTCAAATACTGATTTCCATTCTATTTACTGCACTGTGATACCCTGACACCTGATGTGTTCAGTTTCCTTTGTGAGGAAATCATTTTCGCTGTGTCAAAGTGTGCAATCTGCAGTGCTTTGCATCCCTGGTTGCAGTCAGAGAATCTGCTTGGGAACTGACAGACCGCACTGTGCCTCGCCCCGTCCTGATGGGCTAATGGGGAAGCAGTCTCTCTCTCTCCCTCCCTCCCTCCCTCTCTCTCTCTCTCCCACCCTCTTCACAGTCATCCCATCGCGTGGCTTCCTCTGGCGGTACGGTCTCTGCAGTCTCTCTCTGTGCTGGCCTCAGTGTCTGACCTTCCTCAGGGACCATGCACGCCTGTCTGCCCAGGTACAGTACTGAGCCCGACCCAACGCATGCCCCCCTGCATGTGTACCCCCTGCTCTGACCGATGCCATCTCCTGGTTCTAGACGCCAGTAGTAACTGGGATCCGACAGGGAAGCGGACCTCTGCTCGTCTTTGACTTTGTGTTTCGTAGGGTCTGTTCCAGAGGAGGAGCGTTGGTCGGACAGGTTCTGATTCTATTCTCTGAATATGGTGTCATAGTGTCTTTCTTAAAGAGTGATGCATGCTGCTTTCCCTTGAAAGCGTGTGACGGAGTATTACATTATGTCTGGATTAGATCTATTAAATACTGACAAGTGTGAGGGTCTCTTAGTAGTATGGTTCAATACAGAAGCGATGCTATTATAAAACCACTTTCATCCTGCATGGATAAAAAGATGCAGTGTTGCAACAGAGTGTCGGTACAGTGCCTTTGTAGCCATCTACAGGATATATGGTACAGTAAGCTTTAGGTAATGTGGTAGAGTGCTTTCTCGACAGTCCCGTTGACTACAGCGTTCTCTCCGGGTGCAGAGGCTGATCAATACACAGTAAAAGGCCTGGCTGGGGAGGTGGCTTCAGTCTGCCGGCTTCAGCTTTCTCCAATAACATGAAACCCTACTCGACTGCCTACTCTGCTCTTCCTCTGCCTCTGTGGAGATGACAGAGGCAACCGTCTGCATCTGAAAGGTCATTAAGTGCTGTCCACACCCCTGGTCATGAAATGTGACTAGAAGAGATTTCACTCGAGTTGGGCCTCTAGGACCCTTGAAGTGGCTGTGCCAAACTCACTTGTTATTAATTGTATGATTTGCATGTCTCTCATTTTTGTTGTACTATTAGATTGACCCCTGTACAGTACACTAGTGTGTGCGTGTCTGTCATGTACCAGAGCCCACCACCTGGGGGCGCTCGGCACAATTCATTTTCCCATTGCCAAGTACATTTTGCATTGTACATAAAAAACTATGCTTGGTGTATCAAAAGTATAGTCTACTCAGGAGCCTGTCAGATCGTGTAAAACGCATTGAGCATAATATGTATATAATATATGTTGTATAATATATACATATGGTATAATATGATGTGTATATATTATAATGTTATATTATATATGGTGGCAGCACTCTATATGGACAGCAGAGGGGGGCAGACGAGCTGAAACATTGATAGAGGGGGATTAGTCTCAACACCAGACCCATGAGTTATTTCGCTGATCCACTACGTAAACTACGCTAACTACAGTACGTTACTGCATGCTGTAGGCGGAGCACAGAGATTCAATGTAATATTCGAGTCTGGATACAGACTAGAATGGGATTGACCCAAAATGACCACAATACTTGACATTTCTGGCGTTTTCATGTAATTTCAAGGTGAACCACTTTGTGTGCGAAACAATTCTTAAGTTTATATTTTTGATTGTAAAGAGTTTAAGTAGTACAGTAACACTTCTTTAGGGCTGATGGACAGTGTAGGACAATGATGTCCTTGGTCACAATGGAATTTGTCATGTTAAACGTTTACTGTATGTGGAGTAAGAGCACCACTGAGCAGCGATACATGCTTAAACCCTCTGAAAATAATTGTACGTTTTTTGTCTAACCTTGATATTTGCTTTACAGTGCAATCATATTTTGATAGAGCAGGACAAATGTAACACAATGATCAGAGGTTACATAGGCCTATACAGTGATACAATATAATACAATCATACAATGATATCATACAATTATATGTAACTGATATTACCGATAATCATAGCCTACTACATCAAATCCTAGTTGCAAACATCCAGTGTTGTCGGATTTTTGGGCCGATTTATCCCCGATTCACCCCTCCTGACAATCGGATGAGAAATCTGATCTGGAACGTTGGTCGGGGCCGATGATCGGCCCAGATGATCTTGTATTGTGAGAGGTTTACAGATCCAATCTTATCGGCTCGCAGACCCATCGGGGCGGCCCCGATAATATCGAACATGTTTGATATTTAAGATTATTACGTCATGACTTTATATGTGAGATGGAGAGACCAGTGGTTCGTTGCTCCCTCGGGCACGATAAGATCTTCAAATCTTGCTGTGTGTGCTTGTTTGAGATGCGCAAGAAGAATATCTGTTAAGATTCTCCTTATGTGCGTGATGTAAGCCGATTTCGAAATCGGTTAGATTGATTTTAAATATCCTGTAGTGTGAGTCCGGCATAAGAGTATTATGATGGTTTTATGCCTATTGATAATCTGCTAGAATGATCACCTTAATTAGGAACACTATCAAATGGCGCCCTCCAGCCTCTCATCATCTGAGCAATCTGAGCATAACACCAAACCACACACTCACTACCTCTGTCGGAACAGCACCCTCTAGTGGTGGGGGGGGGGGGTGGTGGCACGAGACCAGGAGTCTGTTATCAAATCCCTGAAGCTATTCATAGACCTCAACAATGAGATCACCACTGAGATCCCTGTCCCGTGTTCTGTGACGTGGCGTGTCGCTTCCCCAGATCGTATCTGACCCCGGTGAGGGACGAGGAGGCGGAGTCTCAGAGAAAAGCCAGGTCACGACAGGCCAGACAGACGCGTAGATCCACACAGGTACTCTCTCACAACCTCTGCTGTGCCCATAGACGTTTAAGCTAGAATGTTCATTTAAACATTCTGAAAACATTGCACATTAACACATTGTACACATACTGTATACACACATTGCACACTTTTTTTTTTTTTTTGCATTGCCATCGGCACTGTCCTGTCTAGTCCCCGCACCATGTCTAATGTTCTAATGTCTAACAAATTCCTGGTATGTGTAAAAACCGACCGGGCAATAAAATTGATTCTGAATTGTGATCTGCTTAGTCATACAGTCCTTAAACTGAGGAGATTGTGTGTTGTTGCAGGGAGTGACTCTGGCTGAGCTGAAGGAAGCTCAGAAGACCTACAGCCTGTCGGCTCTCAACAGACCGGTGGAGGACGGAGGTCGACTGGCTGAGTGGTCGTATTTGAGGAGAGGGACAGCAGAGGACAGAGAAGGCCAGTCCAGAACGGTTCGGTCCAGGGAGTCCGAGGAGCACCGTCCCACATGGAGCAGAGGCACAGACGAGGTCGGCCAGACTTGAGTCCGGATCAAAACTTTTACCAGAGATTGTAGAATAGTTAGTACAAGCCTGCCGTTGTTCATAGATCTACACACGTTCGACATGTCCGTCTCGTCTCTATCGTCTCCAGCTGGGGAACCACAGGGCCAGGCTGGAGACCCAGGCAGAGAGCCCCACCGCTGGCCTCATGTCTCCCTCTGGCCTCGTGTCTCCCTCTGCCAGTGGGCCCTGCGACCTCCGACCTCCCTCTGACCTCACCAACCTCAACCCCTCCACAGGTCACAAGCATGCTTCTGTTAGCTTATTCATTATTATCCATAGTTATTTACATCTGTAAATCTTCTTGAATATATATATATATATATATATATATATATATGAGAGAGAGATATGTTTGAATTAGAGATTAAAGATCAAGAACAAGTGATGATCCTTTGTTTGGATTGTGTTTGGTTTGGTTCTGTAGTTGTTGAATGGAGAGATGAAAACCAGAACCCTGTTGAAGACGCCTCCAAACCAGCCTTTGCCTCGCAAGATCTACACTGCTACCAAATGGGAGGTTCAGCCTACAAGACTAGTATAGAGGTACTGTATGTATTGAATGTAGAGCTCATTTGAAGCAAGCCCGCCAAATAAAAATTGGATGTGGCTTATCTTCTGTGTACTACCACTAGATGGAGCCAAGATATTTCCCATGTATAAATGTCCTGAAACGAATTGCAGCTGGCTCTTGACTTAACATTCTGACCATAGTATTCACACACAGTACAACACTGATTTAATGCAGTCAGGAAACTTGTATATTTAGAATTATGTAACTTGTAATAAAGTGTTGTAGTATTGATGCCCAGCCATGTCCATTTTAAGAAACTGATATCTGTGAGACGTGCATTTAATATTCGGAAGGTCCTTTGATTTGACATTCATGATGTCAATCAGTTGACAATTGCTTTGACGTCAAAGTGACGAGGTTTCGCTGATCCTCAACAGAACGTTTGTGTTTGGCCGCCTGAGATTGATGTGAAAGTGTTTTGGAAACCCTAGACCATGATGCAATGTTTACAGATTCACTGTAACAACCGGCGTCGGCGTGGACGGACTGTATATCAGCTCGGCCCGACTGGAGGAGGGTGTTTATAAAACGGGCTGATGGCGCTATCGCACTGGGAGAGAATCCAGGACAGACAGGACCCAAACATCCCCCCTCTCATCTTCCCTCCGCCCCTCCATCCCCCCTCTCATCTTCCCTCCGCCCCTCCACTACCACACGGCCGACGGCTCTTAACATTCCATACCATATTGGGCAAAATGGTGAGCCTCTCTCCCGCGTCTTAGCCTTGGATTTAGTAGGCGGCGTGCAGCCAGAATCACTCGGTGCCCTTCACCTGTAACCGGCTAAGCATCTGCTCAGCCTGTCCCTGCCCGGCGTGTAAAACCCTCCTCGCAGGGGGAAACAGCCTCGGACCTAGAGCGACCATTAAAAGCGGTGCGTTTGTTCTCTAGCAAAAGATTGCCGTGTCACTCTCTCACATCTTCTGTTCATTTCTCTCAACAACAGGCCCAAAATAGAAAGGCTGCCTAGAAATAGACACACGGCTGGGTTGAGTTAGGGAGTTGGAGTTTGCGTGACATAACATTGTACATCCAAAATATCAATGAGGACTCGGGACTCGCATACTAGCTTAAATTATACTGGGCAGCGCAAAGACAGAGAACACACAGGTAACAAACAATCTTCTTGTGGGGCGGCTGTAGCTCAGTTGGTAGAGCGGGTCGTTCAGTGATGGAAGGGTCAGTGGTTCGAATCCCAGCTCCGACTGTCTACATGTCGAAGTGTCCTTGAGCAAGACACCTAATTGCTCCCAATGAGCAGGTTAGCACCTTGCATGGCAGCTGCCGCCATTGGTGTGTGAATGTGTGTGTGAATGGGTGAATGAGAGGCCATTGTAAAGCGCTTTGAGTGCCGCTAAGGTGGAAAAGCGCTATATAAGTACAGTCCATTTACCATTTCTTCACACAGTCTACCTAGACAGGTAGAGGACAGGTACATTAGATCCTAAAGCTCCCCCTACATACAGTACCTAACTCAGGATAGTACAGGTGAGCAAATACACAGAGTTGGGTCAATTTCCAGGATTTGAACACCAGATTTTTGTATGAAGCGTCCCACACCCATAGAGAGATCTGCATCATGCAGTGACGTTGTTAGCGTAGCTTACGTAGCGTATCAGCGAGAGAACTCTCATGGGTCTGGCGTTGAGACTGGGGGGTTAGGGTTGGGGTGAGTTAGGACTTGGGGTTAGGGAGTCGGGTTGAGGGGGTGGCAGTGAGGCGCCTGGGGGAGGGGACGAGGGGTCGTCGGGTCAGCGGAGACGGATCATAGGACATAGAACCCTGTCGGGCCTGTGAACGGTCGACAGCGCAGGGCGGAGAGGAAGAGAGGCTCAGAGCTCGCTGTCCCCCACAGCCATCCGGCCGGCTGTCACGGCCGAGGAATCTGACCCACGGGCCGCTCTGTAACCCGAGTGTCCCGCGGCATCGCTGGGGACTAAATCTGTCTGCGATAGTCATCCCGGACGCCCTCAGCAGCTCTGACCCGCACATGACTCTGTAACGTTCTGAGCAGAGCAGAGCAGACCCTCCTCCTCCTCCTCCTCCTCGTTGCTTTCCAAGAACGCATGCAGATGCGGCAGAGCGCGGCCATCTCAACGCAGGGGCCAACTTCACTGCCAGCAGTTGGCCTTCCGCCTTTCTGGAAATTAGGTTATGAGAGAGAGAGAGAGAGAGAGAGAGAGGAAGAGAGGGAGGGAGGGAGAGAGAGAGGGAGAGGGAGAGAGACGGAGAGAGAAATGGAAAGAGAGAGAGAGAGAGAGCTCCCCCTGTTCTCCCTCCTACTCGCTTGTTCTGAAGTTGAGAAATCTCTCGTCGGCTCAGCGCAGAGATGTTTGATAGTGTGTCCATAGCTCCATAGGAGCTCAGCACAGCGCAGGTTCTGATCCAGCTCAGCCGTGCGTGCTACAGAGAAGCGTCTGCTGCAGTTGGCCGACCGGCCCGGTGTTGAAACGCAAACCTCTCACGGATCCCGTCTCCCAGCTGTGAGCCACAGTTTGTTCTCCGTAAAGACACGGAAGAATTTGACAGGCCAGCGACGGCAAGAAAAACAGATGGGGATTTTGTTGTCTGTGTGAATATATCTTTGTGTTATGTTTGTGTTTTTATTGTGTGTGTGTGTGTGTGTGTGTGTGTGTGTTGCTGCTTGTGTAGTACCAACCTCGCCATCCAGCCTCCTGCAAAGTTAACCCAGTCCTTAACATCTGCCAGAGTAACCTAACATTACACCCGCCTGAATATTTCAGTATTGTAAGTGTTTGACTTCAAAGAGTGGGAAGGATCAGCGTTATCCTGAAGCAGTTGAGATGGAGGAAGTGGGCTCGGCCAGGAGATGGAGGAGAATGTTCCGTATGGAAAGTCATAAAGGAGAGAGAGGGAGAGGGGGAGAGAGAGGTAGAGACAGGAAGGGAGAGAGAGAGAGAGAGAGAGAGAGACAGGAAGGGAGAGAGAGAGGGAGAGGGAGGGAGAGAGAGTGAGAGAGAGAGAGGGGGGGAGAGAGAGAGGGAGAGAGAGAGAGAGAGAGAGGGGGGGGGGGGAGGGAGGGAGAGAGACCCCGAGACCATTTGAGTCCATTCAATCCCAGAGCCGATCTGGGGGAACTGCAGCTGAAATCCAGTCTTTATAGAGGTCTCCTATGGCCTGTCTCCTTGGCTGGGTCCTGCGCAGTTCACTGCCACAGGGAAGCCAATTGGACTTCCTGACGAGCCCTCAGAAACTCATACTCTCCACAGATGGTCTGTGAAGCGGGCCGAATATGCGCTGGAACAATACACACAGGCGCATCGGTATCTCCTATTTCGGGATTTGATATATGCGTAACTTATCTTAAACTGTGGGTCATAAAGCACGCGTAATGTATCACTGATAGGACATGGCGCAAGGCAGAGTACCTCCGCACACCATGGCTCTAAATCACAGGTTCACTGTTCAGAACAAAATTTGCAGGGGGTGAGATGTTGGGATGTTTAACTATTCAGAGACCGTCATCTGCGAGGTTCTATCTACCCCATTGCGGTGTGATGTGAAACAAATGCTTTGCGTAAAGCGTACAGCGTCTTAACACAGGTGATTGGCTGCGCTAGTCCTGGGGAGCATCTTAACACAGGTGATTGGCTGCGCCAGTCCTGGTGAGCAGTCACTGAGTGACTCAAGGCTTGGGGCGGGAACGCCAGAGCTCAAGCCTGGAGCACCCGCTGCATTCTCTCTCTCTCTCTCTCTCCCTCTCACTCTCTCTCACTCTCTTTCTCTCTCTCACTCACTCTCTCCCTCTCCCTCTCTCTCACTCTCACTCACTCTCACTCTCTCCCTCTCTCTCACTCTCTCTCTCTCCCTCTCTCTCTCTCCCTCTCACTCACTCTCTCTTTCTCTCTCTCTCTCATACTCCCTCTCTCTCTCTCTCTAGGTCCCTCTCCCCCTTCTCTCGCACTCCCTCTTTCTCTCCCTCTCTCTTTTTCTGTCTCTCACTCACTCTGTCTTTCTCATTCTCTCTCTACCCTCCCCCCCACCTCCATAGATGAGCGGGGATAAGAGAGTTCAGGAGGGGCTACGGAGTTGCAAACCTGTCTATAAAAGGAAGGTAGCAGTGAGCCTGTGCAGACTCCGGGTGGCGGCATGGGGGGATGGTGGCGGTGGGGGGTGGTAGGCGGGGGGGGTAGGGGTGGTGTGAGATGGAGAAAAACCGTAAGATAGAACTTCATATTCCACCTTCCTCGAACTCGGCAGCGGCCACCGACCGAGTCACCGCGGGCCGAGCCCCCCTGTGTGCGAGGTCACCGATTTGGGGGGGGGGGTTAGAATAAAGTCGCGCAGCGCTGAGGTGTCGCCGTAAAATTAGCCCGTGACCTCACGGTCGACGCCTTCCAGGGCGGCGTGGCCACAGACGAGAGAGAGTCCGAGGAGTCCCCCCCCCCCCCCCCCACCAACATAGCCCCCCCACAGCGTGTGCTAGCGGGGAGGACGGGGTTACTCGACCGTTCGGTCATGTCTCCTCTCAGGTGGCAAAACGTGACCTCTGCCCCCCACCCCCCCAAGCCCCCCCCCCCCCCCCCCCCCCGGCTCCGGCCGCACGCCGCCCCTGTTCTTCTTATCCTCGTCCACATCAGTGGACAGCCTCAGCCTGGAGCCCAGCGTAGAGAGAGAGAGGCCCTGGCGCACAGCCAGGCAGAGCTGCCAGAGCCGGACTGGACTGGGAGAGAGAGGGGGGCTTAGGGGAGTGAACTGGGAGGGGGATCGAGCAGGGGAGGAGAGAGAGAGAGAGAGGGAGAGAGAGAGAGAGAGATGTAGAGCGAGGGTGTATATTTAGAGGAAACATGGGGAAGGGATAGCATCTGGAACCAACCTTGCTCTGTTGATGGTTTTATCTTTGGGTGTGAACGCTTTTTCTTTTGAAGTCAGGCTGGTGTTGAGAGTGGGGCGGGGTCCTCGAGTTAGCCACCGGTCTACCTTTTCAGTAAAACAGCCGTTTGTGTGACGCGTGTGTATTGAGGAAAGAGAGAGAGAGAGAGAGAGAGCAAGCTGTTTTGTTTTCATAGTTACGGTATCTAATGAGCACTTCTGTTGTTTGTGCTCTGGAGAGGGTGGGAGTTCCAATCATCTTCCTTCCAAACTTAGCCGCTGTTCTCTCCAGCTCTTTGGACTGTGGAGCCGGACTCTCTCTCTCACAGACACACACACACACCTGTTGGTGAAGATTCCCATTGAGGGCAGCCATGGGCATCTGCGCAGTAGTTGCCTGAACGGATCAGAGGATCAGTGGGTCTGAACAGCTGCTGTCTGGACACCTCAGTGGATGGTTCTGTAGAGGATCCGCCTGTCCCATCTTGTCCTGGGTACAGTGTGAGATGTCATCTTTCTACCCACGCACCAAGGAGCTGTCTCGCACCAGGAAGTCAGTGTCCGAATCTCCACCTCCATCTCCCACCGCCAAGAACTTCAGAGTAAGACTTTGCCTTTTCTTTTCGAGAGAATGTCAGAGTTTCTGCTAAAGTTGTTTGTTCGCTGCTGTGCCTAAGTGTGTCGCTCTTAGTCGACTTCACTATCAAAAACGGTCAGGATGCTACCTTTCTGGCCTGACAACTCATAGCTGTACAGTATTTGTCACCAATGTAAACCTAAACAAACCTCACGTGGGTTTTCGAGAGAGGCTTATCACTTACTGTAGATTAATTTGATCTAATGCTGTTAGACCAAAATGCAAAGCTTTGCTTGTTTCTTTATTTTTGTAAAAAAAAAGTTGAGAGCTCTGGAGGCACTTAATGACCGGACATGTCACTTTGCCAACCACCTGAGTCTTTGACAACCCTTGAAGGAGAGGAGAGGAGGCGAGGGGAGAGGAGGGGAGTATCTGTTCCAGAGCACTGAGCGCCTGGACCAGCCGGATCATCTGGAAAAGACTTTTGGATTGAAACATTCCGTCTGCGATTTCCTGTTGTTGTTTCTGAGAGCCTTCTCCCAGGGGTCTTGCTTGAATGATGTGTTCATCAACAGTGTGTATACATTAGCATTAGTGCTTTCACAACATTGCCTCGGCTGCAGTTGCGCAAGGCAAACCCAGCGTGTGATGTGCACAAAGTTGAAACGGACACAATTAGAAGGGAGGAAACTGTCATTCCATCCATTTGCGGGTAAACAGACCGGAGGCGGGCGGTCATCTGTCGCTCCGTCTTTGTTCTCCAGTGCCGTCGTGGAACTCTCAGTAGATCACGAGGATCTTTTCATCAGCTGTCATTTCTATCCCTCCCGTTATCTACTGCAGAACGCAGGCATGAAGTTTCCATGATGTCAGCCACCCCCTCTCTGGCAACATTTTCCTGGGAGAAAGATGCAAGCGGGAGAGACGAAAAACGTGGAAGGGCATGTTGCCGACGTGATATATTTAGAATTATCTCCTCATTGTTTGCGACGAGATCCTGGCGCGTTTCGGCTAAATTAGACATGCGTGCCGTGCACAGCTGTGGACAAGCTTCAGGCTGAGCTGTAAACATCCAGTGACATCTGCCCCCTGGCAACAGACAACCGGATAAATATTGCCTGTCATGTCTCTGTACTCTGTACAAATGAACCGAAATTAGGTTATTTACATGTTTAGTCTCATCTCCTAAATTATGGGATGGAAATAATTGGAGTGAATAAAGGGAGCAGGGTCACGTGGACAGTGAGAAGGGGGAGAGATCCACACTGTTGAAGAAACTGTATTTTATGGTGATGTGGCTACTCCGCAAGGCTGAGATATGTTGATATCTTCCACTGGGTGAGAGAACAGGCGGTAGTAAGTAACTAAGTAGTTAGCCGTAAGGGGATACGGGTTAGAGGGGGTGCGAGCGACAGTGAGTAGGGAGGAGAGGATGTCTGATCATTCAGGGGGAATCCTTCAACAGAGTTTACAGAGAGATGACCTCTACCGTGACCTTTACTGTGATGGGGCAGAGGGCAGACACGGGCGGTGGGGGATAGTTGATTACAACCAGAGATACCAAAGGTGTTTAGGAGGGACTGAAGGTTTTACTGGCCGCAGTGTTGTTAACAGTGTTGTTTATAGGAGTGTGAGGAGGCACCCGGCACAGCAGCACAGTAACCCACCCCCCCCCCATCCCACCCTCACATGTGTACAGCAGCCCCCTCCTGACAAGCCGTAAACCAAACAGCCCCTGTTTACCGCAAGCCCAGCAGGGTCCAGGGGCCGCTTCCATCAATCTGGGGGGGCCTCTTATTTTTTTGTTCCCTGGTCTCTGCGGGGCCTCTGCTTTAGAGCCTTACATGGATCTCTCTCTCTCTCTCTCTGTTATCCCAGAGAAGGGAACGTTGTGGTTCTTATTGGTTATATGTATCTTGTATTTACACTGTGATGGCTTTGCACTGTCCTGTCCTGCACTCTGCCCTATGTTGTCTCCATCAGTGCCATTACCCTAGTCAAATTGACAGGAAATGAGATCAAAGCAGTATTGAGGCCTACACTGTTCCAGCATCCATAACCACTTTGCTAAACCTGGCATAGGATCATTAGTTTTTTCTGAAACAAATGAGGCAAATGTATACTGTACTCCCGCCCAGTGTAATAGCTCCCACCTGTTTGTACATGGCTGCTAAGTGTCCATCGGGAGTGAGTTCCAGAGCGTGGCTCTGTCAGCCGGTCGGTCAGTTTGTCCAGATCAGGAGACCATCCGGTGTTTGTTTGTTTGAGGAGCTTCTCCTCATTTCTCCTGGCACAGCTCCCTGGAAGGTCGCTGGGGTCTGCCTCTCCCAGAGTCCAGCACATGACCACATAAGGACAGGCAGCTCTGGCCGTGCTGTATAAACATGCGAGGAGAGCCCAGGAGCTCCGTGTGCTCCTCGAAATACTTCCCCCAATCAAACCCAAACAGTATACTGCAGATGGGGCCATGCGTTACAGTATACTGCAGATGGGGCCATGCGTTGTGTTTGAGCAGTATGGAATCCACAAAGCTGTTAAAAGGGAAAGAACTTGTAAAAATGTAACTTTTTGTCTTCTGTTTTTAAAGTGGGAGCAAAAGTCTAGTGTTGGTCTCGCATCTAGGTTTGCACGCACTAGGAATGAGGCACTCTTCTAGAGTGTTTTTACAAGCAGAGTACAATCCCAGTGGCCAGGGAATAAGACAATCCCATTGGATGTTTCGGAGCGCTCTCCCCGACCACAGAGCAGCTCCTAATCTCCAAGAATGTAAGAGAACATGAGATCTGAGCAGAGATCACAAGATCACACACCATCTCTCTCTGTCTCTCTCTCTCTGTCTCTCTCGCTCTGTCTCTCGCTCTCTCTCTCTGTCTCTCTCTCTCTGTCTCTCTCTGTCTTCACCCCCCCCCCCTCTCTTACATTCCAGCCATCTATCTGTCATGTATTCACTAGTTTCATCCCCTTTTATCAGCCGTCCTCTCCGCGGTGTTTGAACAGCCCTCGTCGATCGTGGGTCTGTGCGCTCAGATGGTCAGCGGGTCAGGCTGCGGAGAGACAACACCTGTCCGGACAGTTTGGATGAGAAGCGCTGCTAGTTGGATGAAGGGAACGCAGGGTGGACTTCCTGTCCACATTTGATCTCTTGGCGTCTGACAAGTGACTGAGGAGAGATCCACAGTGGCGCCATCTGGTTTGTCTCGAGAAGAACACAAATGGAAAAAATGAGAATTCATCTGTTGGACAGAAGATTCTAGGCCCGGTTACTTAACTCAAGTGCCGTGAATGGAGCAACTAGCACAAGTCTGTCCACAGTTTACCCCAAGCGAATGGCTTTGGCAGCCATGCAGACCCAGTCAGTGCAGGAGCAGGACCCGAGCCCCAGGCATACTTATACCAGCCGCATGTTCCCTGAGGTCATCCACTAGACTGTGTAAATACTACTGTCCCTGAGGTCATCCACTAGACTGTAAATACTACTGTAGCTCATATAGAGACTCAGCCTCTCAGCAACATATCATCATCTCAAACACCCAAGGCTGCATGTCAACATTGGGAGGGACCAAATCTGCCCCCCCCCCCTTTCCTGCCATTCAAGTTAAAAAATCTACACATGGGATACTTTTTATTTCTAGCTAGCTAGCTAGTATACATTCTGTGCAACATTGCAAGGCGATAACCATTCATGAAATTACATTTTCATAACACTTTACAAATTCACAATCAACAATTATAAAATAGGCTACATAACACAATACATTCTTGTTTTCCACTTTTTAATATGTTTGAAAGTTAGAAATAGAGAGACAGTGTTTGACATTGCCTACCCACAGCAATCGGGCAACAAGTTGGAGTACTATGGCAACACCACTTGGACAAAACACGCACAGAACTGCAATCACTAGAACCGGTAGTAATACTAACAATTAGTTACGTTTAGTTATGATTATGTTTACATGTCTTTTTCTATTTTTAATTTTTTGTCATTTGCTAATTATTATTACAGACATTGGTATATGGTTGCCTGTTGTATAACAGATTGTCTATACATTTTTTTATGTCAGGCTATATATTGGGGGGCATTTTGAGCATATCTGAATATCGCGGGGGATGTGTTCCCCTCAATATATATGTAAATTACGGCCTTGAAACCCCCACCGGTTAAGATTACGATTGGCTCAGCTCAGGCTGACCCGTGTGGCCGCTGTCACGGCAGGGCCTGAGTGAGTTATATCACCAGCTGACTTGCACAATTCCTTCCTTTGGATCTCAAGGCACCTGAACACAATAGGATTTACAACAAAGAGGGTTATTTTCTTTCCTCTCTCTCTCTCTCTCTCTCTCTCTCTCTCTCTCTCTCTCTCTGGTCCTCCTCACTGTTACCCTCTAAAGTCTCTGGTCAATACTCTGCATGTAGAAAATGTCTTCATTACAACCACCTTCCTGGCTCCAACAAGTACTGTATTGCATTTTTATCCAAACTATTTCTATGCAAGTTTTTTGGTTTGTTTGTTTGTGACTTTATTAACATGCAATATCTCTTTTTTTTCTCAGCATGACAGGGTGTCAAGGTAAGACAGAGCTTCTACTTGTGCATGTGCCGTTAGTTGCTTCAGCAGTCACTTAACAGCCGGTCATTCATTCCCTACGGGAGAAGCGCTGTTGTGACCAGAGTGCCCTGTGCCGTCCCTCCCAGGCTGGACTCCAGCGGAGCGGACAGCAGCTCTGAGCGCCCGCTGGGCCGCGCCAGCTCCTACGCCCGCAGGGAGAACCGTCTGGCAGCCCTCAACAAGCAGGAGGGGGACGCCAGCCCCAGGGACTACAAGAAGGTAGGAGGAAGCAAACAAACAGTAGCGGTGACCGCTGTGTACATTACCAGTTAGCGCCTTAGTTAGTTTATCTTGCGTAGAGAGCTGTTGGTGAGTTCGGGTCGTGTTCTTCTGCAGATGTACGAGGAGGCCCTGACGGAGAACGAGAAGCTGAAATCGAGGCTGGAGGATAGCAAGCAAGAGCTTTCCAAGATCAGGACCCAGCTGGAGAAGGTCGCCCAGGTACGGGACAATGGCAGGCTGCTAACAGTAACCAATACAAACCGACTGTAGGCCCTCACACTAGCAGGGGTGTAGTGGTGACTACAGAAGTGAGTATACTCTGACTAAAGAAGTGAGTATAATCTGACTAAAGAAGTGGGTAACCTGACTAAAGAAGTGGGTATACTCTGACTAAAGAAGTGGGTATACTCTGACTAAAGAAGTGGGTATACTCTGACTAAAGAAGTGGGTATACTCTGACTAAAGAAGTGGGTATACTCTGACTAAAGAAGTGGGTACCTGTAGCAGAAATGTTGGTTTTTACATAAGTGGGTCCATGGATAAAGTGGGTATATTCTGTATACCCTCTACTACAGCAGCACTCACTAGGGTCCCTAAACTGATCATCTTCAATACAGTACGGCTGAGGGACTACAGTCTTTACAACTTTACTTTCACTTGTTACAACTGAACTGTTCTGTTCTTCACTGTAGCGTGCAGGAATGAGGTGTAATAATCATAATCTGTGTGATAACCATGTTCCCTTCCATCTTGCAGAAACAAGACAGGATATCGGAAAGATCCAGTGTACTTGAATCAGAAAAAAGGGTATGTATCACTTTGTGTTAACATCTTTACAATCTTGTCTTTCACTTTCCAGGCTTAGCTAACTTCATCCAACTAGGTGTTTTATTATTCATAGAATATATAGATAAATAGATTGACAGACAGATAAAATAGATTAATGATCCACAGAGGGAATTGTTGAAGTCCTGTGACATCCATTTTTGTTGTTGTTGCTCTCCTCTTTCATCTAATCTCTTTGCCCTCCTCCTTAGTATAGGAACCTTGACATCGCCACCATGATTCTTTGAAAGAGCTGTTGTTAGAATGTTCTCTTTGTTTCCTCAGGAAAAACAGGCTCTTGAGAAGAGAGTGACTGACATGGAGGAGGAGTTGAAGGTAAGGCCTCAGCAAAAGGGCCCACATCCAACCAATCAGTGCTCATACAGTGCGTCTAGCAAGTTAAATCAAGTTCACCGTTGAGACGATATACGGAGACTGTTTAGGCCCTCGCAGTATGGGAAGCCGTTTTAACATTTATTAAGTAGACTTGATATTAGTTGCTGATATCTGCAACATACTTTTGCCTAGTCAAAACTCTTATTCAGGATATCTTTAATTATGTTTTGACTAGGCAAAACTCTAATTTTAGATATCTGCAACTTAATTTCGCCTAGTAGATTCAAACTACTTTTGCTATTCATGTGTATGGGGTTTATAATTAGCCTACAGATATCTTCAATACAGTTGCGGATATCCACAATGTGAATTGCGGATATCTATAACTGAATTATGACTAGGTGTAATTCCACTTTCAGGTATCTACAATTGAATTCTGACTATAATTCCAGTTCAAGATATCTTTAATTCCCTTTAATTCAAGATATCTACAATGTCATTTTAAGATATCTTGAATTAAGTTGTAGATATCTTGAATTGGAATTATGACTAGTCTGAATTAAATTGTAGATATCTGAAACTGGAATTACAACTAGTCAGAATTCAGTTATAGATATCTATTCTAAAGTTATAGATATCTCAAATTTAATTTGATTACAGATATCCTAAATTGGAGATATCTTTAACTTTCATTCTGCCTAGGTGAAATGTTAATACAGATATCTTGAATTAGAGTTTAGACTAGGCGAAATTACGTTGCAGATATCTGTAATGATTTAGGAAAAGGCGGGAGAGGTTTGAATACTACCTCCGTGTTTTACCGCGCTATAGGTCAGGGCAACCTGGTCGTGCCCGTGCCGACAATCTACTGAACGAATCTCTCGTTCGCCACAAATCCCTTGGTGATATGCCAGTTCTATTTCATGGCATTTTCGCTTCTGCTTGACTTAGTAGGTATGCTGGGCCCGCCAATATCAAAAGAACCCTTGCATCCCATGCAACATCATGCAATACCATTCCGACAAGTCATAATGATGTTTGAGATATCTGCAACTATTATTTTGACTAGTCAAAACTGAATTACAGATATCTGCAATTGTCATTTAGGATGTGTGATGAGTGGGGTGTCGTTTTCGGTGACGTCATTGCTGATATCTGTAACTCAGTTTTGACTAGTCATAACTGAGTTATAGATAGGCTATCTCTAACTGTCGTTTTGACTAGTCAGAATGACGTTATAGATATCTTGAATAAAAATTCTGACTAGTCAAAATGTGATTTTGACTAGTCAAAAAAAAGGTTGTTGATATCTGTAGCCTAATGTTAATTCAGGATAGTCAGGTCTAGTTAATAAATGTTAAAACGGCTTGCCATATACGCAGGGCTGGATTCTGGGCAGCCGCACAGGTGAGGTGGAGGGAGGGAGACGTTTATCGGCTCGTTAACGTTGCGCGTCCCGCTGGGTCCGTCCGCTGCCAGCCTGGCTCGGAGAGAGGGAGGCCGCTCCAAGTCTGGTGCTCCGCTCAGCCCCGCCGCTCTGGCGCTGGTGAACACCGCGACCTAGTTCCTCGCTGAACGCCCGGCGCCAGCCAAGAACGGAGAACCTGCTTTTGTTAGACATTCCAGCGCTCATTGTGTGTATTTCTGCGTTTCAAAGAGGGGAGAGACAAAGAAAACAAACGGCGGAATATCAAGAGTGGACAGGAAGTGAAACTATTATGTAACAGGACCTAGATTACGGGGTGCCATTACCAATCAATCAATCCAAAACAAAACGCTGCAAGGCTATGACAGCTGTCCGTCAAGTGATCTGTGTGTCAGCAGTGGCCCCTCCCCCACCTACCTGCAATGTGGGAGACGCCAGCGGAGTGTTTGACCCCCGTGTTGTCATGGTTACCTCGGCAGGAAGCCCCAATGCGGTTTCGCTGTGGCTACCAGCCCTGAGGGCGCCCCTACCCCCGGGGGCGGGCGGGCGGGGGAGGAGGGAGGGGCACGGTGAGTGAGTGGTCGCTACGACAGAGGAGGAGGAGGAGTGATGGACACCTGCCTGTCACCTCACCTCACCTAGCTTTAAAGACTTTGGCATGTGCACACGTGTGAGCACATATACACACACAGATAAACACACACACACACACACACACACACACAATCATACCTTCACACATACACACACACACACATTTCTCTCCATACAGACATCCCCACACAACACAACCTGTACTTGCTTGTCTCTTTTCAGTGGTATTTGACTGTTCCAGTGTCCAGTGTTCACATGTCCTGGTCGCTCCCGTTGACGTGTCTGATCCTGGTTTCTCGTTAGGATGACGTTAACGGCCAGGATTATCCCTGGCTTCGTCTGAGACTTGAACGGCGACAAACGTGGCAATTTATCTGTCTTAGTGAAACGTGATCTGGTTCAGTACCAGAGAGTTAAGGAGCACTGTAGCCTAATCAGGGATAATTATGTGCCTGCCCCTCCCAGTTTCTCCTTCTCTCTTTCCCTCCCTCTCTCTCCTCTTTCTTCCAAGCGGGGTTTTCATGTGCATGTTCTTCTGAACAGTGTGCTTAGAAGCAACGCAGCCAAACACTCGTGGATCTCTGGGTCTTAGTAAAGGCTCTTAACATCAAATAGTTTCCTCAAAAATGCCCCTGGGGTCATCAGGAGGCAGCTGGATCTCCTCCCTGTTCTCTTCCCCTGGCGCTCTTCACAACTCTGTTCTCTTCTTCTCTTCTCCCTCCCTGCCTGCATATGTGTGTGTGTGTGTGTGTGTGCTGTGGTTTCCCCCCCCAGGAATGGCGTCAAAACCTCAGCGCTCTCCACAGATCCGCGCTGAGGTCTACCTCAGAGACCTGCCAGGGAGAGAGGGAAATAAATAATTTCCATTCCTTTGACCTAAGAATAACTTCTCAGTCTATCTCTCTCTCTCTCTCTCTCTCTCTCTCTCTCTCTCTCTCTCTCTCTCTCTCTCTCTGTCTCTCTCTCTCTCTTACAGAGTCTGAAATCGTAGGTTCTTTAGTGAAAATTCCCCCTGTTCACTTCAATTTTCCCAGCATGACCGACAAGCTATGCAGAACCCCCCCCCCCCCCACCACCTTTACCACTAAGCTTCCCTCAGACCAGGTTTGTTTGGGGGGGGGTCAAAGGTCAAACCCCGGGATACCCAACTACTTTTTTTTGCTTAACCTTCCACTTGTGTCGGCCGTTCTTATGCGCAGGCATAACTTCACTGTGTGGGTGTACAGTATGTACTGTCTACTAGTACTGGATATCTGCATCCTTCTTTGCACTGTCCTCCACCCCTGCACTCTGTGTGTGTGTGTGTGTGTGTGTGTGTGTGTGTGTGTGTGTGTGTGTGTGTGTGTGTGTGTGTGTGTCTGTATCTATACCTATGTCTGTCTGTGTGTGTGTGTGTGTGTGTTCCTGTGTGCAGGCCTCCTGTCCTGCTCTGGCTCAGCTCCAAGCCCTGAGGAGGGGGAACGAGCGTCTCCAGGCTGAGAACAAGGCCATGCTGCGCGTCCTCGCCCGCCTCTCTGAGAGGAGAGCCCTCCTGCCCGAGACAGAGGACCTCTAACCCCCCCCCCCAACCCTCGCTCTCTCTCTCTCCGTCTCTCTCTCCCATCTCTCCCTCTACCCCTTCCCTCTGCCACACCTTGTCTATCCTCAACCTGGTTCTCCTCCTGCCTCCTCCCCTACCTGCTGTTCTCTTCTCCTCAACCTGGTTCTCCTCCTGCCTCCTCCCCTACCTGCTGTTCTCTTCTCCTCAACCTGGTTCTCCTCCTGCCTCCTCCCCTACCTGCTGTTCTCATCTCAGGCAGGTCCCCCTCCATCCCACCACAGCGCCACTCCCACTGCCACTCTCTGACTCACTGTCCCATAATGCCATAGGAGGGCCAACCCCCAGCACCTCCCCCCCCCCCTCCCCATCCTCCTCTGGGAGACTAGTCTTTGAGTCTATTTTTAGCGACACCCACCACGCTGCATGACTGAAACACAGTCGACAGCGGGCGAGAGCGTCGGTGGGCTGTACAGACTCCCCGGTCCCCGCCAGCCACAGCGCTCCTACAGTCCCACGGCGAGCTAGCCCGGCTTCGCCAGAACCAGTTCACGAAAAAATGGGAAGGGTCTGGAAATCCAGAGTTTATTTTTTCGATTTTCGATTTAATGCGCCGTTGAGTGCAGAACTCCTGATCCGCGAGTAACTGAACGTTCTAAACTCGTGTTTGTGGGAGTTGGGCTGAAGTGAGAGTGGAATGTGTGAGCTCACAGGCTTTCATTCACTATTCAGTCAGTAAACCCCTCGCCACTGCTCCCAACATGTGCACAATAGGGTGTGTGTGAGTGTGTGCGTGCATGTGTGTATGCATGTGTGTGCGTGGGTGCGCGTGTGTGCGTGCGTGTATGTGTATGCGTGAGTGTGCATTTGTGTGTGTGTGTGTGTGCACATGTGCGTATGTGTGCGTGCATGCGTACAGTACGTGTGCGCGCGTGCATGTGTGCGTGCGTGTGTGCATGTGTGCGTGTGTATATGTGTGTGTGTGTGTGTGTGTCTATGTTCCACTCTGTCAGAGCAGGGACAAACACTGCTTGTTCCTCTGAAGCATCGCCGCTACGCGTTGTCAGAATCCCACAGAGCAGAGTACTGCAGCTGGTGACACAACACGAGATCATGTTGGCAAAAAAGAACAGTATTAGAGCAACCTTCTCTATGTTGATAGGCATTTCAAAGCTAGCAACAAAATATTATTGTTCATAGTGTCTGGAGGATAAGGGAAGGCGGGGAGGGGTTTATGACGAAGATTGAATTATTTATAGTCCTACTCATGCTGTTGGAGAAGTGACCTAGATTGAGAAAGTTGGCCATCTCTAGCGCATTCACGACTGCTGCATTTTAGTGGTCATCGACTAGGCCTACTTCCTCAAAATAGTTGACCAGTCCAATAATTGCAGGTTTACCACAATTCTTTTTTTCACCCAATAACAATGATCAATAAACATTTATTTAATTTAAATTTTTAAAATGGCTAGTCGACCAGCAATGCACAGGGTCGGCTATTGGTTTGATACGTGACTAGTGAAACCCCTAGTCTCTACTGTACATCTCCCTCTCTCCCTCTCCTCTCTTTGTCTCCCTCTCTCCTTCTCTCTTTGTCTCCCTCTCTCTCTCCCTCTCCCTCTCCTTCTCTCTGTCTCCCTCTCTCTCTCCCACTCCTTGTCTCCCTCTCTCCTCTGCTGCCTCTGTCGGTGTCACTCACTGTTCACTCACAGAGATGTCCGATAAATCCGCTCCCCTCATTGCATGGTCCTATACTCAGCACTGTGCAGCATGCCGGCCTTTCATTGAGAGGTCACATTCAAAGACGGGAGAGGCATTTCTCCACATACTACTGGCGGTTATGGGTCAGCTAAGGGGTTTTCTGTGTGGTGATAACGGTGCTCTCTCTCCCCCCTCGACTGCCTCAGGTCCTGACGGAGCTCAAGTCTGACAACCAGAGACTGAAGGATGAAAACGGGGCTCTGATCCGCGTCATCAGCAAGCTGTCCAAGTGAGAGGAAAGACGAGAAGAAGAGGAGATCCCGATACAGAACTTCCCCCGAGGCCTGCGTCCTCTCCCGTTCTTCTCCTCCCCCCACCCTGATGCAGCAGCGTCTGTAGGAGGTGTTTCCCGGTGCTGGACCCTTCCCAGGAACGATCCCTATCTCTCCCTCTCTTCCCTACGAAGAGTCCCTCTCCTCCTCGGTACATTTAAGAAATATATTCACCTGCCTGCCTGTCAGAGGGCCAGATGGAGCTGGAGACTGTTTCAGGAAGAGCTATGAGGCCCAGTTCATATAGGAGGTAATAGTAGCCTATAAGGGACATCAGCGTCAGATCAGTGTTCATCACATCCGCATGGCTAGAGATCACAAACATAATATCTATTTATTCGTTGCTACATCGTGCACTGCAAGACTTTTCTCAAACTACTGAAATGGTCATAATCTATGTCGACATATACCGTAACTATTATGCTCAAAAGGATAGTTCAGCCACCTTTATAGTCTTCGCCGAACGTCCATGACAGTATTATGACAATGTGATCAAACAGCATTAGATCCCTCCGCTATTCAGATGACATCTGCAGTAGATGCAAACACATCAGACGTGAGCTCAGGTGGTGTGACAGGATTACGCCTTACGGTCTACGACCAAGTTCAACCGGCGTCCCATTGGCCTTCGTTAAACACTCCTTTCCTGAGCTGCTCACCAGCCCTTCCCATTGCAGATTTAAAAATGCTTAGAATCTTTATACATACTCAATTACAGTATATTTTTACCTGTACAATGCTCCTAAGCATTTTTTTGTTAAACAGTGACTTTGGAGACCAAATTGTAGCCTACTGCATGTGATGATATATGGATGCAATCTTTTATTATTGCCAGTGAAAGAGGTGTGATCTTTGTGGGGCTGATGGCACAGGGCGCTCTGTATGTAAAGTATATTTCACGTGCCTTTCTCAAAGACCAATACAGCTATCTTTTTACATATTGATGTAAATATAGTCAAAGATGCAGTATTGCACCTACTTTATGTTAACACTGTATTCTAAGAGACCGATAAGCTGAGATGCTATTGTACACATCGCTGTTGTTTTATCACTTGCTTGATAAAACTATATCTGTTTGAAGAGACGTTATTGTTGTTTGTCATTGTGTCAAGTGTTCAGATGCCAGACAATACATAGACAGCATGAGGCGTGGTAATTAAAAGGCCTTTATTTCCTATTTGTTTCGTACAGAACTGGTAACACATATGATAAATCTGTATTGAGTTATTTGGTTCCCTTGGTAACTTTACAGGGATCCCCGATGCTCGTCCACGTTAAGGGCCGTGTGGCGTTGGTGAGCAACGTTTGAGTGTCCAGTCAAGGTCTAAAGCATGCGATCCACAGTAGGCACAAGTACTGACATGAACACGCGCACCACAACACTAGACACAAAGAACACGGGCAGAGGACTCAGCCGGACCGTCCTCTGATGCTCAAAAAGATGACGAAGAGAAAGAGGAAAGGAAAAAGGAGTCTTTAGAGTACAGTTCTATTACGGGTGACATGAGAGGTGGAAGAATAAAGTTCAAGAGGGAAAGTCGATACAGTTCTGCATGTTTGGCAGTATAACACGTCCATGTTCTAACATGAAGGCCAGCATCCCCACACACACTCAGACTCGGCGTAATGCTTGGATCTATTAGGAGAGCCCAATGAACCCGGTTCCACATCAGCACGCTTAATGGTACAAAAAACAGAGGTGAATGTAGGAAAAGTTGAGTCATTTCTTCCATTGGACCATGCAGCCCTGCATTCTACAGCAGTCAGAATAGAAACAGAACACTGACAGTGACCACAACACAGACAAGACTAGCTAGGCCAGGGACACAAGACGGTCCCAGATTTAGACCTAATCAATGTACCTATGTACTTATGGACCTTTTTATTACAGGAAGGTACTTGATTACCTAAAAAGCCATAAAAAAAAATCAAAGCAGCTGGTACAGTACACAATAGCCATGGTATGTGTGAATCGTGCTCTAAAACCATTGTCGGTAATAAATAATCCTGTTGAGCATAAGGTACATTTAGGCTATCAAAAAATAAGATATCCGATCATAGAAATAATTCAAATTCTCTTAATCTGACTAAAACATAGTCTCCTATCCATATTAATGTACAACTATGAATGAGTTCTGTGTGTCCCATGCATGCGGACACAGTATGGTATACAATACAGTAGGTACAGGAAGTTATAGTAGTGCACTATTACTGCTGATTTTATAAAGGGCCTATGCTTTCTCTATTTAACACACATACAGTACACACACACACAGTTCTCAGTCTCCGTCCCTCATACGAACGTATTATTAAGTGGCCATGTGTGATTGTGGTGACCTGGGCAGTGTAAAAGGCATTGGAAACAATCAACCTCTGTGCTATACTTTGAAATTGAAAATGTTGAAATGCACCTTTAATCACAGTTGTGTGATCAATTATCTGTTTAGCCGCTGCATAAATTCAGTTATCGTCGGTTTGAAACAGATTAAAACATAAATTGATTTAGCGTAGGTTTGAAACAAATTCAAACATAAATTCAATTAGCGTTGGTTTGAAACAGATTCAAATAGATTGCTGATGATTACAGGCAATTGCTACTATACTGTAGATGAATATTGGCAGTATGTTTGTGAGACACTGAAAGCTCAAAGTGGATCGCCACTCTAGTCAGTGCATTTGTTGGTCACAGTTCAACAGGATTGATTGGGACAATAAATAAATATCATCAGCAACTCAATTATAAAATGGCATCTACGAGTGATACTGTGGCATCAGCAATCACTACAACTTGTCGTAAGGTGTCGCCATGATTGATATGTCAATCTAACTATGTTTTCATCATAGATGCATTCATAGATCATTAACTTACTGTAGGGACACTTAACTGCTTGTCATGCATGCAACAAAAATACCTAGCAGTTGCTGAGATATGAGTTACAGTAGACCAGTTAAGTGGTACAGTAGATCAGTTTTTCCACATCTTTGATTCAAATATCGATTTTACAGTCATACATAGCCACTGTAAACAAAATAAAAACAGTTGCTCATAAAAAGCATTGTTCTATATGAGATATTTTTGGGATGGAGGAGGGATGCAGGCTTCAGTCATTAGTAACACTTTACATCAAGGTGCTCTATGCCTGTATAATGCAGTAATTACTCTTTCCACAATGTTATATTGACATTTGTTACACAGTGCTTCAAAAATGTGTGATTCATTACATTTGAGCGCTAAATCACTATGTAACAAGATGATATACTGTAATACTCCAGTGTTGCTCTATACTGATTTCTGTGTTATTAAAGAGGTATAAGAGACACAAAATGTGACCCAATTTGGTCTTTGAGAACTTCTTGAGGGATAATCCATTATCCATTATTCATACTATCAAAACAAGGCATACACAGTACTAATCACAACACACACACACACAAAATCTTTCCTCTATAAACACAGACATAAACACATTTTAAAGTAGAAAAAAGACACATTCATTCTTTTAAAATTACAACTGTTCTCGATGCTCACATGTAGAACGTATTTTGCCCTCTTGATGGGTAAAGACCTCTGAACGGAATGTACTGTAGGAGAGAAACACTGGCCAAGGAAAAATGAACAAGTGTTTTTTTTTTTGACAAAATCAACTCTAGCTACTCAGCTGAGCTCTAAAGAGTTAGTGCTTGAGTCTTATGGCTTTAGTTTTATCTTATTCATTTATCTGTATACACATACACATATATTGTTAATAAACATGGCAAAATAGACATAATTGCAAAGGGTGTCATGTGACTGAACCAAAATCCATCAATCAACAAACAAACAAACTCAAATGTAGGGGACTCCAGGCCTGCAGTCCACCATGAGGAAGTGGCGAAATATTTCTGGACGGCAAATAATTAGTATGCTTGTGATAAATTAGGTCCAAGATGATCATAATTTAACTATTGATACCAAGTGACTTCATATTTCAGTGTTTCTCAGTATCATAATGGAACCACTCATTATGGGGGTTCATTTTTATATCGTTGATTATTTACTTGGTTCTGAATGAAATGCATTTATTCAACTTGGAGCCCCCAACATGAGTTGAATACTTGGACAAAAGACAAACATGTAACAAATAAATATTATAAATAAATACATAAATAAAAAATAATAAATAAATATGATTTAACAAATTATAAACGGATCACAAGGAGTTAGATAGCAAGCATGCGGCTACATTTCCATCCTACACCAACTCACCCACAGTAACATACTTGACAACACACTTGCTTAAGAGGTTTCGGTGTGGAAAGGTTCTTAGTAGTAATAGTACTCTAATATTGTATGACATTCTCTCCAATGATCCGTTCATGGACAATAAATAAATACACATTTGTTTCATTTAGAAAATATACAGTGCATCTTTTTTTTCCTCCTTTGTGTTAAATGACAAATGACACCCACTTATACGTACACAAGATATTTTTGCTTTGTCTCTAAAACATGCTCTTATGTACAATACTTTGTATAAACATGCAGTATCAACATGGATGACCTATTTATACAGAACTACACACCAATGGGCTGGTTGATTGCTTGCTTGTTGTCTTTTCTTTAGTGTTGCTTGTTTAACATAGAAGAAAGCAAATTACAGTATATTCAATGAAAAACATAATTTTGAAAGAATATGACCTCTGCTGGATACACAGTATGGTATGGATAAAGAAATGTGAGTCGAATCAAGAACAAGATCCAATTGCCAACATTCATTGAATTACAACAAAGACTTACAGACCTCAAACCTGTTCAAACAGTACAGTACCTACACTTGGAGGTGCATTGGCCAGTTAGAAATAGCCAAAATGTGAATGTGGTTCAAATGGCTAATGTAAGGGCTTAAATGCTCAAAATTGAATCTCAAGAAAGATGAGTGTCTATTGTCTACACTGAACCGGTCAAATTCAGTAAGGGATTTGAGGAGCAGCATTTGATTGAAATGTGTCTCCTTTCCAATTAGAAGACTTTTCACTATGAGGCGACTTGTCTGGCATTGAGGCGCCACAAACAACTCAAACTCACACTGACATCTCTTCACAAAAACTACACAGAAGAAGAACAACGTCAATGACCACAGAACAGATTTATATCCAGTAGTGCAATTCGATTTCAGCAGTTTGGTAATCTGTGTATAAAACACACATCTTAACAATGTCTCCTTCCAGACCGTACCCTTGCAGTCAAGAATGTCAGAAATAAATAAGAAATAAATAAGACCAATCAACAAGAAGACAAGGATAGAAAGGTGAATTAACGAACGAAGCGACAACAAAAAGTGTGTTTGACAAATTGGCTCTCGTGCTCTTTCTGGCCAGGTATTATTTCTAAAATAAACAGTTAAAGCTCTGGTTTTCTGAGAGTAGCACAACATAACATTTGGATTTAAAGTGCTTGAGGAATAAAAGCATTTGAGGTTAAATAAAATTAAGAATAGAACAACACCGCTGATTGGAAGGCGTCCCTGGTAGCTGAGAATTGCTTATTTTGTTATTTGGAAGGCTTGTCTCCTTTATGACTATAAGAGAGTTACAGGGATTTCTTTGAAGTGAAATCCTCGTTGTGAGTCCATGACTGATGGCAGTAGCACTGAACAAGTGAGATAGAATTCGAGGCATTGGAAGGGGAGGTGGTAGACTGCAGGCAGTAAAAGACACCTTATGAACATCATGTAATACAAGGTCTGATCCCATCTTTAAGTTCCCATTCTCCTCCTGTTTTCCTTCCCCAGCGTAGGTCATCGTGACAGATGACAGTCTCACAGTTCACTCATCCCTGTGATTACAATAAGGTTGGCATCCAAAGACTATCGTTGACAGACGCTCCCTAAGCTTAGCCAGGTCAGTGATCAACTAAGACTAGTCGTGAATCTCAGATCATGGTGGGAGGGGGAGGAACACAACTGATCAAGATTTCCAATCGTATTCTCTGATGTTGTGGAGCAACTGAATAACAACCCGTTTATTTTTTTTATTTTTTTTGGGGGGGGGGTATGGCGTTTCAGTTTTCTCTCAGTCTACCTGAGAATATGGGTGAAAAGATGGGCTAATCAAACAAGGCAGTGTGTCTGTTGGATAACTTAGGCTGTCCCTACGCGCTCTGGGAATGTACTTCAGACTAACGGAATGATATCTAGTACAGTATGTTACTTGGCAGGCGTTGGACACGGTGCGTGACACACCTAAGGAATGGACCTGCTTGTGTTTTCCTTCTATCGTATGGCAGTATAAAGCGTTTTAAGTATCATTAAGCAGTTATTCTAAGCAAAGGGAAGTGGCGACAGGTATTTATATTGTGAGTGAATGTACGTTTGTTTTAACCTCCTGTCTTCACACTCTGTCATTGTGACTGTGTAACCACTACCCTAGTACAAAAATAGATTTAAATGAAATCAATTGAGCATCTGTCCTTCCTGTAACATGTCTCCCTGTGGGAATGGCACTGCTGACACCAACCCCCCCCTGCCCCCCCCCCCCTCTAATATCCCCCCACCCATCGTGTCGCGTTGTGATCGATGTATCTTTTGGGCTGGGCTGGTGGTGGTGTGTGTGTGTGTGGGGGGGGGGGGGTACAGCTGACAGATCTGTTGGTGTGTTGTTTTGGAGTGTAGGGTGATATGGGGGACCTGGGGTGTACGGGTGGCGGGGGGGGGGGGGGGGGGTACAGGTGGAGGTGGGGTTGGGGCGGTGGCGAGAGGGGGGTTACAGGTGGAGGGGGTGTCGGGGTGGGGCGGTCGGGGGGGTCGGGGTGGGTGGTGCAGGTTTACTTCTTGGCGTTCAGGGCCGCGAGCGACGCGTCCACCTCCTCCTCTGGCTGCAGCGGATGCCACTGGGCGATGGGACGGCGCGGGTTGGCCAGCATGTCGGACCAGTGCTTCAGGCCGGCCCCCGTCGACTTGCTGCCCACCCAGATCTTCCCGATGGCGTCGTTCTTGCCGATCTTGTCGTAGTCCAGCACCGTGATCACGGCCTGGATTTTCTGGAGGGACAAGAGAAAAGCGGCTCATCACGACCCAGTACACGTCAAAACGGTTGAGGTGTACTGTGTACATCTAACATGGCGTGGTGTAGTCCTTCCTGGAGACATGCTCTCCTAGCCTCATGAGGCCATCCTGATCTAGCCAGCCCAGCGGCAAGAGACAGTGAAAGTGAACTCGCGAGATCAGCGTGGTCTCACGAGGCTAGCGCCCTCAGTCCTAGCCTACCTGCATTTGCTCCAGGGGGATCTCGAAGCTGAAGGACTCGTTGTAGTACGGGTTCAGAGTGTTCTTCTTCACCGTGGTCTTCTTCTTCTTCAGCCTCTTGCCGTTTTGCAGCAGGTGAATCTTCACGTAGGGATCTGCAAACAGATTGAATTGCAAATGTAATCCACACTACGTTCCGGTAGGCTCATTGCCCAGGGTGGGATTCGAAACCGCGTCTCCCTGCAGGACAGACACCGTTTTAACCAGCTACGCCGATGAAAATCTAGCTCTTCGTCGGAACGGGTGGACTGTATTTATACTTGTGGGGAGTGAGTTTTCACCAACAACTCGCTACTCAAGTAGAGTTTCACTCGGTTACACTTTACGTTACACATTTACGGTTGCACTTTAAGTTAGTTTTTAAGCTGTTTCTAAGAGGGTTGTTCAAGGAAATCATTTCTGGGAGGAAGAACAGCCGTTATTCATTCTTATCACTTTGGTTTACTGTACATGTTCTAAAACAGCAATGGCTGCAATGCTGCATATCCCCACCAGATGGGGCAAGAGCGGTACGTGTGTCTGGAGGAAGTGGAACCACTGCATGGGCAGAGTACTGCAGCGTCAGCACGTGAGCACCCGCATGCCAGAATGACTGTGGAGAGACGGCCACGCTGTGCTGCAGCTTACCGTGCAGACCACACTCTATCAAGTACTTTCACAGTTCACACAGGACTCATAGCAGGTTTAGTCAAAGATTAGTTTGAAGACCCAATAAAATACAAAAATAAAAAGGGTTGAGCAAACACAGCTCAATAAAAAAATATGCAATAAAATAGCTGAATTGATAAAGGTGTGGAGTGCATAGGCCTACTGCATGAATAAATGCTGAAATATACTTGTGGTTAATGAATCCATCCTGATTTCTATCTGAGCAAAGGTAGATGCAGTAGCTATGTTGTGGGAGGCTGAAACGTAGCTGACAGCAGTAGGCTATGTTGTGGGAGGCTGCTACATACCTGACAGTCCACCCACGTCCATTTTCTTCAGGTTCTTCGCCTCCAGGATACAGATGGTTAGTTTACCAGCGGTGGGCACATAGCGCAGGGAGATGCAGATGTCTCCCAGCTTCTCTGGCTGTGTGTGGGAACGTGGAGGAGAGTGAAAGCCACGACCACAGCAGAATCAATATTTGCGAAGATGCCCTCTACGCCCGAGATGATCATTATGTAACATTAGTTCAACAGAACAACACCTTGTGTCGTGTCTGTACTCTGTGAGTCTGCACACCATGCAAATGATCTGTATTTTTTCTGAATTTGCATCGTGGCATTTTCAGAATTTGTATAACTTTTCAAGATACAATATGTTTTGAAAAGATTAAATGACAGCAGACCGGTGGTAGCCTGGCTCCAGCCCCTGATTCTGAATTTTCCAATTTTTCGAAATGCGATTGGTCTGGACAACCTCTCGTTCAGAGTGATCTGTGTTTGGAATTCCAACCAGGCCAATCAGTGTCCTTTGTATGCATCCTTTGAATTAAACTATGCAGCGTGATTGGTTAGGGGATTAATTAATCGCTGAGGACTCTTTCGGCAAGGCCATCTCAGAAAAGGGTTGCAATGGGAGCCTGTTCAGACTGAATAATGAAGAGAAACCAAATGGGAATTCAGTGTGAGTGCCAGGCTAGATCGATGATCCATCACGCTCACCTCTTCCTGGTCAGCGCTGTCCAGGTCCCTCCACTCCTCTATGGGCTGGGCGAGGTCCAGGGTGTTCATCGGAAATTTGACCTCCCCAATGACGTCGTGCTTGGAGAAGCGGTCGAAGTCGTACACCGACATCACCAAGGTCTTCCCCCCCATCTCTTGGAATGGAATCTGAAATGAAAGACATCATTAATTCACAAGGGAAAGGTTTAAGAGGCTCAGATGTCTCTGGTTTTCCATGCTATCATCTATATTAGATATAAAGGTGTACGCTACAGTGTGTACGCTACATACTCAGTCTTTGATGATTCCAAAATGGACCATCGGAATACAGAATACTGTTTCTTGGACCCCTTTAGTGACATTTAGGCTACATGACCGCATCCGTATCCGCATCCGTTCTCCTGCAACCTGCTATGAGCAGTGTGTGTGTGCGTGTTTGTGTGTGCGTGTGTGTGTGCCTGTGCGTGCGTGTGTGTGATTAGTGATGGTGGAGCTCCAGGGGTTGGCGGTACGAGCAGAATAGCTCTGTCCTTGATAAGGCAGAGCAGAGCGGCTTAGATCCCCTTCTTACAGAGAGCTGATGTGTCAGCAGCAGAGGTGAGGGGGAACGAGGCGGCATTGTCCTTTAACTGGACTCCCATTGGCTGGCCCCCAAGCAGAAGGCTTCACAGGGCCTGCTCTATCATTGGTCAAGGTCTGGTGACTTCCAGCGACATCACCAGTACCAGCAGATACTGGAGCTCAGAAATAAATGGTCCACAGCTGCTATGAACCATGCACACATGTTCTCCCTCGCTCACTGTATCTCTCTCTCTCTCTGTCTCTCTCTCTCTCTCTCTCACACACACACACACACACACACACACACACACACACACACACAGAACATACCCCCACCCCCGCCCAACACACACACACACACACACACACACACACACACACACACACACACACACACACACACATTAATGCCACCAGAGAGCATACAGTAGCTTTAATTAGGTTCTGCTATGGTGGTGCTTCAGGCTAGCGAGGCAGAAGCTGCAGTCTAAGAGCTGTACAGTAGCACAGCAGTGTTTGGGTGTAACTCGCTGGTTTTCGCTGCCTCCAGCAGCTCCATAGCTCGTCCTGTCTGATTGATCGGTCGGTCAGTTGGTCGGTCGGTCCACAAAAATGTAAAACTGTAAAAGTGCAAGGCTGCTGTTGTCCACAGGGCAGACATTTTTCATTGTGTATTAGAGGCTACTATCATAACATGTGGTGCCTAAGAGTGGACCATTGTTTGCGAGGTTATGTGTGAATGCAAGTACAGAACGCGGTTGCAGCTATTGTGAATTTGCGCTTGTATTATCCATGATACACAATAGCACTGCATGAGAGGCCCTGTAGCTCAGCAGAAGTAAAACATATATATATATGTGCTGGAAACTCTTGTAGATGAGGAAAAATAGAGTTCTACACAACAGATACAGTAGCTCCCGTTATTTTTTTTTTATTGCAAGCACAGTGAAGTTTTGAGTCTTCCTTGGAGGAAAAACATCAATGCACTCTCAATGAAAAAACTTTTTTTACGCGAGCTATCTGGTGCGCAGAACTCTATCCTTTCCTTACTCAGCAGACGAACAGGATGAGTGAGTACAAAGAAAGTCAGGCATCTGACCAGGGAGGAGGAACGCTGGCCTCTCTATTCAAATTCTGTACCGCACGTCCGTGACCCACGCCTTGTGGCCGTGTCACACAGGGCCGACGCTCGCTGGCTCACCTTGAAGACGAACGTCTCATTGAAGACGGGGTTCAGCGTTTTCTTGTGCACCTTGGTGTCGTACTTCTTCTTCTTGTCGGGCAGGACGAACACCTTGACGTAGGGGTCGGAGGTGCCTCCGCTGTCCATGGAGAGCAAGTCCGCCGCTTGGAGGATGCCCACGGTCAGCTGTGGGGCCCAGCAGGGGTCAAAGGGTCAACAACACCTTGTCTCAGCGCACGCACGTTTCATACAGCTACAGACAGACGCAAGCCGTGAGGCCCGACAGCTGGATACAGGTCTGTACAAGGTGAACACTACAGTACAAAGGCATGCATTTGTGTTGAGAGGTTTCGTTCAATGCCTGCCAGCTTCAGGAGTGGCCTCGGCGAATGAAAAATATACGACAGGGACAGAAATACTACACAACATAGTGGCTATCATCAGGAGCTTACGTAACTGGGGAAAGGTATCAAGGTCACCAGCAGAAACTTTTGGTTTTGAGTCTGAATATATTGACGTAGGATTATGTGCTTGGCTTTTGGCCCAACCAAGCAAGCAAAGTTATCGTTTTTGTACGAATGTCAGACTCAGAACACATCCATATACAGTATAGACTCATAGGAGAGAGAGAGTGTGTGTGTGTGTGTGTGTGTGTGTGTGTGTGTGTGTGTGTGTGTGTGTGTGTGTGTGTGTGTGTGTGTGTGAGAGAGAGTAAGGTAGAGTGAGTGTGAGGGAGAGAGAGAGTATGTGTGTGTGTGTGTGTGTTTGAGAGAGAGAGAGAGAGAGATAGAGAGATGACAGCCTACCTTGTCCAGGAAGTGTGTGAGATAGAGAAAGAGTGACAGAGATATGACAGAGAGAGAGAGAGAGATGACAGAGAGAAGGAGAATGAGAGAGAGAGATATGCCAGGGAGAGGGAGAATGAGAGAGAGAGAGTGTGTGTGTGTGAAAGAGATATGACAGAGAGAGGGGGAATGAGAGAGAGAGAGAGAGAGAGAGAGAGAGATATGACAGAGAGAGGGAGAATGAGAGAGAGAGAGATGACAGAGAGAGGGAGAATGAGAGAGAGAGAGATGACAGAGAGAGTGGGAATGAGAGAGAGAGAGAGAGAGAGAGAGAGAGATATGACAGCCCACAACAGTACCTTGTTGTCCTGGAAGTCATAATCTATGGAGTACTGGATCTTCCCCAGTTTCTCCTTCTCCTTCACCTCCTCCTCCTTCTCATCCCCGGTCAGGCCGGTCTCGGCATCATCTTCATCATCATCATCGTCCTGTTTCTGCGATGATAAGGGGGGTCGGGGAGGGGGGGGGGTTAGCCACGGTGACAAAGGAGGCGTGTCACGCCACCAAAGCCAGTCCGTCAGCGGACAGTCGGGTTAGTCACGGGCACCTACCTGCCACTTACCCCTGTTCACCCTGCCGTTACAAGTGCAATCTTTTCATCGATGGCCACAGTTGCAACATGACTTGATTTCACTATTCCTTGGGTGACACCATTTGCTGAATTCATGACCCCATGTTCCTTTAGGTAATGTCAGTGACAGAGAAGGTCAACTTCCTTCTGTCGTTTAAATCTACGGTACTTTGTCACACCTCTGCCATAATATGCCTCGCCTTTATATATATATAGGCGTGACATATATATATCCATTGACTGGAGAGAGAGGGAGAAAGAGAGAGAGGTAGGTAGAGAGGTGTAGAGAGAGAGAGGGAGGGAGGGAGAGGGAAAGAGAGGGAGGGAGAGAAAGAGGGAAAGAGAGAGGGAGGGAGGGAGGGAGGGAGGGAGGGAGGGAGGGAGGGAGGGAGGGAGGGAGGGAGGGAGGGGGGAGGGAGAGATGGAGAGAGAGAGGTAGTGGGAGGCAGAAAGAGAGGGAGGGAGGGAGGCAGACAGATATATATATAGAGAGAGAGAGAGAAAGAGGGAGCGGAAGAAAATAAGGGAACATAAATGGTAGAATAGGGGAAAAAACAGTTAATATGTGTAGTCAGAGATTTGCTACAAATATGTCCCCATCCAGAATGAATGTAGAACAGCGTTAAGGATCAAATAGGCACTGGAGAGAGAGAGAGAGAGAGAGAGGGAGAGGGCTGAAAGGTTCACCCATGATAAGGCATGCAGTGCGCACAGTTACAATCAGATCTGTAGAACAACCACCACCTTCCCTAAACCACACCAATATGATGGATGAAACTGATATTCAATTCCGGCAGCCACTTATCACCACTGCATTGATTTATTAAAAAGAGTCATTGATGTTTCGGGGCACAAGGACCCTTCTCAAGACACATCAATCATAGTGACACGGGGCTTTAATACAGCCCACAGTTGCACAGAAGCCCTCGGCTGTGCTGGAGGTGCCATCTTCTTCCCTGCACCACAAAAGAGACAAAGCAAGTGGTTTGCATGTTGCCTTCTTGAATCCAATACTGATGTCCGCCATAGCCTCTACCCTCGCATTTGGTCCCAAATACAGGCATTGTAACATACTGTGCTTAGTAAGTACATAAAGGTTTATCTCAACACCTGGACAAACAATAGAATTACAGCACTATAATCCCTCTTGCTCTTCGCTCTTTCATATCAAATATTAATCCTAATCCTAACTCTACCTGTAATTCTTTTGCATAATCTGTTTGCACAGTCACTGCTAAAGTGACATTATTACACTAGAGTGACATGGTTTATCTGATGGCCAGATAACCTACTCTTCTCTCCCACTATACTGAATAAACACGCTGAGAAGAGGAAGAGTAATTTTTAGACACTAAAATGTACTGATCCCGTTTGAGACGGCCCTGTCCAGTTTAAACGTTGCAGCACGCTGTAACTCTTTCATCTCTATTAATTGGTATTCTAGTGATGGCGCCCGGAACATAGACACAGACGGATCAAAGTAGCGTCATGAGAGAGTAGCGAAGGCACAGCACGGTGTCTCTCTATTATGTCTTCTGTCCTAACACTGTCGTCTTCTGAACACAGGTGGGACCCAGTACTCATGGCTGAGCTGTAAGAGGGACAGCATACTCAAGATATACAGACACCGTCTCTCTCTCTCTCTCTCTCTCTCTCTCTCTCACACACACACACACTTACACACACACACATTATTACATGCGCACGCTCACACACACACACACACACACACACACACACACACACACACACACACACACACACACACACACAAACACACACACACCCATCCACCACTAAAGACACACATTCTGTAATACAGTACACTATACGTTTAATACTCACCCTAAAGACTCACACTCTATACAGTATCTGATGCACCCTCCTGGGCCATAACACACACATGAAACATAAAAACTCTCTCTCTCTCTGTCTCTCTCTCTGTCTCTCTCTCTCACACACACACAAGCGCTCGGCATGCAGGTTCTCATGCATGCTAAAAAAAACACTCTTCAACCAACACACACACACTAACACACACACACACACACACAGACACGTCAACTCTTCATAGTGCCAGTCTAGACAGCATTGGTTGTGGTAAATGCTCTACATTCAAGCATGCCAGGCCACACAATGCAGGATTAATGAAAAACACTCCTTAGCAGATTGTGACCTGCGTTACCTTATTCCTGACCGACAGATAACGTGACAATATCATTGATACTCTTGGTGGTCATTTTGCAATCATGAAGAAACTCTTTTTACTGGGAAACGCACAGCCATGGGAGGTCATGCTATACTGGGACGTTCTTCTTCAAACTAGCAGTGGGCTTCCTGGATAACAACATGATAAGTCTGACAGTGTGCCGTTCCACTATGACCTCTCTTCATTTATGAGCACAACGGAAGGCGTTGTGGTGTGAAATCCTTAATCTTACCTTAAATCAGGCTTCAAAAAGCAATTTCATTATCTACAATATATGTAGCTCATATTGAATCACTGTGCACACTTCCAGGCTCACCAGTCTTCTCCAGTGACAGCTCACTGCCTCGGGGAGAGAGGGGGTCATCAACTAACGCCTCATATGTCAGCAGCATGGGTCATCCAGGGTAGTTACTCTCAAGTCAAGTTGTGGCCATTCAATGGTACCTACTGAAAGGGCAGGTGTTGGTCTTTGTCAAGAGAGATACAAACCACTTTATCTGACCTGGATCTCTGAGCATGTTTGCGCGGGTCAATTTAGGAAATGATTAATTTCTGAATTTCAGACTCAAAGACTCAAAGAATTACTACAGTGACTTACTTTGATCATGGCCGTGCGGGGTTGTGTGCATGAGAAAGTACGGTGTGATCTGATGAAAACATGTTCAAAGATCTCAGCGAGGTAAAGTTCAACCCGTTATTTGACAAACAGCCAACCTCGCCCTTTGCACATGCATGTTAGTGGTCTCTGGTGAGTCGCCTCGGTGCACTCGTCATTCAAAGGCTAAACCACGGGATGAGTTTCACGTTCATTTCAAACCCATAGACATTTCCATTTCCATGTAGATGTGTACGTTTTGGGGGTTTCCATCTTTGACCCCAATTGCAACCTCTGGAGAGTCAAGGCAGTCGGTGTGGCATATCATATCAGATCATATCATATCATATCATATATCAGTGGTATTGCGAAGCAGCTTAATCGCTCCCATAGATCCTCAAGCACCCGCAGCACCTAAGCTTGCAAGACTAAGAAAGCCATAGCACTCATTGTCATCACTGCCATCCAACCAACCCCACTCCAAGCCCCACCCACCCCGCCCGGGCCCCGGCCCTGGTCTGCGCTTACACAGAGTGGCCAGAGAGGGGCGCCGCGTGCCGTCAGACCTACCGTAAGGCAAAGAAGTCCACCACAGTCAAGACACACGGAGCACACATACGACACAGAGCAGGGAGGAGGAGGAGAGCAGAGAGAAAGGAAAAGATTGAACTCACAACAGACACCAGAAGAGGGAAGTCAAAGCATGTTCACCTACGCTAGGACACCGGGGGGGAGATGACACACCAGGATCCTACAGAGGTTCTCTAGTAGCACCACGTTCTATTGAGGTGAGAACTCAGGGCGTTGGGTTTTAATGAATAACGCCCTGAAAAACAGGTGTCTTGTAATTGATAATTAGATTGCCGAAATGTACGATACTTCAAATGATCAGTCATGCATGAACACATATTGGTTTACTTTGCTAAAGTCGCTGTTGGCTATTTAGAATTCTAATTATCTCAAGGCCAATTTATGCAAATTGATTGAGATTTTTTTTAAATGCCTTTAAGGCTACAGAAACATCAATTTAATTCTTCAACACAAAAAAGGTGTGTCATTTTTCACCCAGGTCCCAAAACAAACAAATAACATTATTGACAAATACACAATGTAAAATAACAACGACAACAACAACGAGAGCTGTATGGGTTCAATTAAGGTCTAATAATGATTCAACAGTAACAATAGGCTTATGGTCAATCATCCGACGTGTCTGCTGAGAACGTTAATGGTGTCATCGAGGCACACGGAACCCGACATGCCGGAAGATTCACTATAAACAAACCTGATGACCAAATCAGTTCCCCGTCAACCAGCCAGTGATTGACTGTAGGCAATTACGTCAAAAACCTTTTATCAAGCTTGACCAATATTGCAATTCTTACCATTCATAAATTCGCATGTATATGTCTCATTACTGTTTTAAGCAACTGAGTATACTATTGACCATGGTATCCAATGTAAAATTGATGCCAGAAAAAAGGTTTGGTCCAGAATATGTTCTTACAGTATAAAGAGTGTTAACACTGCCATATGCAGAGTATAATACGAGTCGTTCCTAAATGAATTAATATTGTTTTGTATGCTGTGTCATATAACATAAGCGACCCAGAAGTGGCTTCCTGTCCTACTCCTGTTCCCCCTCCTCAGGGCTAGACATACCTCTCCAACACCCCCCCACCCCCCCACCCCACCCATTGGGTTAGACGTACCTCCCCTATCGACCATCTCCACCCCAGGGCTATAGACATACCTCCCCTATCCACCACCTCCCCCAGGGTAGACCTACCTCCCCTATCCACCACCTCCCCCAGGGTAGACCTACCTCCCCTATCCACCACCTCCCCCAGGACTATAGACCTACCTCCCCTATCCACCACCTCCCGCAGGGCTATAGACCTACCTCCCCTATCCACCACCTCTCCCAGGGCTATAGACCTACCTCCCCTATCCACCATCTCCCCCAGGGTAGACCTACCTCCCCTATCCACCACCTCTCCCAGGGTAGACCTACCTCCCCTATCCACCTCCTCCCCCAGGGTAGACCTACCTCCCCTATCCACCTCCTCCCCCAGGGTAGACCTACCTCCCCTATCCACCACCTCTCCCAGGGCTATAGACCTACCTCCCCTATCCACCACCTCCCCCAGGGTAGACCTACCTCCCCTATCCACCTCCTCCCCCAGGGTAGACCTACCTCCCCTATCCACCACCTCCCCCAGGGCTATAGACCTACCTCCCCTATCCACAACCTCCCCCAGGGTAGACCTACCTCCCCTATCCACCACCTCCCCCAGGGCTATAGACCTACCTCCCCTATCCACCATCTCCCCCAGGGTAGACCTACCTCCCCTATCCACCTCCTCCCCCAGGGTAGACCTACCTCCCCTATCCACCACCTCCCCCAGGGTAGACCTACCTCCCCTATCCACCACCTCTCCCAGGGCTATAGACCTACCTCCCCTATCCACCACCTCCCCCAGGGTAGACCTACCTCCCCTATCAACCACCTCCCCCAGGACTATAGACCTACCTCCCCTATCCACCACCTCCCCCAGGGTAGACCTACCTCCCCTATCCACCACCTCTCCCAGGGCTATAGACCTACCTCCCCTATCCACCACCTCCCCCAGGGTAGACCTACCTCCCCTATCCACCACCTCCCCCAGGGTAGACCTACCTCCCCTATCCACCACCTCCCCCAGGGTAGACCTACCTCCCCTATCCACCACCTCCCCCAGGGTAGACCTACCTCCCCTATCCACCACCTCCCCCAGGGTAGACCTACCTCCCCTATCCACCACCTCTCCCAGGGCTATAGACCTACCTCCCCTATCCACCACCTCTCCCAGGGCTATAGACCTACCTCCCCTATCCACCACCTCCCCCAGGGCTAGACCTACCTCCCCTATCCACCACCTCTCCCAGGGCTATAGACCTACCTCCCCTATCCACCACCTCCCCCAGGGTAGACCTACCTCCCCTATCCACCACCTCCCCCAGGGTAGACCTACCTCCCCTATCCACCACCTCCCCCAGGGTAGACCTACCTCCCCTATCCACCACCTCCCCCAGGGTAGACCTACCTCCCCTATCCACCACCTCTCCCAGGGCTATAGACCTACCTCCCCTATCCACCACCTCCCGCAGGGTAGACCTACCTCCCCTATCCACCACCTCCCCCAGGGTAGACCTACCTCCCCTATCCACCACCTCCCCCAGGGTAGACCTACCTCCCCTATCAACCACCTCCCCCAGGGCTATAGACCTACCTCCCCTATCCACCACCTCCCCCAGGGTAGACCTACCTCCCCTATCCACCACCTCCCCCAGGGCTATAGACCTACCTCCCCTATCCACCACCTCCCCCAGGACTATAGACCTACCTCCCCTATCCACCACCTCCCCCAGGGTAGACCTACCTCCCCTATCCACCACCTCCCCCAGGACTATAGACCTACCTCCCCTATCCACCACCTCCCCCAGGGTAGACCTACCTCCCCTATCCACCACCTCTCCCAGGGCTATAGACCTACCTCCCCTATCAACCACCTCCCCCAGGGTAGACCTACCTCCCCTATCCACCACCTCTCCCAGGGTAGACCTACCTCCCCTATCAACCACCTCCCCCAGGGCTATAGACCTACCTCCCCTATCCACCACCTCCCCCAGGGTAGACCTACCTCCCCTATCAACCACCTCCCCCAGGGCTATAGACCTACCTCCCCTATCCACCACCTCCCCCAGGGTAGACCTACCTCTCCTCCCTTCATGTTCTTCATGCCCATGTCTCCCTTGCCCTTCTTGCCCTTCTTGTTCTTCTTCTTCTTGCAGCAGCACTTCTTAACGATGCAGAAGCAGCAGGTCAGGATCAGGAGGGCCGCCACCACCGCGATGGCGATGATGGCCCACGACGGCACTGGGGTGGACACACACACCCGACACACACGCACACACACACAGACGCGCACGCACAAGCAGATAGGCCACAGACATAACGACAAACGCTTTGACATTTTAACCATCCAATGATTTAGCCGGCTCATTGATATGCGAGGGCCCAAATATATTAGAGTAAGAAGTGCTAATATGACTATTAGATTGTGTGAGAAGAATTTGATTTCGGTGCCATTAGGAGAGGCAACCGTTGGTCGATACGGACCGAGGAACGTTATAAGGGTTAGAGCCTGCAGGGGAAGCTAAGATCTAATTCCAGAGCCATTGTTCCACAGCACACCAATAAAAGTCATGCAATCTAGACAGGTGTGGGCCTGGAGCTACTCTGTCCCCACACCCCCCCTACAACCAGCCACTCACGTGGGATCTTATCGATCTCATTGAGGAACTTGTTCTTGATGTTGTCGAAGACGTCGTTCTTGTTGACCTCGGTGGAGTTGTCCGCGCCGGTGTAGGCAGCGGGGGGCGGAGCCATGGTCAGGGCGCTGGCCCCGGTGGGCTGTGCAGCCACCATGGCTTCGGGCTTCTTCTTGAACAGGTTCCACTTCATCTACGTGTCTGGGTCCCTGCGAACACACAACACAATAGCGGTTTTAGCGCGAGGCGGCCGAGGACGCTATCTTAACCCTCTCCGTCTTACATGGGCGCCGCTTGGCGATGTATAGCAGACAATTTATTGAGTTTGATCCAAGCTAAAGCTAATCAGTGCTGCGGTCTCCCCAGTGCGGCCGGGACGACAGCGTAACTAGGGGGAAAAGCCAAACTGAAAAACAGCTTTCATTCTCCAGTGATGTTCCCACTGTACAAACAATTGTTCAATCAGGGCTCTTATCGGTGACGGGAGTCAAACTGGGATGAGTGCGTCTGAGAGAGGCTGCAGGTCGGAGGTGTGAGTGATTGAGCCACAGCTTGATTTAGACCAGCTAGCGGGGACGAGGAGCACGGCGAGAGAGACCAATTCAGACTCTGTCTCATCAAAGCAACGGCCACATGGGCAAACTAAAGGGGGAGATTTCGTCTTTTCTCAAGCGCAAATTCTGAGATCTTGTCTCTTGTCATTGTGAAGAGTACAGTGTGAAGAGTCTAATTCAAACGGAATCTGGAGCTTGACGAAGATAAGCTTTGTATTATTCAGGGAAGAGGACTGGTTATCATTTATAACCAGTATGTTACATGCATTATAATGCAAGACTCTGGAACAGATTTATGTGGCTGTTATGCAAGCTGAAGAAATATTGCAGAGAGGGAGATCAACCATGACAAAGAAGGTCAGACAATACTTTTATTTTAGCAGTGAGTAGTCAACCTAAATGCATGAAAGCGCTGTTGAAGCTACACTTAATTGAAAAAGGGTCTGATGTCCTCGCCCAAACACACAGTGTGAGAAGAGCATTCAAATACTGTAGTAGGCTTTTATAGACTCCTTAATTGGTGAAACTGATTATTCAATAAGACTCTCATATTCCAGCCAGTATCATCTCCAGCTATTAAGCCTGAACGTGACCAGGCTCCATTAAACACATTTCAACCACAGGTGAGTGTCATTTACATAAATGCTTTCAATATAAAATCTCTCTCCGGTTACCCTGTACAGGAAGCTACAGTGTTTGGAGGGGGTGCGAATGAAACAACAACACAGCCATAATCTCCATTCTCTTTGGGCTGCTAGATTTATCTCTGTGTTTGACCCTCACGACAGGCTCGGCCGGGCGGAATTAAATTAACATTCAAGGATATGGTGTGGTGGAGCGTTTTATCTCCCGTTCTCTCCTGGCGACCGTGGGGGACTCGGAGGACAGGGCTAACGCTGCTGTTTTATGAGAGCTATTATCCCTGGTTCATGATCAGCTCTCACCACTCACTCCTGGCAAATTAACTCTGGCTGAGGTAAAAACCAATACACGCACAGAGGATGAAAACACCCCACTAAGAACGGTTAAAAAACACATCAATGTTTAAAGAATCTTCAGCTTTTCTCTGTGCCTGACTGGAATCATTGTGGGTTTTAGACGCCCGTCTCCCAAAGTGCTTCTTTCATTGGTAAGGGACTCTTTCACTCACCATCGTGAGGTAAAACAAAATGGCGGGGCTCCATCACCCAGAGTATCAGGGCTACGAGCATGTCTGGGCCCTTATCACTGAACACAGTGGCTCGGAGCTGGTTGGGGATCAAAGGGCGTTCCTCATCTGCACACTTAGTAATGGCTACAGCTCTGTAACAATCTTGTTGTCAGCCGCCTTGCATATTACAAGGTCGTATAGGCTGCCTCTCTGTTCTAACTCTCCCAGCGGAAGTGATCAGCAGGAAATTACAAAACCAGTCGTTCCTAAAATAATTAATAATGTGTTGTTATATAGAGCATACAGTAACACTGCTGAAACAAACACTATAAATATTTAATTTGGATTTACCTAATAAAATTGCTTCATTTTCTTACACACAACTTAATTGAGTTTTCTTGAATAAAAAACCCCCGCTTCCATTTAATCAAGTATAACATTTCAATTCAAACCATTTCATTTCATTTATTGGTTCCACCCAGCGACCGCTGGTGGAGGGTAAATTTTCAGTCGTGTATATTATTTCATTTGTTCGTTTGTTCGGTCGGTCGGTCACATAGCAGGATTATACAAAAACTACCAGAGCCATTTTCATGAAACTCGGTGGAGGGGTGTAGCATGGGCCAAGTTAGAACACATTAAATTTTGGTGCGGATCAAAATCACTGGGCGGATACACGAATTAAAAGAAAACATTTGCCATACTTGGACCGGCTCCTTGCCTTTAGATTTACTTCTCCTGCCAGAGTTCCTATACAGCCGATGGCTGAGCGGTAATGTACCAGTCTAGCATTAGGTCATGTACCAGTCTAGCATTAGGTCATGTACCAGTCTAGCATTAGGTCATGTACCAGTCTAGCATTAGGTCATGTACCAGTCTAGCATTAGGTCATGTACCAGTCTAGTATTAGGTCATGTACCAGTCTAGCATTAGGTCATGTACCAGTCTAGCATTAGGTCGGCCCGGTTCGATTCCCAGGTTCGGTTTTTGATATCAACTTTTTTGGGGTGCTGTTGCCCAATATTGTCTTATGTTTCTATGCATGTAAAACTAAATCATATCTGACTCATGAAAAACAAATCAGATAAACACTGCAGGTAGGACTGGTATAAATGGGCTAACAGGGCTAAGCCCCCCCTATCTTTTTTCTTTTTCTATAAAGATGAGAAATGTATTAAATTCAAAAAATTATGAAAATATAAATAATTATTCAATCTTAGAACTGATTGTTTTACATTTTGGTGGAACCTAGAGCAGCAACAGCACCAACTAGTCACAAGAAAAACGCAGGATATATCTAACTGGGCTTATTTTTTACAGCCCAAACACAGTAGCATCAGCTTCCAATCATCGTTGTCGTCAAGTGAGTGACAGGTGTTGTGGCACGCCACCTTGATTTGCTGACCATTTGGGCTAAATTAATTCAGCCCAGGCCACTGACTCTTGACCAATGACAGTGCAGTACAGTACAGAGGGCCGGGCTACTGTAGGAGGGAGAAGGGAGAAGTGAGCGGCAATGGCGGGGGTTAGCATGCTGAATGAGGCGGATTATTTACTTTCCCATCCATTTTCTTCCATGTCTTTGGAGGAAAAATTGGAAGTGAAGAGACTGGGGACACATCGTCCAAACAATGTTCAAATAACACAAAAGGACAAACGACAAAACCGTAAAATTTGTGTTACTTGTAACGAAAGGACTGGCTAACGGCAAGCGTAGCTAAGAATTCACTTTTCTGTTTCCCATACTTACTTTTCGGAGGAGACACGGCTTGGACCCAACAAGGAATTAGATTATATTTAAAACATTTATCCGACAAAATTAGAAAACATGAATGCAGCACAAGTCACATTGGAAACAGCATAAAGCTGTCAATGTTGGGGAAAGTTAACATTGCCTGTCAACTGGATGAGGGCCACTGCATCTCTACAGAGACACAACAAGCAGGTAACGAAAAACAGGCATTCGGTATCACGGATTGTGGACTGTATTAAATTCTGTGTGGCACATGAGCTCTGAGGGACTCCGATGAATCTCCCACTTCACTCCACCGGGGCGCTTTAACACCTCGTTGACCAGTTCTCTTTTTTAGATAGCCAGTTAGCCGATCACCTGTCAAACACAGTAGGCTACATGTCTAAGACTAGCCAAAATGAGTTGCTTGATTGTATGTTAGCTGTTTATGAGCTGAAACTGGCTGATGAAATATCGTAGGCACCATTTGTGGCTGTGCAAGCCGACGAGACAACAGATGTGTCGTGTGTCAGCCAGTGCGTGCTTGTGCTCCGGTACGTCACTGAACTGAACTCAAACTTTATTTATAATGCACATTTAACGACTAAAATCAACCAAAGTTCTGTACAGGTAAGTTAAAAATAAATTACAACAAAGACACAACCATACACGCAAACACAACAATACCCACAAATACAACAATACACACATTAGCCTGGGAGTCATGCTCAACTAGAATTGGAGGCCAGGGGGAAAAAAGTGGGTCTTCAATAAAGATTTAAAAACATTGAGGGTCTGGGCGGATCTGATGTGGAGGGGCAGGCTGTTCCAGAGCCTTAGGGTCAGCCGCCGCAAAGGCTCGGTCACCTCTGGTCTTTAGCCTAGTCTTGGGCATGTCCAGTAGCAGCTGGTCAGCCGATCTTAAGGCTCTGGCTGGAGTGTGGCGATGCAAGAGTTCAGCCAGGTAGAGGGGAGCCAGACCATTTAAAGCTTTAAAAGCAAAAAGCAGAAGCTTAAAATCAATGCGGAAGAGGACAGGGAGCCGGTGGAGTGAGGCCAATACTGGGGTAATGTGGTCACACTTTTTTTGCCAGTGAGAAGGCGAGTGGCTGCGTTTTGGACAAGCTGCAGGCGTCTGAGTGAGGACTGGTCAATGCCCACATACAGGGAGTTGCAGTAGTCAAGACGCGAGGAAATAAAAGCATGAATTACCCTCTCTAGATCTTGGCTAAAAGTCTTAGCTGGAAAAGCTCGTTTTAACAACAGAGCTGACCTGTTTAAAAGCGCTATCAAAAAACACTCCGAGGTTCTTGACGGAGGAGCAGATGTTAGAGCTTAGAGGGCCCAGGATATCAGCAGGGAAGGCTTGTCCAAAAAAAGACGATCTCGGTCTTAGTCTTGCTCTCATTGAGGTTGAGGAAGTTTAAGCCCATCCAGGATTTGATGTCTCTCAGGCAGTCGAGCAATGGCTGCATCTAGTTCTTATTTTTGTCTTTAAGAGGCAGGTGAATCTGTACATCATCAGCAAAACAGTGGAAGGAAATATTATGTTTGGCAAAAATAGATCCTAAGGGCAGCATGTACCGTAGAAAGAGGACGGGGCCCAGAATGGAGCCTTGTGGAGCCCCGCAGGTAAGAGGGGCCGCAGCAGAGGAGAATTCACCTAACTGCACTGAGAAGCTCTGATCTGTCAGGTAGGACTGGAACCAGTTGAGGGCGGAACCAGTGATACCTACACACTGTTCGAGCCATGATAACAGGGGCCTGTGGTCCACAGTGTCAGAGGAGCAGTTAGTAGGCTGCAGGTGCTTGACTACATCAGAGAGTGAGGAGAGGGAGACCGGCTCAAAATGGTCAAAGACCGCAGGGCAGGGTCTGGGGTAACACATGTATGGGCTTGTCTACAGTAAGAGCAGAGACTTAATCAATGAAAAATTGAAGAAAATGTTCACAGTGAGTAGGCGATGGCACAATAGGAGATATATCACAGGGATGATTAAGAGAATTTAGGACATTAAAAAGAACCTGAGGCTTGTGACTGTTGTTGGACACTAGGATACTAGGACAACTGAAGGTTGTGGGGAGGTTGTGGAGAGGTTTCTCGGTTTCTCCCCATTAGTGGACAGAACTGCGGCAGGACTCGAAAAACTCCTGAAGGATAAGCTTCTGCCATATGAATTGGAAAATAAACTGATCGCCCAGACGTACGATGGGGCAACTGTAATGAGCGGCGCATCATCAGGCATGCAGGCTAGATAAAAAGAAACGTTCCCTCACGCACTTTGGGCACTGCTACAGTATGCACATCAGTTAAATCTGATTATGCAGCAGGCCTTCTCATCTCTCACACCTGTCAGAACATTTCCAAAATCCAAAGCCAATATCTCAGTTTTTGGAACGTTTTTCTCCAAGTCCCCCAAGAAAACTGCGGTCTTGGATGAAGTGTGTAGCAGGAGGATTCCCGCTTCGTGACAAACAAGGTGGAACTTCAAAAGCCGCACCGTCCACATCGTGTTTTGAACATCAAGACACTTTGAAAGAGTGTTTTGAAAAAATCCGGAATGATCAAGCTTGGGACAGCGTGTCAATCCAACCAGCCCACTGCTTGTCCACAATGCTGGGGGATGTGAACTTCCTTTTCTTTTCATCTTTTTTCCTCTCTGCCCTCGTGCATGTTGATATTCTATATAACATTCTTCAGAAACGAACCACGGATCCTCTCAAAACTAGACAGGCCTTGCAGAATTCTTCCTGCTCCATAGCTGAACTGAAGGATAAGCTCAGCTGACCACAGATGCCACCCAGTCACATCCAGATACAGACACAGCCACCCAGCCACATCCAGATGCAAGGATGCGCAGGATGCCAAGGTCTGATAATGTGTCAGTAGTCGCACAGTGCTGTGAAAGAATGATAGAGCAGTCAAAGGCTCGCTTTCAGAAGGCCCGCCTTAGTGTCCTTAGTGAACTTATTGACCCTGAACTGTTTACGCAGTTTAAGAGCGGTTTCCCCCAGAAGCAGCTGGACGTTGCAAGTGAACATTTCTCAATGATCTGCAGAGAGAAACTGTAAGGGGAGCTGATGGTGATGTACTGTACCAGTACTGCACTGTACTGTACTGCACTGTAACTTTTATTCCTGTATTCTATTTGTCCTGCTTTTTGTTTAAATGTCTATAATGACTTGCTTTTTGTTTTAATGCTTTTAATTTGTCCTGCCTTTTGTTTTAAATGTCTTTAATGTCTTGCTTTTTGTTTTAATGCTTTTAATGTCTCATGTAAAGCACCTTGAATTGCCCTGTGGCTGAAATGTGCTATATAAATAAACTTGCCTTGCCTTGCCTTGCCTTGCCTACCAGATCTACTTTAACAGTAGTGTGGAGTTTGTGGGGTTAACATCTGCAATGTCACTTTTGAGGATGTTGACTGAGAACAATCTTCAGAGCACTTTTTGAGACAATGAAATTAACGCAAATAGCCATCACAACCCCCATGTCAGGTGTTTCAGTACATTTAAGAGGATCAAATCATTTCTCAGAAGTACTATGGGACAGGACAGGCTGAACGCCCTGGCTATGCTGTCTATGAACCGGACTTAAATGACATGGTGATTTAACCTGTTTGCATCCCAGAAAGGTTGTGGATGTGAGCTTCTCTTCAAATAAGGTAGGCCCAAGCCCATAGACCTCTTAAAGGACCATCACACGCTTCCTTTAGCGTTTCCCTCTACATAGTGCCTGTCTCTCTTCTATAATGAGCATTATTTTTGTTGTGGTTGCCAAATTGTTTTATTCGGGACATGTTTGACAATGTGTGTGGTAAAAACAGTTGCAGTATCTATTGGCAGTCATTACAGTTGGAACATATTTTGTAGTGCATCTCGAGGTGGACCTTTTCTGATATTGAAGGCTATGATAGAGCAGTGTGTGTGTGTGTGTGTGAGAGACAGAGAGAGAGAGAAAGAGAGAGGGAGAGAGAAAAAAAAAACAGAAAGAGAAAGACAGATACAGCGTTTTAGATGGCATCAGACCATTTTTGTAGGTAGCGTACTTCTCTCTAGTTTTGGTGTAGAGCATCATTGCTGTAAATTGGTATCTCGGATGTGATGCTACTGTTGCTGCAGCGTGAACTATTGATGGGTATAGGCCTAATGCACTTGTTACCCCCCCTCCACCCAATATCACCACCAGCCGTCACTGAAACACTGTATTAGGAAAAGTTACATTTTCTTAGCCTGGATCCTGTGGTATTAGCCTACTGTACATACTGTATAAATCATAAACTACCTGCACATCTGGGCTGAGGTTTTGTCCCTTGAGTGTCAGGTTTCACTAACTATGTGTTCTTTTTAATTTGAGTGTTGAAGCAAATGAAAAAAACAGTATAATCTGTCACATAGTAGGATTATTCAACAACTACCAGAGCGATTGGAACATCCCACAAACTATTTTCTACTAAATGCACTCTGATATCATATGAAAAAAGACAGGGACAGTTAAACCGTGCTGCTTATCTATTAATTTTTATCAACTTACACATTCATGCGTGGAAACCTGTGCTCTGAGAACGCTTTCTAGTCTACTTCTTCTGCTAGGCTTACGCATTGCCTGGTGGCCGAGCGGTTAAGGAGTTAGTCTCATGAATTTTTATTGGTTTGAGCCGCGAGGAAGATGTTGATTTTTCTTTAGAGAACGTTGGCTCTTTGTTACAATGAGGAATCAAGTCAGCTTTAGATATCATCTTAGATATCAACTTTATTTATTTGCGGTTTAAGCAACCAATATTATCTTATGTTTCTATGCATGTAAAACAAAATTATCCGTCACATAGCAGGATTATACAAAAACTACCAGAGCGATTGGAACATCCCACCAACTATTTTCTACTAAATGCACTCTGATATCATATGAAAAAATACAGGGACAGTCAAGCCGTGCTGTTTTCTTATCTATTAATTTTTTTATCTAAACTGAACATCTGATTTGTTTTTCATGAATCAGATATGATTTTGTTTTACATGCATAGAAACATAAGACAATATTGGGCGTAAAAAGCAATAAAAAAAGTTGATATCAACGGGAACCAAACCCGGGCCTTCGCATTGCTAGACTGATACATTACTGTTCCTTCATATTGCTAGACTGATACATTACTGTTCCTTCATATTGCTAGACTGATACATTACCGCTCAGCCACCAGCGATATAGTAAATACGCAGGAGAAGTAGAAGGAAGCCGGTCCAAGTATAGCAAATGTTGTTTTCTTTTAATTCGTGTATCCAACCAATGATTCTGATCCGCACCAAAATTTTATGTGTTCTAACTAACTTGGCCCATGCTACACCCCTCCACCGAATTTCATGAAAATCGCTCTGGTAGTTTTTGAAAATCCTGCTAAGTGACCGAACGAACAAAAAAAAACACACAACGAAAATATACCCTCAGCCAGCGGTCGCTGGGCGGAGCCAATGAGGGGAGGGGGGGGGTGCATCAATCAGTGAGTCCATCTGTTTGACTGAGAACTGTTCTACTGGTTTAAATCTATAACCACACAAATTAAAAATTGCCATTACCAAATAAAGTTTAACAGTTGTAGAACAATTCACCAGAATTTATATAGCTTGGTGTTCAGGCTTTCAACCTTTGGAGACATCTTCTGATCTTGAAGTCCCATGAAGACTTTCTGGATGATCTCAAATGTGAATTTGAGTTTCTGAGGGTAGCCGAGGTTAAGAACGCAGATGAGTCCCAACAGCATGGCAAATGCAGATGCAACAGAGGCCAGGTTCAACACTTCCACACCGTCAAACAACCCCGATATCCTCAGGGCGACGAAGAGGATGCATGCACACACACACACACAAACACACACGCACCCACACACACACACACACGCACACACATACACACACACATGCACCCACACCCACACACAAACACACATGCGCGCACACAAACACACACTAATTTTGGTGACACATTCTCACACTCACACCCCTCCCCTGCTGTGTCTCGGTCGCTCTCAGCTGGGCTGATGTAATGCTCAGCTTTAACCAGAATAAGTGAAATCCGCACTTCAAATCATCCAGGCAAGAATGATCGATCGGTGGCACGGATATCTCAACGATCACCCCGAAAAAAACACCTGTAGATGCCTGTGGAGGAAGGCTCGATTAAGCACCTCTCGCCTCGTGAGGCATTGAGAAACAGACCTGGTCTGATCTGATACCGACCTTAAAAGGGATCAATTGGAAGTAAGTGAATTACAGGGTAGCGTTGGCTGATTGGGCATGGGAAGTAGTGTATGTATACAAGGCAGCAGCCCATTCGCCCTGGCCGAGGACAATTATGTTTACATTGGAGAGCATTGCAGTGCTAGTAGCTGGTTCTAGGAAGCTCATTAGCACTCCGGTCAGTCCAGGCGGGAAACAACCTTAGGAGATTCAGCAGCCGTAGTAGTGCAGATGTTTTATTATACAACAAGTACTGACAGGAATTAATTACCACACAACAGTCAGCCGGCCAAATCCTTCAGCCCTGACGACTTGCTTCAGTTGAACAGCTGTCTGCCACTCTGCCCAGTGTGTGTGTGTGTGTGTGTGTGTGTGTGCGCGTGCGTGCGTGTGCATGCGTGCTTGTGTTAGATGTTGATAATTGATCATTCCCTTAAACTCTGATAGAAGTACATCAGTCTAAATCATGGATAAGACACTTCTCTCTTCAAAATGGCCACTTCATGTACTGTAGCTAAGGAGGAAATTGGTCACAGGAGCATGTGGCTGTCTTGAGGCAATGTTGCTGGGAGCATTCGGGCGGTAAATTAAGTATCGGACGTTAGGCATTGTGGAAAGGTTGCTGTATTCACAGAAATGGCACAGTAAGCTATAGAGTTGGTTGGCCGGTTGTCACAGAGCCTTTGACAATCAATGTGTGAGTGTGTGTCTGTGTGAGTGTGTGTGTGTGTGTATGTGTGTGTGTGTGTGTGTGTGTGTGTGTGTGTTTGTGTACTGTATGTGTGTGGTTGGGTGGGTACGTGCGTGCATGCAAGCATGTGTGTGTGCGCATGGGTGCATGTGTGTGTGTGAGTGAGTGTGTGTGTGTGTGAGAGAGAGAGTGTGGGGCCCGATGGAAGCATTAGACTCCCACCGAGACCCCCTGCCATCTGTGAGTATACAGAGTGTGTGTGTGGGTGGTGAACATGCCCCCGAGCTGAACCCAGATTCATTTTCTATAGCTTCACATCTCCTGCATCTCACTGGGGTCTTTACAGTGAGAAGGTATCTTCAAAGTAGCTACCGTGAAGAGTCTTCTCTTTGAGATTTGTGATGATTTTACATTTTCATGGAATTGTTATGGAACTGCCTCTTAAACGGTAGAGAGTGGAGGTGCGGCCCCAGGATAAGAGTTATAGTAAATAAACTCATTGTGAGAGGTAAGAGTTATAGTAAATAAAGTTATTGTGAGAGGTAAGGGTTAAAGTAAATATTCTTTGAGAGAAACATTGTGGCTCTCTCCATTTCAACACAGAGAAAATGTATCAAGCCATATTGCATAGAACTATTCCAAGTAAGAGTTAATTGGAATAGGTTTACAAAGAAATACATTTAAAAGTAATTGCTCCAAGACGTGAGACAGCACAGGGAACTATCATAAAGAAACCTGATGGGAACGGCTCTCCCTCATGAAAAAATAGAATAAATATTGTCTGAGCTTCTCTGTGAGTCATCGCTGGCCTTAGTGTCTTTTTGAGCTTATCATTTGAGTCATGTAACAGGTTGAGAAAATGGAATTAATTCGTATTAGAGGTGGAACAAGGGGTCCCGGTCGTGGCTGTTGTGGTTGTATTATGGCTGACTGAGTAAGCCCCGGGCCAGGTGAAGAGGCTCGGCCCCTCTCCACCTCTCCACCTCTCCACAGCAAAACAGCGTGGGAGGATATGCGACCGTCTATTATCCAATCATAATCATAGCCAATGGGGTAATTTGACTCTCCATGCATCTCAGCTGTGCGAGCCGAGCTGAAACGAGGCTTGCGGTGCGGTTTCAATTAGAGATAGGCTAAAAACTCTCAGCTTGGCTCGGCATGGCAATTCACCCCCGCCGGAATGGACCAGGGGTTCACCGGGCCTTAACGGCCTTGTTTGTGCAAAGTTTTAAAAGGACTACAAAGGAAACACTCTAGTGTGCGAGTGGGAGGTGGAGTGGCTGCTCTGCAGCTTCTGCCTGGGAGAGGATGTTTAAGTGCCATTCAAATTGTCACTTGCTTTCCTCTCTTTTCTTTGGTATTTATGGACTGTTACTGCTCATGTTTCCAGTAAGGGACTGGATTTAGTGCATTTGATCAGGGCTTTCCTCAAAACAGCTTTTAATTGTATTTTCAGCTACAACCCCCTATCCGCTGTTGCTTTTTCTGTCTGTCTTAAGAGTACAGCCCTTGAGCCTGATTTCTATTCGAACAGCAGATCAAGTCCACGTCACAGCATGGTGGCTCAGAGTGCAATGGACCCGAACATCTTAGGTAGCCACTGTAGATGCTCAAAATGACCTGTGTTTTTCATGGTCGAGAACCTGAACACCACGGCGCAGTCTCTTCCTAAACCTTCATGGTGAAGCAGCACACGGTGTCACGCTGACAGGCTAATGGCAATGCAGCAAAATGCCTAAGCCTGCCCAGGAAGATCTGTCTGAGAAGTTAATAGGCATATCAAGTGGTATCAAGTCTAACTGCTGTACAAATATGAATACAGAATTTATTTATTGCCATGCAGTTTTTCAGCGTACTAGCAATTTGCTTTTGGTCGTGGCGCATAACATTGAGACAACATTGGACAGGGTGCAGGAACGAGACAGGAGAGTGCAGAGACATGACAGTGCCAAGAGCGAGTACAAAAGGATAGCGCAAAAAAGGATCAGCTAGGAAAAATAACAATATACAAAAGGTAGTGCAGAAGCAGACAGAGAAGGCAGAGAAGGATGGTGACATCTGCGCATTCACACAGCAATTGATCGACACTAGCTGTGTCATCAGCACTGCTTGAGTGGTCTCCCATGAGAGGGCTATTACAAACACACACACACACACACACACACACACACACACACACACACACACACACACACAGACACACTGTGTATGTGTATGTGTCTCTCCAGGAAGACACACATAGTCAATAAATACATAATGCATGCAAGCCTATAATCTATATTTGTATCGCGGACACATATCCTTCTTAGCTTACTTCCTTCTTAACCTACCGGTACTACTCTCAGAAGAGACCCCGGCAACTCCAGGGCCAATCAAAAGAGAAAATGGAATTTGGCACTGAGAGAGTATGATAAGAGGACGTCAGAGAAAAGCCCTGTTGTGGATGATGTCATTGAACCGAACCAATGAAAAGCATCTCTCTAGCGTGTCACACTGTGCCCTGACAGTCCCGGAGGGCTGATTTACACACGCAAGCCTTGTGTCTGTTAAAACAATGGGGGTCTTCTACCTGCAGATGCTCGCGTTGTGACTCAGCTGCTATCTGAAGGGAATCGACAAAAGGCTGGGGGGGGGGTCAGTGTTTGAATGCTGATTGAGGAGCTGGAAGAATTTACAGCTATTCCTTATGTGACCCCCCTCCCCTTCCTAACCCAGCCCCTCTGCCCAGCCCTCCCCTGGTAGGCTGATTAATCACCCTGACACAGAGATAGTGATCCAATCTGCATGTGTGGCTGTGAGACCCAAGAAAGAACAGGCGCTCCTGCTGCCAGACAGATAGGCCACATCTACTGGGAACCCAGCAGCCCTGGATTTCAAAATGGACGCCAGATACAGTAGATTGCGTATGGGAATGACGCTGAATGAAATGAAGAATGCCAAATATATGCATACGCTGGCGGGAAATAAAACTTAACACTGACTAACCAAAGGATAGCTCCAACTGATACAAATAAATCTTTAGATTTACATTACATATATATTACATATATACATTACATATCATACATCATTTGCGAAATGCTCACCAGCCTCCTATACTCTGTACACATACACCGCTATGTATAGTTGTTGAGGTAATTTTGGCACAACAACTTCAGCTATCCCGCCCAAGAGCAGGATGGGAAAAGCGTCTGAAAGCGACTCTATGAAGCCAGCCGGCTTGTCTCTCTGCTGACCAGATTAAAGAGTGGCGAAAAGGCCCCGTCAGCAGCACTGCAGGTTCTGGGCCCAACACCACCCTCTGCCAGTGTCCGCCAGTCTGCCCCAGGCCACACGGATGGACCCTCGCACCTGGACAGAGGAGCTGGCTGAGCAATCTCACCGGTAGGCTTGTGTGAAACTGATGTAACAGAGAACGTGTTTCTGATGTTCTTTGTGATGTGTTTACTATGCTTCTGTCACACAGATAAGAGTTCACACATAATGAATCGACTGTGCATGTCATTTTCCTTGGTCCTAGCCAGACAACTGGAGTTATGATGAGTGAGACAGAGTTTGTTTCAACTTTGGCGGTATATACTGTACAAACAGATGCAAGCTACTGTATAACAAAAATGCATTTGAGCATTTGTTTCTTCCATAACTACACCCTTTACAGTACAGTGCTCTCGCTTCTTTGCTGTGTCAGACACAGAAACAGTATTTTTTATGAATACAAATTCTACATACTGTAATTGTTAGACACTCAGGCGACGACCCCTCCACCCTGAAATCGACCGTCTAAGAGCGAGCGAGCGATATGACAGACAAAAGTGAATCTGTGTCTCCAGGGACGGGATCAACAAGGTTTAGCCTTTCAGGAAGTCACTTAAGGACACAGAATCTGGGGAAGTGGCGAGGAGCAAACAGAAGCTGGAAGCACAATTTATTTTTATTCGATTTTTATTTGGAATATATAAGCACAATATCTCAAGGAGTATGATGAAGAAATCCCAAGAGATAGCACTTAAAAGCATTATTGGTGATATGAAATAACATCTAAGAACACTCTAGGAAACCGATCTATATGGATAAGAATATAGATAAGTGTGTGTGTGTAAATATATATATATATATATACATACACCAGTGGTGGCTGGTGACTCAAAAAACTGAGGAGGACAGGAGGAAGAGAGGCGAACCGCCCATGGGTGCCAGGGGGCACTTTCCCTCAGTCAGTTATTATTTGAAATATCAGCTTTAAAATGTGGATTAACGGTCAATTTTAGCATATGAAAAACTGAATAACACTTTCTTTAATTACATGCATTTATTTATCATGATAAAATATTACAAAACAACAATAAAACATTTAAAGCAATAGTTGTTGTAATGGATTGTACTCTTCTCTAAAGAGAGAAAATAATTGATATTGGTGAGGTGCTGGAGAGGTAAGATATATGAAAAATGTTTTTGATTAGGGGACACTGAGGTGTGCTGGCTCTCAAACAGTTTGTTGGCAAATAGATTTGACAACTGGACAATAGAATATGTTGCACAGCAAATGCAGTATCCAACAGTTCGCTCATGGCTAGCTACTAATGGTACAGCTATGGGATTATCTCATTTGGGTTGCTGTCAAAGCTGTCACTCGTATGTTGCTATAGCCTACAATTATCAGAACAATATGAACATTCAATTGAAAGTTTTCCATCCACCCATCCATCACTGGATGAGGAATAAGCACCGCAAAGCGATCAATTCTCACGCAAGCAGGAGCCAGGCTGCTCAGTGCATTTCTCCGATCCGGTGTTGCGACAGTCTCTAGAAATGTTTTGGACGAGTTGCCGACAGTTTGCGCCTCCAGCCAATCTGCACGCCTGCCTATGCCATAGCCTGACGTACACCGCGTAGCCCCGTAGCTAACGTTACCGGCCAGTGGAACTGTTGTGTTCAGACGGCTCTAGCTCAAAAAGTATTTATGTCAGTTTAGATATTTAGATGGCTAGAATCAAGACAAATAGACAAACAGTTTGATGTATAATATGTCCCATAATACTTTCGGATGTATTATATTATGGAGCTACATATGCACAAAAAGTCTCCAATGGTACAGGCAGGGCTGAAAATTAACACCTGCCACCGGCCAAATGCAGGTAAAATTTCCAATTGGCAACTAGATTTCGGAAGGCTATCTGAAAAATATATATACTTGGCCGGTAGATTTTTTCATCTACAGTCCCCTTGGCAGGTGACTCACCGTGAGCCAAAAAGTTAATTTTTACCCCTGGGCACAGGGAAGAGAAACACAGACATCAACGCCGACTCAATCGGCCTTCACGGTAGTCTGGGGCCTTTCTCGTTCGGTGTTGTTTCGCCGGTCTAGAGCGGAAGCACGATGACACATCGCATAATCATCCAGTCTGGACCGGAAGACAAACAGTTGTTGTAATGTTTTTACTGTAGGCTGCACATGGTGAAGTTTAGAGTAGATAACATTCGCGATGGCATCACCAGGCATAACACCGCCGAAAATTGTAGAAGAAGATGCGAGGAGAACTAGCGGTTAAGGAAAAATAAAGCAAGTGGATGTTGGAGGCGGGCTCTACAGGCTCGAGCCGGATGATGGGGCGGGCTTAAGGCAGTGAAGTAAATAGATACCAGGCTCTCCTCCCCGAGGCGAGGCTACCTTCACTGTGATAAATCTGGAATCTGGAATGTGATTGCACTAACAAAATGTCAATCATTAAATCCTGTGTCCTCCCTTGCGGTAATTTTTCAGCGTTTTGGCCAATCACAAATTAGCATGAAAAAATTGCATTACATTGATAGACCCCTAAGGGACACCCCCAAGGGAGGAATTCCTCTCTTCCATAGATATCTATGGGTCCTCCAGCTGCATGTTATAGATGTCACTGTTGGAGCTTTAGAATTTCAATAATGGGTTTTTATCCATAGGGAAAACCTGATGTATGAACAAAACTGAGATAATATTAAATATTAATTATAAATAAATAAATGCATATATTTATATTTTAATCCCTCTCTTCTCTCCAAAAACTGAGGAGGACTGTCCTCCTCTACCTCAATGGACGAGCCTCCTCTGATATACACACACACTATATGGAAATGCTCCTCTGGGTGAATGGGCAAAAATTTCCTTGTAGAAAGCCTTCCCAGAAGAGTGGAAGCTGTTATAGCTGCAAAGGGGGGATCAACTCCTATATGTATATATATACAGTATATATTTACTGCATATACTTAATTTATATGTATATATCAGTATGGATCTGTGGACATGCTGCTCTGTGCTGTTTTGTGGCTGGTGGGCTGAGCTGCTGCAGAGCAGAGAGGTATGTAGTACCAGGCCGGTAGGCAGTCCCAGATTCGTCCTTGGAGCCGTCCCCTCACTGTGCAGCCTGACCGAGCCGCGTGTCCCGCGGGAGGAACCGCAAAAAAAACTGCATCATGCAGCACTTTACAACCCCCCACAACCCCCCACAGCCTCTCTCCAGTCTTCAGCGTATCTGTCAGCCCTGTTTCATTGTCTGCTACATGTCCCGGGACTCACACACACACACACACCCTGGCACAAACACACACACACACACACACACCGATGTGATGGCAGGGGGGCAGGGCTGGGTGCAGCCTGAGTGGCAGGAGGAGTACAGTAGGCTGTGCAGGCCGGGTGCCATGTTATTGAGCTTCATGTCGCTGTTTCCTCAGGGGGAGGTGGTGAGAGGCGCTGGCCGGCCAGCTGTCATCGAGGCAGCCTCCTGGACGCTCGCCACCGAGAGGTGCTGCACGCGCCGGGGGCTAAACCAGCTACGGTCGATGAGAGACACCCCACGAATCCGCCGGCACGGCACCGGGGTTCTGGCCATGCAAACACATACCTGAACTTCAATCGGTCAGAAACGCAAAACTGTTAAAACGACATCCCGCAAGACGCGCAAAGCCAGGTTTCAGGACGGGTACGGCCGCTACAAGACGTAGCTCGGCGCACAAGTTGGATCTGCGTGCAGCAGGAAACGGTATGCAAAGAACAACAGCGACGGGACCTGCCCCACTTAAAACTATCCAACTGTGTGATGAACGGAGAGCTTGGATCCCGTCACCATGCAGAGGGCCGGTATCCTGCTCCAACTCTGCTTAACCCTGACAAGCACACCCACTTCAGCACTGGACAGCGTCAATTACACACCTCCAATCTCACGCATCCACCAAGATCCCCCTCTCCAGTGAAAAGTTAAAAACCAGGCTTAGAAAAGATTTGGAACGGAGCCCCTTACCAGATCAATCTCCTTAATCCTGTTCTGCACGACGAGCCAACCCATCCACCAGAGAGGCACTTGGGGTTGATGTGACAGTGTCTTTAGAGATGTCCCTCCTCCACTCTCCCACCAGCCCAGGCAACTGCACTGCTCCTCTTTCTGTTTTCCACTGCAGCAGTACTCGCTCTAGCGTACACACACACACACATGCACGCACGCACGCACACACACACACACACACACATTCTCTCTCTCACTACCCCCACCAATCCCTCTCTCAATCTCCTCCTACTCTCCCTCTTTTCACTCTCTCTCTCTCTCTCTCTCTTCCACTCCCCCACTGAGTGGATCCCCCCCTCCCCCTTTTTCTCCTCTCCCCTGCTCTGTGTGTCTCTCTCTCTCTCTCTCTCTCTCTCCGTCTTCTTCCCTCCCCCGCCCGCCCACCCTCCTCCACTCCAGTGCTTGCCCGCTCCCTCAGCCTGCAGCTGATTTGCGATGCTGCTCACACGACGACTGGATGCAGCCTTCTTCTCCCTCGGTCCCCCACACACTGAAGGGCAGCCTGAGAATCAATATGCAATACTATCACATCCACAGGCCAGACCCTACTTCAAACAATACCATCAGATCCACATCTAGACCCTACTTCAAACAATACCATCAGATCCACATCTAGACCCTACTTCAAACAATACTATCAGATCCACATCTAGACCCTACTTCAAACAATTCTATCGGATCCACAGCTAGGCACTACTTCAAACAATTCTATCAGATCCACAGTTAGACCCTACTTCAAACAATACTATCAGATCCACATCTAGACCCTACTTCAAACAATACTATCACTTCCACAGGCCAGACCCTACTTCAAACAATACTATCAGATCCCCAGCTAGACCCTACTTCAAACAATACTATCAGATCCACAGGCCAGACCCTACTTCAAACAATACTATCAGATCCACAGGCCAGACCCTACTTCAAACAATACTATCAGATCCACAGCTAGACCCTACTTCAAACAATACTATCAGATCCACAGCTAGACCCTGCTTCAAACAATACTATCAGATCCACATCTAGACCCTACTTCAAACAATACTATCAGATCCACAGGCCAGACCCTACTTCAAACAATACTATCAGATCCACAGGCCAGACCCTACTTCAAACAATACTATCAGATCCACAGGCCAGACCCTACTTCAGACAATACTATCAGATCCACAGGCCAGACCCTACTTCAAACAATACTATCAGATCCACAGGCCAGACCCTACTTCAGACAATACTATCACATCCACAGGTAGACCCTGCTTCAGACAATAATATCACATCCACAGGTAGACCCTACTTCAGACAACCCCACACCACCTCCCAGTCCATGGCAGCATCTCCTCGGAGCCGAGACCTCCATACAGGACGAGGACAACGGAGATAAGAGAGAGACAGGAGGTGGTACAGCGTGAGAGAGAGTGAGGGTCCAGGGTCCAGGGTCCGGTCAGTGGAACGAGTGGTTGGGACAGAAGTGTGAAGGAAGGAGAGATGTAGGACGTGAGTGATGTCCTGGTCCACTCACTGTCACCACTCCTTCACCAATGCCTCTGCAGTGCCTCAACTGATTGAATAAAATGTTCCATTTCCATGAGCTGTACCTGAGTACGAAGCGCAGATTCCTAGAGACGCAATAGCTGAATGTTCTGTTGTTGTTGCGTTTGTTCAAGGCTGTCCTTGTCTGTTGCTGGTACGCACCTCAGCTGAAGCAGGATGGTTCAGAGCCCTTCGGACTTCTGTGTCACAGAAAATGATCCTCCTCAAGTGAAGCAGCCTGCGGTGAGCACCTGGAAATGAAATCAATAATATGGCCTCAATCACCAAGAACGAAACAGAGAGGGATGGCATTTGTAATTTCCCAGCCCATGCCTGGAGAGAGAACAAGGGTAATCTGTTTCCTGTTCCTGCCAATCAGTGCATGTACTGTACAGTGGTGTGAATTGGTTTTGTGTTTAATAAATGATTACCGGCTTGACATTGGAAATCATCCAATAATATTATGAGTCAACTGACTGAAGCTGTCACCATGATTCCCATGCATTTTAAACAATTGAAATTCAACATAAGAAAAAATACTTTGGTACAGTATATTTAATACATTTCAATTCAATTTAATTTCATGAACACCGATTCAGTTTAATGGTTTGATATCTCAGTTGTAGCCCCAGTTTTACAGCTGGGAATGAACTATCACAGAAACAAGGGGGACCCTGTTTTTAGGTGTCTCTGTTACTGTGATTCTGTTACTGATTGTCTCTAATGAAAATAAAGAAATACATGTATATAAACATATCAATATCACTATAACATTACAACAATAAATATATAATTGTCATCATCATTAATTGATTTTAGGTTGCCAATTTCACACCTGGCCAGGGTCTATGGATTAAAACTAGCCTTTTGGCTAATTCTGGCATATTTCCAGTAATGTACTGTATTATTAATATGCAGTCACTGAGAAAAAAACAAACAAAAAGCATGATCATTATCGTAATCTTAATCGTGATCATCGTCATCCTTGTCCTCATCATCATCATGATTATCATCATCATCATCATCATCTATATTCATGAGGTAGGGAAGGATCTTCACCAGACTGAACCGTTCTTTCAGCTAAGCAGGCCAAGCCCCTGGAGAGATTCTGTACAACTGTAAATGAATATTTAATATTGCACGAGCAGCGTGAGGAATAAGGGCATAATATGGGCTTAGAGCCATACGATGGCTGTTCATTCTCTAAATGAAAGTCATTAGATGAATTATGTGTGGCGTCCTTTACAACAACATCACTCTTATCGCTGTGTACCAATTTGTTTTCAAATGCCACAGGATCTAGCAGAGGGCCGACATCTTAGCAGAGACACACTGCTGCACACAAGAGGAGAAGAGGAGAGATGAGTCTGAATCCTTCCACGTGCAGTATATAATTGTCATGTATGCCATGTCAGTGCTGCAGAGCAGAGAACAACGAGAGCGTATATAATCGTATTGGTAGCTTTATGGACACGCCCCATCCACACACACGCTCACACAGTCACCCACGCTCACAGTCACTCTCTCTTACACGCACGCACACACACACGCATACTGTAGACTCTAGGCCTTCAACGTGTCTGTCAAGCATAATTTTAGTCAGGCAGTTAGGGAACACCCTCCAAATGTACATTAAGCAAAGGGCTTCCTAGGAAGGAGCGACTGCAGACAGAATGAAGGGGTCTGGGTCCGGGTAAGGATGAGGAGTTGGACATGGAGGGCTCAAATGAGGGTTTTTTCCCTCTGCTATCCAGCTTCCAAACAAAGCTGTGTTTGGGCCTGTTTCAGGTCTGGTAGGGTGACAGGAGGAAGTCCCTCTCTCAGTCAAAACAGCGATCGCCTGATCCTGGTCCTCCACCATCTGAAGACCATCGACTGGAACATTATCTGATTGGTCAGTACACTCAATATCCATGATGATGATGCAGACTGTCACACATGCACGGCTTTCATCCACAGCCGAATAAGCCGGTGCCAGAACCTAACGTGACTTGAACATGTTCCCCCTGAGCCCATCCCTGACATCAGCGGCAGAACCGAGCGTGGAGTGAGTGTGCTTAGCCCGACGCCGGTGCTGCTGTAGATTCAAAAGAGCAAACTGCACATCCACCAGCAGCCTCCGTATCAATATCCGTTCAGTAGAGATGTTAGACTGATCAATGTTAATGCTGATAAGGCAACACAGTGTTTCTTCAATAACGGCAGATGGTTTCAGGGCGGTCTGGTCCCAAGGCGGTATCTGCCCTCTGCAGACCCAGCCCAGGGCTTTCTCCTCTGGGCTTCATTACTGCGCCGGTCCCCCCGAGCTTTCAGGCTACCATCCGTCAAGGAAACGGCTCTTGGTTAATCAGGTGAGTGCTGGAGAGGCCAGGCCTTGCCGGGTAGAGAATAGGGCGTAATAAAGGCCCCGTCCCTCCCTCCTCCCTCCTCCTCTAACATAAATCACGCTGGCTCACAGCGGGCCGCCTGGCTCCACATCCGCCCCCACATCTCTCTATCTGACTCCGACGCAGTGAGCCCCGACCAGAGGGGACCTGCTGCCTCTCGGAGCAGATGGCGGACCGCGGAAGCCCCAGCGCTCGGTGTTTACTGTACATGACGACATCTAGTGGAGCCCAGCAGACTGTATATTTCATGCGGGGGAAAAACAACAGCTATGTTCAAAGTGTACTGTTAAGAGTTAAGCTTTAAAAAGCCAGGACGTTTAAATGAACAGCAGAACGCTTACGAGCTTATTGAACATACTGTAGCTAAGAAACATCCCCCTTTACTTGAGTACTGGACATGTGGAGGAACTGTGACTACCCTGGCTAGGCTGAGCATGCTGGGAGCTGCTTCACCTTGCGTTGCTGCAGCAACAATCCTCAACCCCGGTATCTTAATTAAGTTTCATGTATTATTTTATGGGGTTAAAAACGTATACATTTATAGCCCTAGGGGGGGGTTCTATTGTAGAATTATCTTCAATTTCTCCACCATTCAAAGTCAACTGGATCCCCTCCCCAAAACGATGTAACTTTTTATGTTGCTAATTATAACTCTTAATCTAGGGGGCTCTATAATGTGGTAGAAGATTATATGGTAGAACAGATTATCCTCGAAGTACATGATCCTTGGAAGTGAATCAGAGGTGCGTTGGAGGTGAATAGCCTTGAACCATATTCATGCATGTCTAGGAAACTGGCCGTTCACTTGTAAAGAAAATAAAAGAAAGGAGACAGAAGCCGATGGGGGCTTCCTGAAAGTACACAGGAGCTTGGAGATGATGGAAGCATGTGACAGTGTGCAGTGAACTGTCTCTGGTTAAAGAGGCTAGAGCCAGAGATGAATCTGACTGCCACCTCTTCAAGTGGAAACAATGACTCTCTCTCTCTCTCTCTCTCTCTCTCTCACTCACTCTCTCTCTCTCTCTCTCTGTCTCGCTCTCTCTCTGTCTCTCTCTCTCTCTCTCTCTCTCTCTCTCTGTCTCTATGTATATTTCATTGGTGGCTGGATACTCACAGCCAAATCTTGATAGGTGGCTGAGGGTAATCACAGAGAAGATCTAGGACGAAGGAGAAACATCATCAGTTAAGTGAACATACTGTGTATGTGAAACAACAACAACACCTAAGAGGCAGATGAGCAATGTCGTTAAGAGCCACAATTTAAAATGAGATCCTGCCTACAACTGCTTCATTAGTTTCTATGCAAAAGTTTCAGTAGCCTACATTTTAGCATTTTAGCTCCCATTTTGTTACATGATACAATTGATGGAAAATCATATATAAACAATCATAGTTAATCATAGTAAACTATTATATATATATATATATATATATATATATATATATAACTGGCAGAGTGCATTAAAACAAACAAAGAAATTAACACATAAGCACGACTCCCTCCCGATAGAGCATTCAGATTTTTTCAGTTTGACTCACAGGAGAACACTAATGAATCAACGCTGCAGGCTATGTCGTCCTCAGATTACAGCGGCCCACATCTCTTGAATTAATTCATAATTATTTCCTTGTGGCGTCTCCATGGCGGTCTGTGACTGACAGGAGGGCGGGACTTGCTGTGACCAGTCCCTAGGGTGATCCTCCCTGGTCCCCCCACCCCTGGCCCCGAGCCTGGCCCGACCGGAGTCAGGGGGAGGGGCGGACGGGCGGGGGGGGCGGACGGGCGGGGGGGGCGGACGGCAGCTCTCGCTGCAGCTGGCTCTACCAAAACGTTATCAACTCCTCCATCACACCTTATGATATACCAAGTCTGTTCTTGCTCTGATCTCTCTATAATTAAATCCGTGAGTCATGCGTACATATTTCAGTGGGCTGATTTCATCAGCTACATAAATCCATGGTTACATAAGCGCGTGTGAATAAGACATGAGAATGCATGAAAGCCAACTGCACACTTATTCACATGCACAGGCATTGGTTCATCTGCACTGCCCCGTCTTCTAACTGTCCTAGTCCCTGCACCATGTCTAATGTCCACCCATCAGTGGTATGCACCAACTGACCAGAACAAATCCCTAGCAACTTTTTAAAAACCTACCTGGCAATGAATCTTATTCTGGTTTGGCAGAGTGTCTCTCTGTGTTTTTGGTGTTTGGGCAGAGGTAAGTGATTATTTCATGTCTGGTTAGGAGAGGAGGCCTCTGGGCAGAACGCCTCCACCTCCCCTAAGCCTCTCCAGCCCTTCAGGTTTTTGGACGAGTCCACTAGCGTACGGCTGCCGGAGCTGCGCCCCCTCAGGACAGCAGAACGGGACAGGAATTTGGCATTGAGTGCATAATATATGAACGGGAATGTTCTCAGGCTCCGACTTTAATTAGAAACCAAATAATCCAATATCCCAGAGGCCCTCACACACAGACCACAGGCGCTACAACCCCAGGGGGGTCGGTGGAAGAGAGACATTTCAACAACACTTGGGATGACTGATTAGTCGCACAGGAGAACAATCAACCCTCTCTCAGTCTCATACATGGTTGTAGTTGGTTCCATTTATTCACAGATGAGAAAAAGCATTCTCAATGATGCTAAGGCTAACTCAACCCTCAACCCTTAGGCCTCTGAACGTCTATCACTCCACCCTTAGATTCATCACTGGTGGTAAATACTGTGTGTTATGTACAGTAATATGGTTGGTTGGCCTTCTCTTACTGAGAGACGCAACAAGCACTGGCATCTGTTTAACTTTAAAGCCCTTATAAGAAAACTACCTTCTTATATTACAATGTTGTTGACAGAGACGCTGCCAGGCATTTTGGGCCCCATGAAAAGATATGACATTGGCCCCATCAGTAGAATACGTTCGATTTTAACATTGGGAGGGCACAATAAGCGGTGGGTCTGGGGATCCTCCCCCAAGAAAGTCACACTGGATTTCCTGCATTCTGGTGAATTTTGATGCACCAATTTGAGACTTTTCTGCATCAGTTTATAGTGGAAATGTGTTTCTTTAAAAGAAAACTCTAAATTCAGGCACCAGGTGACAATTCAAAATATAATGGAATGCATTAAGGCTCTAAGGCATTTTGTGATGCTTTCAAATATTTATTCTCCACTAGCCTACCTTTCTCATTTAATTTTCTCCCTGATGAGTCACAGCCATATGAATCGTAGCCAGCTACAGTAGCTACCAAGCCAGCTTGGCCATATAGGCAGGGTTTTCCCTGCATAGAGGATTTTTTGGCACCCCCAAAGAGATTTTAGCCAGAGGCAAAGGAAAATCACTAGTGCCAAAATGCTAAAATGAGAATAAAAATATCAATTAAAATCCTCTCTAAATGTGTTTGATAGCTTGTTTCAAATTGCAGCCCATCCCTCTTTCTTGCATTGTCCATGGTTTGGACCACTCGTAATCAAGATAATTAATAGACAGGTTATCAGTATCTTAAACATTTTGTGTCATGTCCGGCGATTTCCTGCGATTGTGAAAAGTGAGCTCAGTCAGAACGACAGCAAAGAATATAGGCCTACTGTATTGAGGAAAATGGCTGTTTTGGTTTAATCTGATCCTGTTAGCTGTTTATAATTATGATGTTGGACAACAGCAATTGTTGTCGAGACCTGGGCGCCGAACCATCGGCCGGATCTCTACTACAAGACCGTGGGCTGCAGGAAAGACTAGACCAGTCCAGACCAGTCTGATCGGGGAAGGGGGGGGGTGGAACGCCCCCAAACCATAAGAACTTTGCTCGAGCTCAGGTGCTTTGATTTGGGCCAGACAGCCATACAGACAGGCAAGCTGACATTAGACTAGATGCCATCGTCTTTTGTAAGCTAAACCTTCTGTAAATAAACAGCTTTCGATTGTCGCTCAAATGCCGTGTTGGAGAGATTCATTTGGAATACACCTGGAAAAGGGACACTGGACTGTGCGGTATTGTGAGACATTGGGTGCCGTCTTTTATTTAAATCAAAACACAACGCAGAGCTGAACAAGGCCAATAATAAAAGACAACGAAAGTCAACAGTATGCTGGTGGGCTACTCGGCATAAAAGGTTTCCCCAAAAATTGTGTGCGCATCACCCCCCAAAGACCCATTCTGAGCCAGCAGAATGTATAGGCAATGTTACCAGTTTGTTAGCTAACTATTGCTTAAGTTACTAGCTTATGTAAATCTCAGCCAGTCGCAAACCATCAAACCTGCTATACAAAAAACGTTTTTGGAAACAGATTTTTTTTTAGGAAGCTCCACACAATTTTTTTTGAATTTGTGTGCATGTGCAGCCTCTCTTAAAAGTACAGGCACCCTTTTATAACTAATGTGGTAGCACAGAACTCAGCCAAAGTGGAATAGAGACACATGATCTTCACTAGTGGGGGCCGATAGGTAGCCCGGAGAGGAGTACACCGTCCCTGACTGGCTATGACCAAAAGGGGCGGAGCCTCGCCACCACGCCACAGAACCAACTTTTCAGCCCCTGAGTGGGCTAGAGACACACAATCTTCAATGGTGGATGCATGGAAATTGCCTGGAGGTCACTGTACTGTCCCCGACTAGCTGTGACCCAAGGGGGCGGAGCCTAACCATCACGCCACTATCCATGCCACGGGCCCCACAACTCAGCCCCTGAGTGGGCTAGAGACACACGGTCTTCACCGGTGGAGTCAAGTAGGTGGCCTGAGGGGTTACACTGTCCCCGACCAGCTCTGACCTGAGGGGGCAGAGTCTCGCCACCACGCCACTGTCCACGCCAAGGACCCCACAATTCAGCCCCTGAGTGGGCTAGAGACGCACGGTCTTCGCCGGTGGGTGCATGGAGATTGCCCGGTCCGTAGTAGTTCTAGCAGTAGCTGTTACATACAGCTGCAGCAGCTAGCCCACCTCACATTTTCTCAAGGAAATGTACTTTCTAGTTCTATTAATACATCCATGCTCCACACCAACACTCCTCACTTGCAATTCACTGCTCGCAAGTCACAGGCCCTTAGAATAATCCTAACTTTTCTCTCCCATAGGGCGCCACTGGTTGTTGATGTGGTATCATGGAACCTTCATGACTAGATGGAATGATTGGCTGCTACGGAGGGTCCCCCAAGCATGCTCTGATCTGGGCAAATCCTCATTTTCCTTCAATGCCCCTGACTCTTGGCATGTCCTCCAACAAACTTTTAAAATTGAAATGCTTCATTCTTATATAAAATTTAAGACTATAATTACAAACCATTGTATATATCGATTTGTAGGCTGTTTCTAGTTTTTCTTGTCTTGTGCTGCATGTGACTTCTATTGCTGTTATCTGTGTCTGTTTTTGCTGTAAGCTCGAGGTCACTTTAAATGAAGGAAACCTCAGTGCCTTTCAGATGAAAATAAAGGTTCAAAATTATGCTGTTTAGGCTTGTGCCCTGTGTCGCAACTGTCGAATGGCTGCCAGAGGCCACTGTTGTTAAACTAGAAACCATGAGAGGATATAGCCAGTAAGCCGAGAGAGCATTTAACAGACCTAGCAGAGTATTCTGTTCTGCTCCAGCTCCAATTTATTCATCTGACTTGCAAAACACCCACAGACATTTTCTGCCAGTGTCATCATAAAGAGATCTTAGGATCTCCACACAACAGACAGAACAGACTGAAAGCTAATCTGATAAGACTTTATTTGGATTTGAATTTGTTATGGTTTTTAAATACATGAATTGAGTTAGCTTGCTTAGTAAACCATTAGGGCTGGGAGTCCGAACTTCGGGATTCGAATATAATTCGAATATTGACAGAAATACTGGTATTCGAACGAATATTAGGCAGCCCTTAATATTCGAACCTGTTATAGGCATAATTTTTTGTAAATGTGTTGGCTAGCAAACGTTGCTTTTGATTCAGATTCAGAGGGTTTTTCACGCCTGGTGAAGTTGCAATCGCGAGCTCATTAGCAAGGCTATTGGACACCTGGGCTCCTGTAGGAGGTGACGTTAGTTAGCACGCGTTCCAGGCAACCCGTAACTCGTGTTTTTCCGACCTCCTACACGTGAAAATGCTCTGGAATGGCAGTCAAACCCGGAACTTCCCACCCGTGAACTCGTACAGATCGATGTACTCCCAGTTGCCGGGTGGGAAGTTACGGGTTTTACTGCCATTCCAGAGCATTTTCACGTGTAGGAGGTCGGAAAAACACGAGTTACGGGTTGCCTGGAACGCACCATAAACCCAAGCATTTAGTCACGCCTAAACACTGACTAAACTCTTAGTTGCTACTAGTTAGTCGCATATTAGTTGGTGTCTAATTTCGGTTGCACCACGGCAATTTAGGCGTTGTCTTAACTAGTAACTACTAACTAGTTACTAAAAAATAGTCGTTGTACTGTGACGGCAGAATCCAAATAGCCCATCGGTAAGCAAGTAAAAATGTAAACAAGGAGGTTGATCGCCCTTACCCAGCCCTTACCAAGGAGCTTGGGCCGTGTCTGAATGTCCATATTACATACTATATAGTACATACTGCAACTCGCCTACTACATGCGATTTAGTACATACCTGTACTACTCCACGAAAACATGTTTAGTATGCGAGATAAATGTAGCATGCTTCACGAGTCATCCAGTGAAAGCGACGGGCTCCGGCTCGCATTTGCGATTCATGTTAAACTTACAACAATATTGAGCTAGCCAGGCATTTGAGTTGGTCATCCAACACAGGCTCGATCCTCACCTTTCTGTATAATCCCAACTGTGAAATGGATGTGATAATAGTCCACAAAATATTCTTCCTTTGCCTCGTTTAGCACCAGCTGCAACACTCTCCTCCAAATTCATTATCTCCGTTAGCAAGGCTAACGTTGCACTCGGTAGCTTGTGCTTATTATTATTATTATTATTATTGGGGTTGGTGCTTGTGCAGTGGAGGGGTTCTTTTTGGGGGAGTTGGAGCCGTTGGATTGTTATGCTTAAATGATCCTAGCCAGCTAGTTTGATAACCTTCTTTGATTCAGACATACCGTAGGCTGCCTGGTACCGTCCACTGACCAGTTGCTGGTTAACTATGAGAGGCAGGATCCCAGCCGACCGTTGCTTCCCCCCAACCCGCAACGGAGGGTTATCAGCTGGGCTGGGACTCCCCTCGCTAACCAGCAACTGAGACCATTGAGCTAAAGGTGCTTAGCTAGCTCGATCGTGAAATTACTCAAACTTATTAAATATGACACCAATAAGCACACCGATGCCAATAGTTAGCTTAATCTTGATATAACTAAGACATCTGCTAGAAAAAATAATTTTTCCACCGACAGATTTAGCTACAATGTTTCAGCCCACCTCCGTCCTAATAGCAGAGTTGAAGATGCTACTTCCTCGCACTAGTCATCACTTACACCACCTCCCAGGGTGGTGGACATATTTAGTTGTTACTAGGAACTAGTCGTGAGTGGTGCAACCCATTTAAATTGAGTAGTGACCAAATCTCGAGTTAGTCAACACTTAGGCTATGACTAGGCCTAGTCACCACTTAGGCTATGACTAGGCCTAGTCACCACTTAGGCTTTGACTAGGCCTAGTCACCACTTAGGCTATGACTAGGCCTAGTCACCACTTAGGCTTTGACTAGGCCTAGTCACCACTTAGGCTATGACTAGGCCTAGTCAACACTTAGGCTATGACTAGGCCTAGTCACCACTTAGGCTATGACTAGGCCTAGTCAACACTTAGGCTATGACTAGGCCTAGTCACCACTTAGGCTATGACTAGGCCTAGTCACCACTTAGGCTATGACTAGGCCTAGTCACCACTTAGGCTATGACTAGGCCTAGTCAACACTTAGGCTATGACTAGGCCTAGTCACCACTTAGTAACGACTGGTGCAACCGGCTCCTGGTTGACGACGGTTGTTGAGTCTTACATACTGCAGCCAGATAGCCCATAATGGCAAGTTCTGATTTAGCCTAGGCTACATGTTTGATTAATGGGATATACATCCTACTACCTTTATTTATCTTTTATTTGTCTTTCAGTACCTAGCCTGACTGCCTTTTTTTTAATTTATTTTTGTCAAACAGTGAAAACCTACTGTTCAAGCCAGGGTCTGACATAAATTAAAAGAACGGTTGTTGACATTGTGTGTTGTATTTGCTTCTGAAAACATCATTGCTTATCGATATTGCCTATGATACAATGCCCACTAGTGGACAGAATGTGCACAACTTTATTTTAATACCTAGGTAGGTCTTTCTGTAAGAATTTAATGGTAAAAATATTATTAATAATAATTCGAATATATTCGAATATTATTATTAATAAATAAACGAACTTCGAATATGATTTTGGGGCAAAAGTCCCAGCCCTATAAACCATCCACTCCTGTTCCTCCACTTGCCTCAGCTGCAAGAATTACTTCACATGTCATGAGGAAATCAGCATAGAATACAAGCTAATAACTCTTGAAAAAACTCTTTAACGCTGCTAAAAACAAAACACGTCCGAATAAAATGTTGTCACCAGAGTAGGCTATAAGTAGAATCAATGCTTTTACGAGGAGCCATTTTGGTGGCGGGAGGAGCGACGGCCAGGAGAGTCTGGCCTGTGCCGACAGACGGGCTTTATGGGCTGTGGTTCCAGCATAGTGAGTTATGAGCCAGAGAGTTGCCTTCGCTGTGGCACCAGGGGGACTGTCAGAGCTGCTGGTGGCCGGCTGGAGGGCCAGGGTGACACGGAGGTGGAGAAAAAAAAAAACAATGCCTACAGTGCGCCATTAGCTCAGAGCTCCTCAGGTAAAGAGGCATATTCATTATTTGAGATAAAAGTTGTGCCGCAGGAGAGCAAGTTTGGGGGATGGAGTTGAGGCTGAGCAGATACTCACACACATGCATGCACACGCACAAACACATGCATGCACGCACACGCGCACACACACACACGCATGCACAGACAGACACATGCATGTACACACACACACACACGCATGCACACGCAAAAAAAACATGCATGCACGCACACACACACACGCATGCACGCACACACAAGCATGCACGCACACACATGCATGCACACACACGCATGCACACACACACACGCATGCACACGCATAGACACACACACACACGCACTTGCAGCTATTGGATCACCTTGACAAAGTTGTTGGGCCAAACTGATCTGTGAGAAACCAGTTCTCTGAAAGGCTTTAAAAGCGAAGAGCTTCTTCGCTCTCTGCCGGAGGAGATAATTAGATCTTTCTCTAGCCTATGTGTTCCCTCTGGGGAACAAAAACAACCGACAGAAGAACGACAGCAGAACGGCGGAAGATCTCCTTTAATTGGCTATTGGTGACCAGAACAAAGTTCTCATCACTCTGCTGCAAGCTGCTGAACATGATCAAGAGTTTCTACAAGAAATACTTTTACCTGGTCGCTTAAACCAGCCAAAAGGCTGACCTGTCTGTTAGATTGTCATTGAGTTGTTGTTGCTGTCTGATGTTTGGTTGAAGCTGGTTACATGTAAGTGTTAGTCCACACATCATCTCAGAATCCTCTATGAGTCTGCACTCTGAATTAGCAATAACTGAATGATTAAACATTTATATTAATACTGTAGCTATATCCAGCGTGCGATTTGCAGGGGGGTGGGGGGGTGGAGGGGATTTCCATGTCTCTGCTTTTGATTTCCCTCTCTGATCATTAATTTCAATTTAATATCGCCGGAGATGTGTTTTATCCTCCCTTCTGACAGACTTATGTTCATTCTAGCATTGAATTGATTACACCGATTTCACAAAACTGCCCATAGATGGCACAATTCCTTCAAAGTAGAACATTTTATGAAATGTGTGTTATTTTTATGTCCTAAAAATATATTTTCACGTTCCCCCTGTTTTTTTCATAAATCGCACCCTTGCTATACTGTATCTCTTATCCCTCCACAACCTCTCATCTCAACACTGGTTTGAAGGTGGGGAGGGGGCATACTGTCCCAACAACTGGATATGTCACTCAGTGTCCAACTAGACTTTTTATTCTTGTAACAAGATTACTGTGCAGCTGCTAAAATTGCCATGGAATTCCTGAGCCCTCAGGATCCTTCTTGCTCCTAGCTTTCTCTCTCTCGCTCTCTCTCCCTCTCCCCCCTCTCTTTCTCCCTCTCTCCCTTTCTCTCTCTCTTTCTCTCACTCTCCCTCTCTCTTCCACTCTCTCTTCTCTCTCCCTTTCTCTCTCTCACTCTCCCCATCTCCCTCTCTCTTTTCCACTCTCTCCAATCTCTCTCTCTCTCCCTCCCTCTCTCGCTCTCCATCCCTCACTCTCTCCCTCCCCCTCTCTCTCCCTCCCTCCCTCTCTCTCTCCCTCTCTCTCTGAGGGACACGTGGCTCTCCTCAAGTGTGCAGCTCCCACTCAGACGAGGGAGGGGAGATTCATGTGGGGCAGTGGGAGCTTAGAGGAGATTTTTAGGGCTGTCGGCCGCCCCGAGTTCTCTGGAGCGAAGCTTCTGAAAATTGGGCGATGTGTGTGGCACCTTCCAATGTGGAGTGTGTGGCGCTCTGCACCCTGGAGGAATCTACCCCGAATGTAATCCTTGCATTGTGAGGACGGATAGTTGGGAGAAGAAAGGGCAGTGCTGTGCTGCAATGCAGGGGTTTAACAGAGCGAACGCAGTCAAACCAACACATTATAGAAACATGGATTGCTACTGTACACACACACACATGAGCACACACACACACACACACACACAGAAGCACACACACACACACACACACACATACACACAAAGAGTACTACAGCATTCTCCAAAATGTAATTTGCATCCCACTGCCTATGAAAATCAATTTGGGCCGTGGCAGGGTGCTTTAACAAGCGAGGCGAATGTTTGTCGAGGGTGGTGTCCCCCCAGAGTGCCCTCCCTGCTAGCAAACCTTCCTGACACCAGAGAGTTTCAGCGAGCGGGCTCTTTGGTCGAGTGAAGTTGATTTTCTTGCGTTGATGTTTGTGGCTCTACATTTTTTAAGGTCATACTGTATCCTTCCATTGGTTTGCCTGGGAAGTGCAGGCAACCGGCTCCTCGCTGCGTCGCCGCCCTGACAGCTCAACCTGGCACATGGTCGCGGCAGCATGACTGCAACAAGAAACGAGGCTGGAGCGATGGATAGATCGGTTAGCAAAATGAAATCATGATCTTCGATCTGGTGTGATAGGCTTGTCTACCTATCCTGCCATGCATGTGCAGTTAGCTGTTAGGATGAACCCAAGGTCTCTATGGAAGTAAACCCGGGCAGGCCTTGTTTTTGGACACAGAACTCCGATCCCGTTTCATAAAACCTTACCTCTTGCACATGACCACAAAGTACATAATTATAGGCATCTAAAGACGTATGTGCTCGCAGATGTTCCTTCGTATAAACACTGGATTTTTCGATTAGGTAAGTATAAATGTTGTGCCATGTAATGTCTGGCCACTTAGACATATCTATAATCCATTTATCCTCTGGAATACTGTAGGGATCAGGCAATTTCTGACCATTACTCAAAACTAATTTGTTGAGGTAATTTGGCACGGTCCGAGCAACCTAAACTATTAATCTAATTACCTGCCATTCTGTCACTGTAGCTAAACTAGCTAGGAGTTGTCACTCATTTTGTCTTGTAAATGTATACAACTTAAATTAGCCAACGTTGAATTTGACAACTACATTACATGTCAAGTTCAAATTTGGCTGATTTAAATGTCGTAAACATTTCTACTTTTACTTTACGTTAGCGTTAGCGTAGTAACATTACCACCATGCACATGATTGCCAAGGAGGGCAGTCAACTATAGAAATCCGCAAAGGTAAGCGAGAGAAAAAAGTATGTTTTCATAAATATGCGTGTACGTGTGGACAGAGCCTGAGGATTCATTGATGTGTGTTCGCTATCTGTTGAAGTTGCACCCTGTTTACACGCAATGGGAACAGAATAAGTAGTTCCTATATTTATGGTAGTTAGTAGTTATAGACTATAGTAGTATCAGTAGTTGTATTACAGTAGTAGTATTTATAGTAGTTTATAGTATATTTATAGTAGTTATTGTAGGCTAGTATTAGCAGTAGATGAGGATACGTCTGCAGCAGCTGGCCCACCTCACCTTTTCTCCATGAAATGTACTTTCTAGCTCCATATTACTCTCAGCTCAGCTGGAAAGTAGAAAGGAAGAGTGGTAATTTATGTTGGGAGGGGAGGCGAGGGGGGTTGTTTGCACTGTAAATAAATACTATTTTGTCTGTTTTGGTAGACTATGATATATAAATATATCGTATATCTTGCAGGCCTATCAGATTTGATATTCTGAATTGAATTAGCCCACTCTTCTAAGCCTGCACATCTCTTATCTAGAATGATGAACTATGTCATCGTCCATCACCGATGTTTAATAGCCAAATACAATGGTTGAGAAAAAATTGTTGCATCGTGTTAAAATAATTGCAGGACACTTTTTAAACACTTAGGCTGTCAAAATGAACAGTTGGGTTTTATATTTCTGCAATGAATTAGTCCCTGACAGTTATTTTCCATAGGCTATTGTGTCCCTTTTGAAGAATTAGAACAGCGAACTGGAGCTACAGTAGAGGCATGCCTTAAACCTGAGTTACTTAATATATTATATAGCCTTATTTCTGCTTAATTAAACATTCATGTAAATGATGAGATTAACATATTTTTAGGTCGCAATCAATGTGTCTTAAAATGTAGCTGATTAGAATTATATATACCCATGGGTCTCCAATAGGTAGCTCGCGAGCTGCCGGTAGCTCACGGCCTGTGTTTGAGTGCGGGTATGGGGCTCGACGACCCTGTGGTGAAGGCCGACAGTGAGCCTGATGTGGAGTCTGACCTTGGGGTGGAGGGCGAGCGGGCTGGGGTAGATGGTAATGTTATAACTGTGCCGTTGTTTGACCCGTTATATCCTGATCAGTCCCTCGCTGCCTCTAGTGGTGGTGTGGATGAGTTCAGGCTGCGTCTGGCTCGCTTAGAGCTAGAAGCACGGGATAAGGAGAGGCAGTACAACCTGAAGTTAGAGATACGCAAGTTGGAGTTGGAGGCTGAAACCTCAGTAAAGCTGAGGCAACTGGAGCTGGAGGCCCGTAGTGTCGAGCGCTCCAACATACATGTGCCTCCCAGTCCTAGTGCTGTCCCGGTATCTAGCCCACCTGCTTCTTTTGAACTAGCTAGACCATTCGAGGTGAGCCGACAGATCACGCTTGTCCCTCCTTTTAGAGAGTTCGAAGTGGACTCATATTTCGGCGCCTTTGAGCGAATAGCCACCTCTCTCCATTGGCCAAGGGAGGTGTGGACGCTGATGTTACAGTGCAAGCTGTTGGGTAAAGCACAGGAGGTAATGGCAGCGTTACCCCTTGAAGACAGTCTGTGCTATGAAACGGTGAAGAGCACCGTGCTGCGTGCCTATCAGCTCGTCCCCGAGGCTCATAGGCAGAAATTCCGTAATCATAAAAAGTCTAATGACCGCACGTTTATGGAATTTGCCCGTGAAAAAGAAATGCTTTTTGACAAGTGGTGTAATGCTAACAAGGTTCTCACCTTCGCACAGCTACGTGAGCTGGTGTTGCTGGAGGAATTTAAAAACAGTTCTCCAGAACGGCTATTGACGTACTTAAACGAGCAAAAAGTGGTCATGCTAGCTCAAGCTACGGTATTAGCAGACGAATTTACGTTGACACACAAACAAGTGTTCGTGTCCTCTCACCACGAAAGTAAGTCTGGGGCTGTTGCTTCTAGTGTGCAGGCTCCTCAAACAAAACCTTCCTCGGGTAATGCACACCGTAAGGAGGAGCGTGAATGTTTTTACTGCCACAAAGTGGGTCATGTGATTGCAGACTGCTTGACCCTGAAGCGCAAGCTGCCAGCTAAACCACCCAAGGGAGCATGATTCCAGCCTCGAGAAGTGTTTTTCCTTACACTAGTCATAATAAATAGCGGAAATCATCTACAGTGGTCGAGAATACAGACACGTGACATGAGAAAAGGCAGTAAATCTTGCAGGGACAATGGGACAAAGGATGGTTATTCTGGAGCAGACAACGTCTAGGTGTGTTGACCTCCTGGAGGTCATCCTGTCATAAATTAGATTAGCACAGCTATGTGAAAGGTTGAGGGAGGTGGTGAGATGGTGAAACTACAATTTCTATGACACCAGAAAAGAGTGGAGAGAGTGGCCAGGAGAAAGGGCAGCAGAGCGGGAGCCCAGCATATAAGCAATTTTTTCCACAAGAAAGGTGAGAGTAGCTCAGAGAGAGTAGCTCGGTCGGTCAGTTGCCCGCGGTCTCACATTAACCATGACAACGAGAGTCGTTAGCCTAGTGTGTGAAGAAAGTGCTAAGCTACTGTAGGTAGTTAGTAAGCTTACGTTCTGGTAACAACTCGATCTGGTTAGCTAGCTGCTAGCTAACGTTAGCTACCATTAACTAGACAGCTTGCTACAGTTCTAGCAACCAGCCAACTACTGTTCTGGTAAGCTAGCTGCTAGATAACGTTAGCTACCATTAACTAGACAGCTTGCTACAGTTCTAGCAACCAGCCAACTACAGTTCTGGTAAGCTAGCTGCTAGATAACGTTAGCTACCATTAAATAGACAGCTACTACAGTTGTAGTAAGCTAGCTTTCACTAGCCAGCCTCAACCACTGCACTGTTCTAGTGAGGTGGCTACTGTTAGCTAGCTTGCCAGCTGGCACACTTGCAAATACTTCCTGTCCAAATAAATACATAAAAATCCAGTAACAGCAGCCAGGACACGTTTCCATTCTCATGAATGCTTCAATAATAATGTCCTATGCCAGCTAGCCGGTCCTGTTGACATGTCTTTTTAAAACCTTTATGTGCTGCTACTCCCAGAATCAGCTGTGGACCCCTCTGATCTAGACACCCACTCCCAGAAGATGCTTTAGATGGTGAGTGAGTGACTGGTAGACACTGGTTGTCTATTAAACTTATTACTAAACTACTGTACTGCTATGAATAGCAAAATGTAGAAGTTAACCCAGGTTAAGATAGCCTACATATGAAACAGTTACATTACATAAATAAATTAATGGTTAATAAATAAATAGTGTTAAGTTAATTAATAGAAATTCATATAGAGTTGATTTCTTTTTAAAACCTTTATGTCCTGCTACTCACAGAATCAAATGCGGCCTCGTCTGACCTAGACACCCACCCCCAGCCCCCAGAAGATGCATTAGATGGTGAGTGAGTGAGGTAGACACTGGTTGGCTAGTTAAACTTATTACTGAACTACTGTACTGAATAGCAACATGTAGATGTAATAGCCTACATATAAAACAGTTACATTACATAAAGAAATGCATGGTTAATAAATAAATAAATAGTGTTGTTAATTCATATAAATTCATATAGAGTTGATTTCAGTTTAAATGCTGATTTGTTCAGTTCATTTTTGTTATTTTAGAGGTTATTTGCTAATGAAATAAGAGAGGCGTTTATTAGCCAATCAACAGCTGCCTAGACAGCTTTCTGTAAGCTCTACAGTGCTACATAGATTTATTCCTTCCTAGTTCTATTAATACATCCATGATTTATTCCCAAGTCTTAAGAAGACACTGTTCTGTTCTGTTCTTACTGTCTACAGAGCCAGGTCCTAACCAGTTAGAAACAGAGTGAAGGGAGAGAAGAGGTTATGAAACAGTTATGAAACTGCTACAGACAGAGACAGTCCAAGCACAGGAAGTACACAAGTACATGTCTATGTAGAGGTTAATTGGAAAAAGAACATAGAGAAACAGAAAAATAAATACAAAATGATACATAATGAACCAGGCCAGGTCAAGCCTGGCCTATGTGTGTTGGCTGGCTTGTTTCTGTGCGGGACTGGTAGGACGGTAATGTCTGATAAATAAAGATGGGTCTTTTCACTTGGACACATCACTTCCAATGCTTCCAATGCTAATCCAGCACAATAAGAGCGGGATAGCCAGTTAGCTCATGGGCTCACAACAACTAGCAGCAGCTTCCATAACATTAATGGTAGCGGTCAGTGGCTAAAGCAGTTACACTGATGATAACAAAGTCATCCCCACCAGGAACCCCGGTCTCCTGGGTGGGAGTCCAATGCTCTCACCACTACTCTACTTGTGCAGTGGAGATCGGCGGGTGGGTTTTGGTGTCCTTCTTCCAGTCCCTAGTGTGGGTTGGGGTTAGAATATGGGTTGGGGTTGGGACAGGATCTGATCTATAAGGCAAGGGTAAAGATTGGAGTGAAAGGATGAACATGTGGAGGTTTGGGGTATAGTCCCATAAAGTCATCCCCACCGGGTCTTCAACCCCAGTCTCCAGGGTGGGAGTCCAATGCTCTCACCACTACTCTACTTGTGCAGTGTAGATCGGTGGGTTGATTTTGGTGTCCTTCTTGATTTTGGTGTGCTGGGACTACTGCCTCTTGTGGTGCCAACAGAGAAATGCAGGCCAACATTGTCCGCAGTAACGGAGGGAGGGAGGGAGGGAGTGATAACCGGACGAACGCTATACTAGGTGCGCTGGCTTACAGCCACGCACAAAAAAGCATCAATACATTAAGCTCATTTCTCCATCACCACCTAAAGCTGTGCCAGTCAACAGTCAGTCTAATCACTGAAAATAAACCACATAGGCGTAGAGCGACTGGTGCATCACATCCTATACAAAAATGTATTACTAGTTGAAGTGTCCTACTCCTATTGTAATGAGGACTGTCTGTCTATAATGCAGTAGCGTACCGTGGTGTCTTGCACAGGGTCTTCTCCGACATTGTTATTACTCCCAATGCCCCCCAAACCCCCCCCGCCCGCACACCCCGTACACACACGCAGATAGGGAGAGAAACTACGCACGTAGGGGTCAGTGGAGTCTGGTGGGTCCTAGAACCGGGTAAGCCAGGACCAACAAAGCACAATTTTTGGGGGTAGCGCTGTCAAAGCATGCCCTGATGGGTTTCACAACACCAGAAAGGCGCTGAGCATTGGCATTTATATGTAAAAACATACAGGCTACTGATGTGGCAATATTTAGGCCGAAACAACCAAGCTTTTAGGGACACACTAAATAAACTACAGAGCCATTATGACAACAATGGCCAAGCACCACGAAGAGAATGACAGGATGATAAAATACACCCCCTTAGGACACAGCACTCAATAGCCTACTCCCCTACTTCACTAATCAGTGTTTAGGCTACTAGCCTACTAGGCTACTAGGCGTATTAGCCCAACACTCCAGGTCTTGATTTGGTCTTGATTTGATTTGGTCTTGACTTCCGTAAGCTAGAATCATTTTATCTGGCCTACAATGTTAAGTGAATAATGAGCTAGTAAGACTGGTGTCAACGGACCGTAACGTGGACTTTATTTTCATGAGGACTGTAGGGGGCGACGGAGCACTACCAAAATGCTAAACACGGATGAAAATGAAGCTATATGGCAGAATACAAGACGCATTTAAGTCAAAAACAGTCTGAAAGTCGATTTCAGGCTTCCCCTTATGGTGTCAGAACGATATATGATCAAGTTTTCAAATCAAGTTTTATTTGGATTTGTATGGGTAACCCAGGAGCAATCGCCACTGGTAGGGGTACCAATAATTTGCAACACTTGGGACAATTTAATTGTTCCTATCAAAACGTTACCAACTATAATTCCGCACCAAAACGAAGTCCATTAGGCTACGACAACTCGTGCTCAAACACCACAACGCCTTTTATCAAACTGAAATAGCCCTGCCAGTGCTAACCATCTCTGGGCTACTGTATTTAACATAATAACATCGCATTCATAAGCCATCGTTCTGACACCATAAGGGGAAGCTTGTCAACGACATGCTACAACAGGTCCTTATCTCTCACATAGCAGCAAATTCACACACATTGCCAACATGATCAATCTGAAATGCATGCGGTTGCATGTCCACTGAAGCTGTATTTTAGGGCGCTATAGGGACGAGAAAATAACTTACAGATGTGGGAAGTTAGAAATGTAACTTGCTGCAGCATTTCACGTCGCGGTATTTGGCAGGGAAATCCCGTTGGAAATCTCGTGGGATTTCAGACGGGTGTTATTTCGTTTTAGTGATGCACCACCGCCAGGTGGCGTCTTTGAGTAGATTTAGCAGGCTGGGCTCAGTGTTTTTCTCCTATAGTCTACGAATGAAGCATCATTAAATTTCACATTCTTTAATTTAAATGCTCTGTTGTAAAGCACTTTGAGCTGAAGGTATCTGTATGAAAGGGGCTATACAAATAATGTTTAATTGTTATTATTACCTTGTTCTCAAACACATGTTTTATCCATCTCGATGTAATTTAATTATTACGAACACCTATAATATATCTAGGCCTACAGTAGCCTATCTATCTCGGCAACTGACGTCGGGTCAAGACGTGGTGTCTGTTAAGTCAAATGCGCAAAATAACAGTATTGTAAATATATTTGTTAGTAAAGATGTGGTGAACGTGAGGGTTTTGCGTTTTGTTTCTGGAACGCATTCAACTGGTAGGCTACTCGTAAACCCCGGAAGTAAATTTGAAGACAGGGCACCAGCTAATGTAGCCAAGTCTGAGCGCAGTAGGCTATATGGCTTCAGCACGATACAAAGAAAAAATAAGCTTGATCGGAGGTGTGGATCCATACAAAATTGAAATAGTCGCCATGAGTAAAGATCACTCATTGCCAATCATATCCGGACATTAACTATCTTGTGCATAGCGGCAGGTTTGACAGTGAGACATCAACCGATAATTGTAATAATGCGATTATTGAAATGGTCTTGTGAACGCCTTTATCTGATTTCCAAAATCGGGGTAAGGTCCATAGGACGATTGTGGGTTTTAATTTGCACATAACTATATTTTAATAAAACATTGAAGTCCGCCTGTCAATGACTTTCCCTAAAATTGTGTTCTGTTGCACCCCCTATTGTTAAATTATAAATGAAAAAAACACACAATATTTTGTTATTTGAATGATCTTGAATATATATATTCAAGATCATTCAAATAACAAAATATCGTGTATGTTTTTATTTATTTATACCGGCCGCCAGCTGTTCAATGAACGGCTATAGGGAATGCGCAGTTTCGCGCTGGCTACAGCCTATTATATGAACAGTTTCGCGCTATGTAGGCTATTATAAATAGGCCTAAGTATTATTCATTGAGGGAGCTTGGACTCGCTGGGGAATGGTGGAGAGACACAGAGCCTCCCCAGACGCGACATCTCCAGTTGGCTGTGTATTTGAGCTGCCGCCTCAACCGTGCGTATAAGAGCAGAGCGCATCATATAGCTACAACTAGTAGCCCATAGCCATTAAAACGGCTTATTGTTTTATTCATATATCAACTAGATAATTCGATAATAATGAGTAGCCTAGTAGGCTATGAAATGAATTCAATAGGGCAAGCCTTAAGTTGTAGCCTAGGCTACAGTAGGCCTACAATCACAAGACGCATAGGCCTAGCCTATCGTAAAAAGCGTTGCGTTCTCATAGGCCTATATTAACTTAGATAATTATTAATTATGCTCAGGTCATAATGTCCGTTGAAAATAATTCCCTCTAAGCAGAATTTGAATTGTATTAAAATAGGAAATGATTCCTTCTAGGTCTATATAAAAAAAAACATTTTTCTAATGTGTAGCCTATAGGCGATGAACAAAACAGCCACAATGTAGCCTGCTTAGCGAGCGAGAGGGCAGTCTACCATAAAGTGTATAACCATAATGTAATATATCTAGACTACATGCATTGTGGTATTTCTTTATATAGCCAATTGTTTCTCAATAAACAGTTAAGTCATCCTCTGAGTCCGAATGTAGGCTAATAGACCGGCAGCTCTAAATGCCTTCACAGTCAATGAGACATGGTTGTAAAAATGATGTTTTATTGATGAAAAGGGTAAAACTGGAAAACATGGAGAGTCATTGCATTGATCGATGCAGTCCGCTACCAGCAAACACTGAAAATACAGGTCCTCCAGCGAACCTGGACTAGACTATTGTAACCCCCCCCCCCAAATTCTTTTATATTCAAATAAACTGGATGAACCGGTTTCCTAGCCCTGGATCGTGGGAGGGGGGTAGCCTGCGTTAGCGGGTGCTTTGCCATGACCGGCCATTGAATTCGCTAGTTTGATTGATAGATTGATGGATTAACGTCCAAAGTAGATTGTGCAAGTATTGTATAGGCCCATGTGTAAGAGATGAATGGCTGTAACCATGAACTCAGCCAGAGGTAGGCCCTACTGTAGATTATCAGCATTATCACCAGTCTCAATTTATGTCTCAATTTATGTGTTGCCATTCATTTAAACCACCATCTCATCTAGACTACTTCTGTTGCTGCATTTTTACATTTATGCTTTCATGATTTTAGAGCGCAATAAACATTTTCCAGGATTCCCAAAAGTCCATGCATTCATCCAACTTTGTTCTGAGCGCAGCGCAGGCTGGTATCTACTGTCAAGGCTCACGACTGATGCACTCCCTTAACACGGAGTGTTTCTGGAACGCATTCAACTGGTAGGCTACTTGTAAACCCCGGAAGTAAATTTGAAGACGGGGCACCAGCTAATGTAGCCAAGTCTGAGCGCAGTAGGCTATATGGCTTCAGCACGATACAAAGAAAAAATAAGCTTGATCGACTTGTGGATCCATATAAAATTGACATAGTCGCCATGAGTAAAGATCACTCATTGCCAATCATATCCGGACATTAACTATCTTGTGCATAGATAGCGGCAGGTTTGACAGTGAGTGCCTTCACATGCACAATATACACAATATTTTGTTATTTGAATGATCTTGAATATATATATATTCAAGATCATTCAAATAAGAAAATATCGTGTATGTTTTTATTTATTTATACCGGCCGCCAGTCGTTCCATGAACGGCTATAGGGAATGCGCAGTTTCGCGCTGGCTACAGCCTATTATATGCACAGTTTCGCGCTACGTAGGCTATTATAAATAAGTATTATTCATTGGGAATAGCTTGGACTCGCTGGGGACTGGTGGAGAGACGCAGAGCCTCCCCAGACGCGACATCCTCCAGTTGGCTGAAGAGCTGCGCGCTCTGGCCTCCAAACAGCCACCGGCTGCGCCCCTCGCAGTGTCCACAGAAGAATACCCCCACCAAAATACCTGCATGGTGAAGACAAGCTGCAGAACTGTCTACCAATGCATGAAGTGCACCTAGCTGTCTGTGAGAGGCTATAGCAGAGGATATGTGCGAAGTGTATTTGAGCTGCCGCCTCAACCGTGCGTAAGAGCAGAGCGCATCATATAGCTACAACTAGTAGCCCATAGCCATTAAAACGGCTTATTGTTTTATTCATATATCAACTAGATAATTCGATAATAATGAGTAGCCTAGTAGGCTATAAAATGAATTCAATAGGGCAAGCCTTAAGTTGTAGCCTAGGCTACAGTACAATCACAAGACGCATAGGCTAGCCTATCGTAAAAAGCGTTGCGTTCTCATAGGCCTATATTAACTTAGATAATTATTAATTATGCTCAGGTCATAATGTCCGTTGAAAATAATTCCCTCTAAGCAGAATTTGAATTGTATTAAAATAGGAAATGATTCCTTCTAGGTCTATATAAAAAAAAACATTTTTCTAATGTGTAGCCTATAGGCGATGAACAAAACAGCCACAATGTAGCCTGCTTAGCGAGCGAGAGGGCAGTCTACCATAAAGTGTATAACCATAATGTAATATATCTAGACTACATGCATTGTGGTATTTCTTTATATAGCCAATTGTTTCTCAATAAACAGTTATGTCATCCTCTGAGTCCAAATGTAGGCTAATAGACTGGCAGCTCTAAATGCCTTCCTAATCAATGAGACATGGTTGTAAAAATTATGTTTTATTGATGAAAAGGGTAAAACTGAAGAGTCATTGCATTGATCGATGCAGTCCGCTACCAGCAAACACTGAAAATACAGGTCCTCCAGCGAACCTGGACTAGACTATTGTAACCCCCCCCCCCCCAAATTCTTTTATATTCAAATAAACTGGATGAACCGGTTTCCTAGCCCTGGATCGTGGGGAGGGGGGTAGCCTGCGTTAGCGGGTGCTTTGCCATGACCGGCCATTGAATTCGCTAGTTTGATTGATAGATGGATTAACGTCCAAAGTAGATTGTGCAAGTATTGTATAGGCCCATGTGTAAGAGATGAATGGCTGTAACCATGAACTCAGCCAGAGGTAGGCCCTACTGTAGATTATCAGCATTATCACCAGTCTCAATTTATGTCTCAATTTATGTGTTGCCATTCATTTAAACCACCATCTCATCTAGGCTACTTCTGTTGCTGCATTTTTACATTTATGCTTTCATGATTTTAGAGCGCAATAAACATTTTCCAGGATTCCAAAAAGTCCATCCATTCATCCAACTTTGTTCTGAGCGCAGCGCAGGCTGGTATCTACTGTCAAGGCTCACGACTGATGCACTCCCTTAACACGTCTCTTCCCAGACCATCAAGAGAATTTCAATATGAAAGACCTTGGGATTCCAGGAGTCAAGGCCGTTTCAGACGGGGAGCGACATTCCGCCTGCGTTCTCGCTCGGAGCGGGGGAGGCACGCGTCCTGCGCGCAGCGGGGAAAGCTGACTACAATTCAGCTCTTGTCGCGGGCGGGCGTGTGCAGCCTAGTTCCATATGAGAACACTCCTCGGTCCAATTCCGTATAGTAGATCAGCCTGTGTACTTTCAACGAATGTATTATTAGACATAATATCATAATAATATATAAAGCCTTCAACGACCTCCTGCTGCCTGCCTGATGGTCTCAGGGCTAAAGAGACCGCGCGATCATTCCTCTAGCTGCTTTGCTGCTAATGCGAGTTCGTCTCCATTCCTGCCCGAGAAACAGAAGTTGAACTTATAGCATCAAAATAGCTACAGGAATCATCGTTGTAAAGTTAGCTATCTGCTTTTTAGCCACCGACAGCTACCGTTAATATTATGGAAGCTGCTGTCGTGAGCTAACGTGCTATCACGGTCTCATCGTGCAGCTTCACAGCCTGCTATTAGCAGACAGCATTAAGTTGACAAAATCACACTTGCACATCATTAGAATTCCAACCATTTATATGGGATTTATCATTCAACTAAACATGGAACCTGAATACTACCTGATATTTCAACCTGCTGCCATCAGTGATCGGCGCGTCTGCTTGTTTGAGTCATGAATATCTTACGCAGTTATATTCCATGTAGTGTCCCAAAACTGTTAAATCATTCCCCATGTAGTTCACTATGAGTCGCACTCAATACATCCATGGTAATAGGGAGTAGGGAGTGAGTGAACCATTTCAAACACATCTCTGGTCATCTCCGTTAGCCATCTTACTCGTCCTGATGCCATGTTCCATATGAGAACACTCAGCCTAATGTATTAAACTTCTACTTGTCCCGACAGTTAACAGATATAGACCCGGCGACAGTTACAGAGATAGAAACTATAAATAGATAGGCTTTGTTCGTAATAATTAAATTACAACCAGACAGACAACAAGGAGTTTGAGAACGGTAGGCTCATCTAATGTGCGAGCCAGCAATGGGTCAATGAGTGGTATTACTGCGCCCCTATGGGCAGGCGATCGGTGGTGCGGAATGACGTAAAGCGCCTGTTAGAATACCGCGGGTCAAGTTACATTCTTATGTTCCCACATCTGTACCTGATATAAAATGGGCACCCCAAACGCGGGCATTTCTGATTATGTCCTCAGTCCAGTCCGTAGGCTATGCTTAGCCACAGGCGACTCCATTTCTGAAAAGGCCGGTTTCCTCTTGAAACGAACAAAGTTTGTCACTAGAGTGCCGATTTGTAGCCTACACCCGTAGGTTTTATGGTATATAAAATACTAGTCTTTGCACTAAAATACGGCTCGCTCTGAACTCATCTGTCTCCACCTGCTTCTGTTTCAAGAATGCCAGCGCATACATAGCTGGGTCTATAATGAACAAATATGACCCACGCTCTATTTTAAGAAATGCTGGGTTTTGAAGCCTCGGTACTACCAATAAATAACTTATTTAGACGCGTTCTATCCTAGTGAAATTATTTTTCCGAGGTAGTCTTCTTCTGTGGTGGTGGCAATGCTTTGAAGCTTCAACCCAGCATTTGTTAAAATAGACCCTTTCTTTTGCTTAGGTAAGGGACTGAGAAGGGCTACATTTCAACCAGACATTCCAGTGAAACCAGATAGTCAAAATAACTTACCTGATATAAAATGGGCACCGCAAACGCAGGCATTTTTGATGATTTCCTCAGTCCAGTCCGTACGCTTAATAATGGCGATTTTGTCTGTCTTCCCCTGCTACTGTAGTGAAACCAGGTAGTCAAAATAACTTACCTGATATAAAATGTGCACCGCAAACACAGGCATTTCTGATGATTTCCTCAGTCCAGTCCATACGCTTAATAATGGCGATTTCGTCTGTCTTCCTCTGCTACGGTTTCAAGAATGCGCGCATAGGCTACTTGTGCTGACTAGGCTGTAAAAGGGTCTATAATTAACAAATATGACCCACGCTCGTTACATAACTTCTACAACATCCAGTGACAAAATATGTCATGGTACCTTGGTATGTCCACACCAAGGATCAAACTCACAACCTTCGCCGTGATAGGCAGTGCACTATTCACTCGGCCACCGCTGACCTAGGAAATCTGTGGAGTCTTTTGGTTTTTATGTTCTGGGACTACTGCCTCTTGTGGTAGCAGCAATGGAATTGCAGGTCAACAACACGACAGCAAGACGAAAGAAGCACAGACAAAAAGGATTCCCTCTCCTTGGTGTGTCGGCTTACAGCCAACACACAAAAAATAAAAATAAATAAAAAGGGGTCGAAAAAAGTGGTGATGAAAAGTCGGAGGGGTAGGGGCCCACAACAATATTCTTTAAGGGGGCCCAGAATTCCTAGCAACGGCCCTGGCCCTATACATTAACAATCTCTGTGGGACCCCTCTGTTCTTTCCAACTTTCCACTCTGCTAATAATGTCTGGTACAACATCACATACGGCCCTGCTGATGGATAGTTGTGATAGTCCAGAGGCACCTGCGATACTGTAGGTGTCTGGAAGGAGCCAGATGCAAGAACCTGGAACCTGAACCCTTGACCGCAGTTTGACAATGCCAGGTATTGCATGGGATCTCTGGGTGGCATGCTCAATGTCATCTTTGATTTCATCAAGAAGAGCAAAAATTGCTTGAGCTGGCAACCTGTATCTCGGGATAATTTCGGTGTCACTTAAATCAAAAAGTGATATTCTCATTTGAAATATTCTCTCACGAGCACACCTGGCATTACGATGCCTTCGACTGGCTACAATAACTTGCATTTGACACATAACTTAGTCTAGAGCAGCCCTCAGCCTTCTTTCACTTTTTAAACCCAACAGAAGCAGTTGTAAGTACAACACCATGTCCGTGTATGTTTAATTTATCAATTATAGGCAAATTATGGAAAAGTCTGCAATGTTCTGTGTTTTACAGTTGATTCCATTTGTATTAGGCTAACTAATTCCACGGTTCCGTCCGCTGAAATCATAAGGCCCTACTTCAAGCCTATTTCTGATTGGCAGAAATAGATTGACTTTAGATTGACTGACAACCTACTGTATAAAGAGCCAATCAGAACCTAGACCTGCCAACGGGACCTGAAACCTAGAGGCCTATAGGCCTACCTAAAGATAGAGAATATTATGATGACATTTCCGGTCATCGTTTTGTAATTAAAAGGTAGCTTTGCCTACCTTAATCAAAAGACAAAGACTACCATGTAAAAAGTAAAAAATAATGAAAATCAGTAGGCTATTTTATAGGATTAGGCTTTTATTTTTAAAACCACAATAAGACGATGTCATCGTCCATCGCGATGTTTGGATGTGCACATTGTGATGTCATATTTGAGTACACATCGCCCAACCCTAGTCTTATCTGTGATAAATGTTGATATGCGGTTTCTAATGGTGGTGTCTGTCAGAGGATTCGGTAATTCACACTTACCCTGCCAAGATGGGAGGGGAATGGAGAGGGGGGGGGGGAGTGAGACAGAGAGAGAGAGAGGGGTTTGGTGACGGCTGTTTGTGTACATGGCAGATTGCTGACAGTGGGTGTCTTTCACAGTCAGCAGAAACAACTCTTCACAACGACACTCTTTGCTCTGCTGATCCAGGCAGTACAGAGACAAGGTGGGTTGAACACCACACAGCCCATCAAAGCCCATCCACAGCTCAGCCAGCCTTCTGAGATAAGCCCCTAACATTGTCAAATCTCATAACTTTGCACCACACACCACTGCCCCCTCCTCTCAGCAAGATCAAGGAGAACGGAGAGAACGGGTTATTCTAATGTGTTTTGTCAAGAGAAGAGTACAAGACATACAAGCGGACTACTCTAGCGTACGTGTTGTTTATGAATGCAGCCTCCCGTGCTGTAGCTACCTCTCTCTCCCGTTGATGATGAGTCATCAGAAAACACTCTCCTGAGGAGAACCCCTTGGCCCTGAACTAAACCTCCTCTCCCCTGCCCCGCTAAAGTCTGCAAGCTCCCAGTTTATCCCCAAGACCACAGGGGCCACCGCACTGCCATTACAGGAATCGCCTGCCTTAAAGACAGACAAAGAGTCCCAGGATTTAAAATGGCTTCCTTCGAAGGTTCAGTTTGGATAGTTGTGTTGTGCTGCACACATATGTCAAGCATCATCAATGTCTTATTGGGTGGTTGAATTCAAGCGTCAGAGAAGTGATCATTCTGGTTCACTTCTTTCAACTAAAAAACATTTTTCATAAAGGACTCGGCCATGAATCTTCGGAGGCTGTCGCTGGCCACCTTGCAGCTAGCTACCTGGTTAGCTGGAAACTTTAAGGCTCTGTTTAAGTAGAGAAATACAGCTATCAATCACCCAGTACCAGGGAAACAAACGGTTGACCGCTGAGATGAACGAGCGTGCGCGTATAGATGAATCGCTCTGCGACTGCGGTCGCAGCTAATGTAGTGTGACTGCAATCTGCACAAAAACACCAAGAATAGAGAAAGATGATGAAGAAAGAAGACACATGTTGTCGTTCTGTTGTCGTTTTGAGTTGCTTCGCATCCTGATGAATGGGTTCCTGATAGCTGTTATTACCAGCATGAAAGTCACTTAATGATGCGTTTCAGTGTTCATGCCATTTCGTAGCGTGTGACATTTTGTCCCAAGTCAAAATGGTAGGTAGGGGGCACTAGATGAACAGATAAACTTGCTCTCAAACTCTGCGGACATCAGTGAGATCTACCCGAGAGGACAGACAGACCACAGACCCACCGGAGGACTTGAGTGTGAAATCCCATAAACGTCAGAGAGTCTCAGTGTTGTGCTCTGTAAGCGGTGATGGTATCCAGACAGACCCCAGCAGCATCGTGAGCCCTTATATATGAGGACCTCGGTTCACCAGAGGATGATAGCATAATAGTAGGATTGTTGTACTTGACTGTGTGTGCGTGTGTGTGTGAACCTCTTGTAAAGTGGTGAGGAGTCATGTAAGACAGATGATAGACAAGACGGTCACCGAAGGACATTCACCCTCCTATTCTCATTGAACTCTCATTACCCAACGCAGCCCAAATCCAAGAAACCCACGCCTGTCGTCAAACAGTCCCTACGAGGGCCTGCAGGGGCAGATCACGCCACAACAGTGAGAGAGAGAGGCGTGACTCCCCCTTCCCACGTCCTCTCCAAACGCTTATCCTGAAGTGTCACCTTTTTGCAAGAGTCAGTGTGCCTCTTGTACAGTATATGATAATGGTCTACTTACCATTTATGGGTCATTATGAATAACCTTAATGCATTCCAAATTCACAAGTGATTTGCAAGGATTGATCTAAAGTAGATATTATCTACACTTTATAGACATTTATAAATGAGCCATTATTCAGGAAGATATCATAGAAACCATTTACTAAGTAAGGGATAAAGGTCTATCACACGGGAGACCCAGGTTCAAATCCACCCCTCGGCAATAACAATACGCAACGCAGACGAGTTCAAATCGGTCACCCCCGCTTTAGATCAAGCACTGCAAAAAACTTTATTGATTAGTAAATTATTTCTATAGTATGTCTCTGAATAATGATTTACAAATATCTATAGATAATCCTGGCAAAACACTTACTTACTTACATACTTACTTACTTACTGCCCTTTATGCCTGCTGGCATGTAGGGCAGCAACAAAAGATTTCCACTCCTGTCTGTTCTGGGCCAGTGTCTTTATAGGACCCCAGGTGTGATGCTGGGTCTTCAGGCAAAACATTTAACTAATGATTAATAAATGGATTATAAATTGCGTTTATGAATTTACAATGCATTATGGTTATTCATAATGACCCATAAATAGCGACTAGACCATTATCACATATGTTGGATCTTGAATCTTATACAAATCATTAGTAAATCATTTAAAACTGGTTGATTAGTCATTTATAAATTATTTATTAAATGTGAGCAGACCATTATTGCATACCTTATAATTAAGCAGTAACACACGAGAGGGAGTGGTTTATTGTGGTTATTGGCACGGCTGTGCTGCGGTTGTAGGTACAAGAGCACAGCTCCAGCTCATTGTAGAGTTAAATTCCGCTAAACCGCGTTGCTTTCATCCGTCCGCAATCTAAAATAGTTCTCCATTGTTAACCGTTGCTATGGCAACTTAACACAGCTGACAGCATTTACAGAGTGACCATTTACGTTTACCTGTGATTTGCCTGTCGTTGTTATTGGCACAGGCTCCGAATGCGTCTTGGCCAATCACAATGAGCGATCGGAACTAGCTGTTGTATAAATGATCTTATAAACTATTAGAAAATTATTTGAATCATTTTATAAATGCCTCTACTCATTTATAAATAGCTTACAAATGTTTATAAATGTTGTAATAATGATTTGTAAACGTTGAACAGACTATGAACAGATGCTTTATAAATAGTTTATAACCAAGGGTTATTCTAAAGTGTTACCCAGTGTCTCTATCTGCATGAGGAAATGTTGTGACCTGCTTTCACTGCAATGAGGATTAACAGTGACATCAATTGTAAAGTACAGTAGAAAGCGGTCTTTTTCAATCAGTGTTTCATTAAAAACCAAAGGAAGTACTGACCTTCCAACCATATCAGCACTGGGAAGACTGAGAAAAAGGCAAGGACATGTACTTTCAACACACTCACTTCTAATTAATTAAGTTCCACTCTGTCTGTAATCTGACAAGCCAGATGGTTTGCTTCGCCTTGCAGTTCATTTACCATTTACCACTGTCTACCATGCGCTAACTTCAATTGTTCCTCGCTATCATAAACCTGCCCAGCATAGCTGTTTGTATTTAACATTTCTGAAAGACTGATTTTGCAAGAGAAACAGAATGTGAGCTCACAAAATCAGGATGGTCTCTCAAAGCTACTCCCTCTGTAGACTCTCACAAAATACTTCCCTGCCTTGTGATCTCCACACTGGATCAATCATCTGGCCATTAAACAAACAAACAACCTGAATAAATAATATTAATAACTTGTCAGATCCATATCTGTCGGTTGGACCTGAGGCCTATAGTGCATATAATAATATGACATCATGCACTCAAAACCGTAGGAGAACGCTGGCACACAAGGTTTTATTTCAGGCACAAAATGATCTGTTTATGACGCCCCGGAGGCGAAGGTCTTGGTAGGTGGGTTTGGCTGGTGACAGACCGTCTACTGCATCGTTACTGCTGAGCTCACTGGTGTGGCATGGATGAGTACCCAGATTGTCTCAGGCCTGTGGCTCCAGCGTGTCTGGGATTCGGTAATAGGTTCTACCACAGCTCTCCCCTGGCGGGGTGAGGAACAGGACGCTACGATCTGCCCTTTCTGCTCAATTGCTCATAAACACGACGTCTAGAGAAACACTGGAATCGACAATAACCACGCGTAGTAACATGTCCTGCGGCTGTTGTCACCACCAAGATGGGAGACCGGTAACTGCCGTTTCTCTCTCTACAGGTAAACAGGCAGGAAGTCTAACACACACACGCACCAACACACACACGCGCGCACACACACACACACACACACACTGCCAGGCCAGACACTAAGTTGCTGAGTGCAGCTGGGCAGCGTTGTAATATTGCCTGCCCACATGCAGCCTTGTAATCAGGAGCCACATCCACAGTGGATGATGAGGCCGGGGGGAGAGAAGGCAAGGCGATCGATAGCCTGTTAGGAGCCGAGCTGCCATCACGCATTTATCGGTTCCCAGCAGCAAAGCTTCATGAACGTCAGGGTGCACACATCGGATGACCCTTCCGGAGACATCATTGAATCCTGTGGATTCCGGATTCTGTGTCGTTCATTAATCCTGTGGTTCTCCTCCGCTGTCCAAAGAGGCTTGTCACGGAGGTGTCACATTTGAGTTACTGGTCCATGTATATCATGTGATTAGAATGTAAAAAACTAACTAACTGCTAAAAGAGGTTTATGAACATTTAATTCCAAATCCACCTTTCTTCTCAGATCAATAACGATGTTTAGTCTCAATATGAGCTATCTGGATGTATTATTGTATTATTATCTCTTTGGTGCTCTGTTGACATTACTCATTTTGACTTGTTTGTTCTGCTTTTTGTTCTTTAACGCATTTCAAATTAGTTTACTAAACGGATCTATGTTCCTGTGAAAATTCTTCTAAAATAAAATAAGTTCCTAAGTAAAGTCATGCAACACATCTTACAGTGATAACATCCAACCAAAACTCATTGGTTTTGGTTGGATGTAGCATTATATAGAGACAGAGAGAGAGAGAGATGGAGACATACACATAGTCAGTTGAATCAATATGTCTTAGGGAAGGGGCCTTAATTGAAGACATTAGACCTCTGCGTCATTCTCCTTTATGATCTCTTATATCTCATGCAAGTACTATCAATAATCTCAGTGAAAAATCAGTGTTCCATTAAACTCTCTGTCACAACTGTTACATTGTTCTGCTCATTTGATGATGCATGGAGGTATTAGTCACACACCTGGCAGTCAATTCGACATACATTCAATTATTCAGGAGGTGAAAGGCTTGCACCCAGGGCTGTGCGGCGGTAAATCTGTGTGCAGAACACCATCTGCTGCTTGTCCACGCTAGCGGCAGCCGCGGGAGCGCTGGCGAAACGTTCGATCACAGAGAAGGCAGGTATTCTGAGAAGAATGTTGTTCTTACAACCAAGATTGAGCTCCACAGACAGGGAACAGGGAACAAATATGAACAGGTGTGATGTTTCAGTTTCAGTTCATGATTGATGTATGTGTATGTAAATAAATTGTCCTTGCTCTTTTTATGCTTATTGCTTCTACTGTATGTATATTCTGTATTCTGCATTTCCAATCTTTTGCTGTAATTTCCCACTGCTGAAACACCAAATTTCCTCCTACTGTACGCTCATATCTATCTCTGTATGTTTCAGAGGGTTAGGGCTTCAAAGCCATGCTATTCCACTAAGCTACAGCCGCAGACATACAGTCAGACACTATCGGACATACTGTACACTAGACATACACTATCAGACATACAGACATACTGTAGACTAGACAGACACTATCAGACATACTGTACAGACAGACACTAATAGACACATGCTGACTGTGGACCTTGCCATCAGTCGGGAGCAGGTGGATGTGTTCTGATTTCTTTAACATGGGCTACAACTGTGTTAAAGAGCAATCCCACCTGGAAACCTGCCATTGACTGTCAGCAAAACACTGGTCTTCGACCACATCATGAAATATAAAACCTACAGATGGAGACTGCTGTGATCTATGGGTTCCTCCACTCCTCCTGGATACTATTCAGAGAGCATACCAGTTCCCCATTCTACCCTTTCATACACGAGGAACAAAACGCCCTGAATTCAGACTTCAATAATGTATTACCTCCACTCAATACTTCTTCCAGCTCTGACTATACAGGCTGACACATGCTTTGGTTTAAAGTTCACGCAAAAGTATGCCATTCGTTTAAATGACAGTTGCAATATTACTGTAGGTTTACCTGGTGAATCATGTGTTTCCTGAGCTTAAGATCTGGGCCTGTTGGTTATATCTCTTCCAGCACGTTGACATGCCTTTGTTAAAGGCCACAGCGTCCCTCAGACTCCTGAGCTGCAGTAATTATAATAGGTTTTAAAGCACCAGATAAGAATTTCATTTCACCTTGAATTTCAGAATGCGTATTAATTCATCTTCTTGCCAAATTGAACTGGGTGACCCTGGGGTCCTGGATTTGCAATAACTTTGATGACTTCACTATCCCCACAGCACAATGACTGTAATTTGCTTTTGGTAGCCTATAACTGATAAAGGAAAAATGTCTGGGCCCTGTAGTCATTCTGAACATTATAACATTACGAAAGCCTGTCCATATATGTTTGTTTGGAGACTACTAGCCACTGGATCTGAGGATGACTAGGTGATGATGTCACGGATGAGGAAGTCCATGACAATCCTCATGTTGGTGATGATCTGCAATCCAGGCTGTCAAACTCAATCCTCTATGTTGTCATTCACATGACAAGAGAACGGCCAGTTGAATGATTGGGGCAAAACACTCAGCTGATGATGTTACAAGACCCCTACTGCAGGCTCCATATTACAGAAAAACACATGGTAGTTCTGCGTCAGCTTATAGGCAGGCGTAGAATAGAGAACTTTCAGGCAGACAAGCAGACGTCCTAATACACTGTCATATTCTCCTCTGTTTGTATTGTGAAAGATCGGGGAAGCAGAGCAGAGATGTGCTAACCTTTCAGCAGTACGCTGAAGGAACAGACCCTTCCCAGGAGCCAACACTGCGGCTCCACTTCACACTTTACTGTCCCCTTTCTCAAAGATTTTACATCCAGGAAGTGATGAGTTCAACGGCCAAAGGAGAAAGGCCCAGAGCACGGAAACCACGTGAAGGTCAGTAGAACGGCGAAAATGGAAGAATTCATCAGGAAACTGAAGCATTACAGCATTGTAATAACAAAAAGAATTCCAAAAATTAAACTTCTGAAGAAGATTAATCATGATGGCATAACCTAGGAGAAATTCTTATTGGCCAGCAAATACCAGTAAGATCACCGTTCCATATAGATCTGGGTTCACTTGACTGATCTCTGCAGAAGAAACCCTCAGAAGGAAGAGAGGGTGGGCTAGTAAGGACTTGGTGCCTAATTCTGTCTCACTTTGGTAAGCTGTTCTTTGTCATGCTGATATTACACTACTGCATGCTATTACCCTAACCCCCACATAAGAAATCAAAAGAAGTGCATTTTAAAGAGATAGAATAGCCATGAAATGTAATGAGTAGTTTCAAACAAATTATTGGAATCCACAATGGTAAATAATGGGATAAATAATGGTTTGGAAAATAGATTAGCTACTAATAACAAAGAATGTGCATATCACATGATGTAAAGGTTCGAATCATAACCTCCATGGGATTCCACTTCATGTTCTAAAATTAAACCCAGCGACTAATCTTTCATTCATGGTTGCCATGTGAATGCAGGATTTTCTCCATCGGGGGAACGTTGTGGCATTAATAATCTCGATGGCTGTTCCCACAGAAACCATAGAAACTACTGTGATGCTGAGCATGGTGAACGATGCGACGTCAGGTAGGCTAGGTGATATCCATAACCAAGGAGGAGGAGTATAGCCTTGTTAGGGATGCAAGGGTGCTGCTCTACCCTGGCAGTTACATGAATCCAGTCACACACACACATATGGACACACACACACACACAAACAAATGCATGTTCGAAATGTTTGTATGAAATCAAGCGAGCCCCGCATATTCCATGTTTTATGCGCGGAGTTCAGTGATTATCGCGGTGAAAATGCGCTCTTTCTAAAATTATGTGACCCTTGCATAATCATAATCATTTTCCCTTTAAACTCTAAATGAGTAGTAAAGGGAAAATGCATGTTTAGCCCTGTTTTAAGGTTACTTATGATCATATACAATGGTTCATATCAAAACGTTGACAAAACTAGCGCTTTTGAGAAAGTCTGATAATTGCTCTACCACCGTTTTGGTCCAGCCTGGTCTCACCCGGCAGACGTCAGAATTCGACATTTGTCCATCGCCTCCAAACGTCATTTCTTGACAGCATCATACAGTTATAAACGGCGGCAGACGACGTGGGATATGCCTAAGTTTTTGATTGGTTGTTGTCAGAGTTTTGTGGTTGGTTGTTCACATTGGAACACGTGATGGAAGAGGGGTATACATTTGCGAGCGCTTTTGGGGGTGGGTTGAGTGGATCAAACAACTTTGGTGAGACAACACCGAGTGCAAAACTAGCTGGCGAAACTAGCAAACAACAACAACGTTTTACAAGCAACTAGCAAACAACACTAGCCTACTAGCTAGCCAACTAGCTCACATTCTTACTGTCATTATTATTAGCTAGCATTAGCTACTGTTCTTATAGCTCGTGTTCTAACGTGGACACAGGGATCAGGCAAATTTACGAAACTGGACCCAGGAGTGGAGCTACTCGGATGGCGCTTAGTGGGCGCGCTCCGCATATCGCAATACCCCTGCGCGGGCACGCACGCCTATTCTTAGAATAGAACTATTTAGTCGCAGCACATACGTGTGTAAACGTCCCCAAACTAGGTAGCCTAGCAACATAAACAATAACAATAGCTACCGTAAGTAGTTCCGCTTCCTGAATCCCCTCTGCGGATTGATCTACATATCTACAACGGTCGCATCAATACAAGTCAATGGATTCTATAAAATGATCAATAAAACCCTACAGGATTCATACTTTGCGGCAAATTTGATGTCAGAACACCAACGGACACCAATTACCCCCTCGGTGAGCTTCTTGTCTTTGAAATTTAGAGTTTAACATGTTTTTGAAAGATTTCAAAGGTGCCCACCCACATCCATTGTATGACCAAAACGGTGGTAGAGCAATTATCAGACTTTCTCAAAAGTGCTAGTTTTGTCTACGTTTTGATCTGAACCATTGTATATGATCATACGTAACCTTAAAACAGGGCTAAATATGCATTTTCCCTTTACTACTCCTTTAAGATCATGTCAATAGTTTATAGACCTTATTGGGCCGATATTCAAGTTGCTGGTACAAAGCTTAGGTTTACTCCAAATCTCTTCTATCCAGTTATATTTGACCTTATGGCACACTTTCTCCCTCAATGTAGCTACATCTATTTTCTCAGCATTCCCAATAACATATTTACAGAGCATGTCACTCATTTCTACTATCCAGGGTCCATTCTGTTGTCTATCCCATTCAAATATTATTTTGGTTAGCCTTCTACCATTCATCTCAAGTAACCTGTCCCATAACAGGGAAGTACAGATCGCCCCCCCTACCTCACAGGACTCTCACCCCCCCATGTCTCCTGTCACAGCTGGGATCGCTGCATTTTTATGAACACCCAAAAAATACCGAAGGGCCTGGGAATGTACAGATACACTGTTAGGGTAACTCTTGTGACCCCATACCCCTGCACTATAATCAAGGACTGGACAGACAGACACAGGCTTGGTAAAGTTTAGTGCAAGTCAAAAGCCCAATATCCTTAATTGTCTTAATTTTCTCACTAACTTCCCCTAATGCTCTGCCTGCAGACTCAGACCGGACTTAAGTGCCTTTCATGAAATGTATTTGCTCATCAACATAAAAACCTAAGTGCTTATGATTTTACAAAATTTATATTTTTCTCACCAGAATAAAATTGATAGTTACCAAGACGACCTTGTGAGCTTCGAAAATGTATTATTTCTGTCTTCTCATTTATAGTCAACCTCCATTTTTTACACCAGTCATTTGCAAAAGTCAACATTTTTAGCATATCCTTCTTGTGTTCAGCCATCAACACAATATCATCAGCATATAACAAAATGCTTATCATATCTTGTCCACACTGTATACCACACCTTATGGACTTGATTGTAGGCCTACATGCCAAATCATTTATATAAATAGTAACCAATGTGGGAGAATCCCTTTGTTTCACTCCCAATGGGGTCGGGAGCCAATCAGTGCGAAACTCATTTACTCTAACACATGCTACAGGAGCACTGTAAAGAGATTGTATAGACTTACAGAACTTCCCATTCACTCCCTGTTCCATTAGTCTATACAGTAGAAGATCTCTATTTACAGCCCAGTTCACATACAAGAACTGGATTCGCAGGTCGGCTGAAGCCAGCTGATTGAGTCTCAAGAGATTCGACTTGTCCAATTGCAAGCAACAAGTTTTAGAATGTACCATAGTGTCAGGGCCATTGTTATGATTTTCTAACCAATCAGCGACTGAACAATTTGTGCTCGTGTGCTGGCGTGAGCGTGTACACAACAATGTGTCAGGCTCTCTGGGTTCACGCGAGGGCTAGGCTACCAGTTAGTTAGTAACCAGTAACGGCTAGTTCACGTTAACGAGAGGCTACTGTACATTGATTTTAGAACAGAAAAGGCAGACGAGCGCGGAATATACTAAACAAATGCAGACAAAATATAATAATAACGGATTGCTGGAAAAGGATGAGTGACAAGAGCCGTTGTTATGGAAATGGTAAACAGTCTCCGCTCGTTGCTTTGATGTGAATAGTTCAGTTTTAGAATGTTGCAAAGCACAGTTTTGGGTTACTGTTACAGGTGGTTGCAAGTTGCAACCAGTCTCGTTGCGAATCTTGTATGTGAACTGGGCTTACAAAATCAAAAGTTTTTCTAAAATCAATAAAGCAGGTAAAAGTGGGATTATTCTGTACTATTCTAGTCTTGGCTATTGAGCACAGGGTATAAATATGATTGATGCATGCCCTTTCTTTGCGGAACCCCTTTTGTTCATCCACAAGAAGATGCCTTTTCTCCAAATATGACATTAGTATAACATTTAGTATAGACGAGTATATCTTACACACCGTAAGTGGGTCATCACTCTGGTTTGGGGGAAGCGGATTAATAATTGACTTAAACCAGGCTGAAGGTATTTTACCAGTTTCCCAGCATTTCACAAATAAATCATTCAAAACACGATAGAGCATTGGAGCTTTAGAACTTCATTTGGCAGATTTTCTACACCTACAGCCTGGCCTACTTTATCCTTAGTAATGGCCAGCTGGACCTCTTCTAGGGTCATCTACTGTAGAACTTGAGGTCTACATTATTGGCATGAAGGCCAGCTGCCATTTCACTCTCCAGCACATATTTCCTGATAGAATACATTGTCAAAACTTTGTGTCATTATAGAAAATATCTTTGAAATCTATCTCCCATGTGACAGCTCCTTTACCTGGTTACCGTCATGCCCTCCATAGGAATTATTTTTATCCTTTTTGGACCCATCTTGTAAATTTCATTCCAGAACAGTTGTGGATCAGTGGTATTAATCTTTTCAAAATCTTGATTTTATCTTTATATCTTTGATATCTTCTTTTATATTTTCGGTATGTTTTATCAAATATATGCTATTTTTAAAAGTTTTCAGGTGGTCAATTTGATCAAGCCTAGTACCTTTATATTTCAGAAACGAATATTCGGCCATAGGACTTGCAATTCTCTATTCCAATAGGGTTTTGTTGGATATATAGTTTTCTTCCTCAGCATAGTTGTGACTACTTATCTTATCTTTACTTACTTCTTCATGCTTAAGGTTTCTGAATTACAATGTGCTCCAGTTTCATTAAGCTGTATGGAGAAGGCAGATGTGAATGTTGGAGATTAAAGGTAGGCACTGGATGAAACACAATGCCTGTAAAGAGGGGTGTTAAGGCTTTCACTATTCACTTATGTCCTTGAATTACTTTTTGTCCCCTTATGCTGTTTATAGTAACTATGAAATATATATTTTACTTGCTTAACAGTCAGACAACTGTTCTTAATTGCAAACTCTTGACAAGTGACTCAGACAGTCTGAGAGCTGGGCTTTGTAAATAACATGACATTCAGAAGATAGAGTAATAGCAAGCCTTCATCTAGTCTCATTCAGAGGGTTAGGGCAGCATGCATACAAAAGGCAGACAAGGCTTCCCTTGGAAAACACTGAAATAATTTGGCGAAAAGTTGAGTTATGAAAGAGTCAATCAATACAGTACACTGAGCATGGTGTCACCACCTGAGAGGCTGGTTCTCATTAGCAGCAGGTATCAGGAGATGGACGTCTACCCAAGGAGGGGGGGGGGGGGCTAGGAAGCTCACCAGTATGATACTGTCATATCAATGTTAAAGACTTCTCCAAGCTGGCTAGACAAACACAATCTTTAAACCATGTCCTAGAAAATAAATATATCAGGATATTCATGTGTCTACCTAAACATTCTCATTTAAGTACAAGATAGGTTCATTCATGATCTATTAGTAAGATTTTATCAAGACCTAATATTAATTACTTTCAGCAATATCAATATCCAACCATGGGGACAAGAGATGAAAAGCCCTCTTTTGGATAATTTGATAATTGTAGGACATTTACAACAATGTTTATTAATGTGCTGTACGTCTGCTAAAGAAATCAATAGAATAAAAAGTAGTTCTGCAGAGTTCAAATGAACCCCAGCTGCTCATCCCAGACCAGACACTTTTATGTCAGTCGTGAAGAAACATGACCTGCCACTCACACTTGTTTATCCAAGACACCAAAATTAAACCCAACATCAAAGATTGGCAACATCATATTTTGTGAATATAGCACACGTGTTATTGTATGAAAAATAAAATAAAATGCATAGAAATGGCCAATTATCATCTTTGGTCAGCCTGGTCTCACTTGGCAGACTTCAGAATTCGACGTTTGTCCATCGCCTCCAAACGTCATTTCTAGACGAAATCATTAAAGCATTATGGAAAGAGAAGCAGTGCGATGGCACGGATATCGCCACGGCTAGTGGGAGTGGTTAGGCACGACGCCCTGCTAGCCGTGGCGATATCCGTGCCATCCCACGGCTTCGAGTTCCATAATGCTTTTATACAACGGTTGCCACATTTATCCGTCAATATTTCAAAAAGAAAGACAATACGAACTTTAAATACATTTATTTTTAATGGAACTATTTGTTAATACCCCTGTGCGGGCACGCATATACGTTATTTTCATCATAGCCTACTGTAACTGTGATGTTGTATGATGCCGTCTAGAAATGACGTTTGGAGGCGATGGACAAATGTTGAATTCTGAAGTCTGCCAAGTGAGACCAGGTTGCTTTGGTACACGCAGAGCTTGTTAGTGTCTTCCTTCTAAAAGCAGTGGTAGGACGATAGCATTAATGGCCCCCACAGGATGTACTCTGTATGCCTTGTCCTTCGTCTGCACAATGGCCTCCAAAACTCGCAAAGCAACCTTGAAGTCGAACACCCACTCAGTCACTAAAGGTGTGATTCACCTCTCTCTCTCTCTCTCTCTCTCACACACACATATTCTCTCTCTCGTCTTCCTCTCTTTAGAACTCTCCTCACATCCGTCTACTCTTAGTGTTAGTGTTTCTTTAATCAAGCAGATATCCCAGAGGACAGGGGCTTCTACTAGACAGACCAGAGCAAGACAATTCGATCACATCAGCAAGTGCTGATAACTAAGACACATTTGCAGGAAGAGAACAAAGACAGCATTTGCTACAAGAGGTTTGTTACAATCTGTATCCTTTAAAAAAAAAAAATGTTTAAAGACATTGACATAAGCACCACTCACATATTGAGATGGGCAGGACTCGTAACCTGGTAACAATAGAATCTGGCAACTGTGTTCCAGCATGGCCAAGAAAAGCTCATGAGAATGAGCCAAAAACACGAGCCAGAATATCTCTGTATCTCTAAGATACTGGGAAATGTATCCAAACAGCAATGACTTGTTTTGTAAGCATGGGCAGACAACCTCAGCCAACATGCAGTGTGTGTGTGTGCCAAATGCCCTTTGGAGAAGCTTTTAGAGACATTTTCTGTTGTTACCAGGACATCAGGCTCATCATAACACCTTTATATCTCTGTTCACCTGAATCTTGTCTTCTGTGTTGAGGCATCTTTGGTGATCTGCCATACAGGTGCCAGCAAGGCAAGGGGAGGGAGTAAGATATCCATTCCCAAAGCCTCGTTGGATTAAGTGATATGGGGTGCACTTCTCTCTCTCAGACCACTTGTACCATTCTGCGGGATTCATCACTACACCACTGTGTATATCAGCATCCTCTCTCTCTTGTACATGTATCTGGTAACGCTGGAGTTGTAATTGAAGTCAGCTCCAGCTCTCGGGAGAGTAGAGTCAGATTGCAAACATTACAAGCCTCCCGGCTGTGCTCAGGGGGGCTTGGAGGAGACGCCGGGCACATTTCAAGCGCCTGTGTGTTTTCCCTTTGCTCTCATGAAGACGGACGAACACAGGCCCCCGCTAGCCAACAGCAGCAGGCAGATATCTTACAGGAGGGCCGGCACAGTGTAAAGTGTTCACAGTGGATAGGTCTGATTATGATGGGATTGCTATGAGAGCACTCGGCCTCCTTCATTATTATTGTTCTCACTCTGGACTGAGAATATAAACAGCGGAGGCCCCCACACACCCCCCCGAACACAAGCCGTCCGTATTTGCTTTTTAGTGTCTTCTGTTTCATTTTCATCAAGTCTCCCACATATAAAACAGTGCAAGCGGAGGACTGGGTGAGTTGTGTTAGAATGGATGAGATGCAGAGAGACAGCGATGGCTATATTGATGTGAATGGAGGCTCAGGGTGATGAGTGATGAGTCAAGTCAAGGTCATACACATCATACACATCATACAGGTACAATGAGCTGGGAAATGTTTTATCATCAACTACCAGTGTACACGTTGAACCACAAAAGTATGTTCAACAGAGATACATGGCCTTCACGTGAAACAATGCAGTTTTTAAACCACAATAATATGTACAACAGTGCAATAATGCAGTTTAGTGGTCAGATGTAGATACATGGCCTTCGTAAGGACGTGTCATGATATGGATGGACACACACACACACTGAAACATACCTTGACTACTTTCACCCCCCCCCCCCCCCCCACACACACACACACACTCACCCACACACAAACAAACACACTTTGACCCCCCTCCCACACACACACACACACACACACATACATCTGTACAGTAAGTACTAATGCCAACCAGCATGCATAGCTGATGAGAGCCTCTACTGCAGGGAAACAGTGGTTAAAAATAACACTGAAGACAGGAGCGGCAGCTGAGGAAGATTTTCCTGTGTGTGTGTGTGTCAGAGAGAGAGAGAGATGAAAGGCAGCCTCCAAACTCTGTCTCTTATTATGCATAAACACATGCCCACAATCCACTCACATAAGCCAGTGATCCCTGTCACCATCTCAAGATGCAGAGAGCACTGACTGAGAAACACCTCAACATGCAATGGGATGATTAGCATAACCTTGAAACAAACAAACAAACAAGCAAACAAACAACCAGAAACTCCGCCTATATCACTGCCCTGTTGAGAGGTCATTTTGCAGCAGGGTGGGTGATTTCAGCTGGGCTCAGGGTGATTGGCCGTGGGGGCCTGCAGACCAGATGGGACGAGGACGGGGGGCTGGAACGGACGGCTGAGCGGGCTTCCTCTGAATATTCATCTGAGTATACATCCTCCTTCCCTCCCCCCGTCTGTCTGGGTGAACATGTCGGACAGAAACACGTTGGCTCGGGGCCACACTCGCGTTCGCAGCAGAAAGAAAAGGTTCTGGTATTCTGCTCGGTGCTCGGTGTGCCTTCCTAACAGGCATTTCACACGAGAATAGGCTGGCTCTGTTCCAGATCTATTACTGGTCCTGCCTCCACTGCCTCCCTCAGACCCGGTTGGCCCCGCCTCCGGCTCCGCCCCTTCCTCCTCCCCCACCGTATTAATTATGCAGCTCAATGCAGCACTCCGAGTCCCTGCTGCAGCTCGCGCCCGACCACACATCACTACGATGCACACAAGCCACACACACACGCATGCATGGGCGCACACATACACTCGCACACTCGCACACACGCGGCCGCCATTGTAAATAAGAATTTGTTCTTAATGACTTGCCTGATGAAATAAAGGTTAAATAAAACACACACGCCCCTCTCACACAACACTTTCTCTCACTCGTTCTCTCTTTACTACAGCTCACCCATGCTGCTGTACACTCCCGCTCTATTGCACACTATGTATGGCCCTCATTTATCAATCAAACGTAGAAACCAGCGCAGACCCGAGCGCGGAAGTCATGGTATGACAGGGTTCACGTGTGATTTGTGAAACCATTTGCATCTCGCCAATGATGTATGAATGATCAGGCGTTGATAAATGTGGTGGCTGAAAACAATCATTTAAATGTCATGCATGTTCTCAGTTCAGAGGCCTCACCCATGGATGTATTAAAACAACTCGATGCGGCATTTAAAGATGGCCACCCATTTATTAGGGGTTGGGCAGCCAGCTCTTGTATTTCCCATCTGAATCTGAATCTTCCTAGGAAGTCTGACTTCCCATGTATGAAAAATCAACAAACTTTGCACATAGGTCCAGTCCTATGCCAGAAGTCCTCAACTGGAATTATGGGCCAATAGTCCAGATGGTGGCACTACAGCAACCGTCTAAAGTGTAAAACGTAAAAAAAACATAACAATTCAGCCGTACGTGCTATCACTTTGAAACTACCTCCAAAATGTAGGCCAGAATTTTAAGTCTGTCCCCTCAAACTACTGCTGTTCATGCAGGAAAAAATACACTACCCACAATCATATAGTGCAACAGCAATGTCTCCACCAATCAGAGATGTTGTTGGCAACCCCGCCCCAATAGCAGACCCTAGGACTACAACTGGCTAAATTGACTGAGAGGACACCTGTGCCACTGATTGTTTGATAGGTTTCCACCTGTCTTGTTAGTCTGTGTATATATAGCCTACATGTAGCTCCCCTTTTGTTCTTTGTCTGTTTATTATTTGCTGTAGCTGTGCATTGTGCTTGGTGTTGTCCTGTGTCAAAGTATGTAAGCTTTTTCTTTCACTCTCCACTTGTGGAGTGTATACTGTACCTGGGTTTTATTGTTTAGTCTTTGCCCCTCGTGGTGCCTTAATTTTAATAAACATTTTGTGGAAACTGCTGAAACCTCCATGTTACATGCACCTGTGACATTTACATGCAACCCTTGTGATTGTGATGTTTAAGTCGGTGTGAAACCATCTATGGCTTCTCACATGGCCGGTAAGCTCAACAAGAGTTCAAGCCCAGGGAGAAGCAGAATAAAAATGCTAATGCATACTCCATTGTGCTGTGTGACATGATATTTTAATTTGTAGTGGTTACTGTTTCTTTTGTTAATTTTGTTTGCATCTCGTCATCTGACCAGTCTTGTCTCAATCAGTCCCACTTGTGTTCAATCCAATCAAATCAGTCAAATCAGTCAATCTGGCATTGTACTGTTTGAATTTCAGACACGATTTTCAAGATATTTTAATTTAAGTCTTAAAGAGACACTTTCCTCTTCCTTCTCAAAACGCCCGGCCTTGATCCAGTGCTGCGCCACAGCTGTATTCTTCCTAGGAAGTCTGACTTCCCATGCATGAAAAATCACTAAACTTGGCACATAGATCCAGTCCTATACCAGACGTCCTCAACTGGCATGGTGGGCCAATAGTCTTGATGGTGGCTCTGCAAATCATAAATTAGCCGTGCATGCTATCACTTTGCAACCACCACCAAAATGTAGGCCCAAGTGAGCACAAAGTTCCTTATGCTTTGAGCTGGCAGGAATTAAGTCCATCACTCTGTTTTTCTCAAACTGCAAAATCTATCAAACCCTACTTCCCACATTTTTGGTCAATTGATACCCCTATTTCTACACTACATCTTCAGACTGTCCTTCACAAATGATCTTCAGATTTTTGAAATATCAAAAAATTAAGCCCACAGTGCATCAAAATGTTTCACTGTAAACAGTACTGTATGGAGCTACTGCAAATACTTGCTCAATAAAAGTTCAATGTTCATGAAAAAAATGACAATTTTCATGACATGGTAGATGGTACTGTAGGTGAAATTTTGGCAGGTAGCCCAAGATTTCAAGCCCAGGAAAATGCTGAATAAAAATGCTAATGCATAATCCATTGTGCTGTGACTGATTGTTTTAAGGATATTTTTTTTTAATTTGTAGCTGTTACTGTTTCTTGTTTGCATCTCATCTGACCAGTCTTGTGTCTGCTTACATCTCAATCAGTCCCACCTGTGTTCAATCCAAACCAATTAATCAGTGAATCCATGCTCAGTCCAGAGTGCCACAACACATTCCCATCACAGTATGTAGGCCTACTAATACGTTCATGCAGGATTTCTACGGTGTAAATAGCTATGACATTCATACTTTTTTTAAGGTCAAAATGCCAGTTTCTCACTTGGCTCAAACAAGAACATGACCTTCCCTTGATGTCTAGTTGTGAGTTCCAGCCCTGGGTGATGCAGAATAAACATGCCAATGCCTACTCAGGCATTGTACTGTTTGGATTTCAGACACATGATTTTTAAGATTTTTTTAATTTAAGAAGTTTTAGTTTAGTTTCCTGTATTTGTCACCTTCCTCTTCCTCCTCTAAACGGGCCCTGATCCAGTGCTGTGCAGCAGCTGTAGTTCCAGTTGAATGTTGCTCACCCAGTGCATAAAGCAAATTGAATGTGAGATTTTTACTTCCTGTAGGCCACTGCACATGTGCAGTAGTGTTTTCCTTGGCTCTGTGGCCCACAGCGCCTCTGTAGTAGCGCTTTCTGTCCGTTGTTCCTAGGAATGTAACAATAACCGGTTTAAGGAAAAAAACGCAATAACATTTGATTAAATTTATCATGATAAACATTTTATTACATTTATTGCAATAAAATTATCATTAAAACCGTGTTTGATAACAGCACTTTGACAAACTCACTGCACAGTAGCCACTCGTCACTCTCCATGAAGAGATCCCTGCGGTCCCGGGAGCATGAGGTACAGAGCCAGACCAGCCATCGCTGAGATTTGATAACTGTCAAAGCTCTGGTTTAAATAAGTGACGGAATCTATAATACTGCAAATCCGTTACCTTTTTGAATTACTTTTAATAATGTCACAAGTAGCCTCTCAAAATGAAAGCAAAAATTGAAACAACCTATTTATGTTAGGCACACATGGTCGAGGCCTTTACAAAATATATTTTACAAAATATGTGATGTGATGAATATGTGGCTGCATATGCTAAAAATCTCATTAAAAATGGCAGCCTAGCATACAGTAACTCAATGAGTATGTCCTGCAAATGCATAGTACAGTAAGTAGGCCGTTACCAGCAGACTGTTCACACTTAAGTATACAGCTAAGTATCCCAGAATGCATTTCACAACATTGCCGCCATTTGGTGTGTAGTCCAAATCCCTATGGGAAAAGTGAATGAGATTTGCGACTCCCAAAATAGTGTTTTGTTCTAAAAGTTATTTTCTCTCTCTCTCTCTCTCTCATTGTGAACAAGAGGCAAGACCATGCACTCCCATAGACTAACACAATTTCACTTACTACACACAACACACACTCATTGTCACACACATTGCTCATCACTTGGCAGACAGCATTACATATTGCAGATGATGCTAACCGTAGCCTATTTCTTTTGGGGAATTTTCTATCTTAAGAATGCTCCAGAACTCACAGCACTGATGTGCATTGTTGTGTAAGACATCATTTATTACAGAGCCACTCCACGACAGAATAATTACACACATGGCTAGCCAAAACATAAGTGGGCTAGCGCTGATAACTGTCATTTTATTCTTTCTGCCCTCCAATTAATTTGAGGAGGTTAAAGAGCAGCGCTTGACACACAGAAGGCATGTAAGTCGTACACCCATGACACTGCATCAACTTCAAGGCTTCAATCCAAAGCTTTATCCTAATATTAGATGCAAAATAATTGGAATAAGACCTGCTCATTGCTATGTAAATCTGAGACAAAACATTCCTCCGAAATGAGAAGCTTAGCCCGGCGTGGTGCGAACACCCGCCCAGCTGGGCATAGCTGACTCCACAAACAACCGCTGACTGAACACGAGGGCCTGGGACGGACGACTCTGTCAACACAAACCCAGCAGCAGCCCCATGCCAGAAATGGAAGGAGGGAGAAACTGACAGATGGAAAGAGAGCCCTCTCCATACCTCAGCCACAGCCCCCACCCCCCCGGGAGAGGCAATGGGACGGTAACGAAACAACTGTTTACGGAGGCAGACGCGCTTGGGTCCTCCATTTCCCGGAGCAGAGCCCTCACGTGACCATTACAGTTGAGCTCGGCCCTCTGTTTTCACGCTAGCTTGGCCTAGGCGGCAGAATTACATTCAAAAGGAGCTTTGGGCTACTGACGAATCTCTCTGTATCTGATGCATCATACAGTGTGTACCTACACAGTGTGTATGAAAATCGCAGTCACAGTTAGTCACTGTTTTCATCCACGCTCATTCTGTAATTGTAAGGTGGGAGCTAGTCACTGGTGTCTAGAGTGAAAACTGGAGCCACACAAAGAGCATCAACAAACCATCATGCACACAGCACACAAACGCATCAGGGCTCGTGTTGTTGACCAATCCCTTATTGTAGTCATGTCAGCATGTTAATTATATTGTAGGAGGAGGAGCTGTCTGTGTTTACTATGGCTTTACCACTGGCACGAACGCACGGGACTGGGGCAGGTGTTCCCTCCCAGGGAGCAGAACCATGGGACATACAGCGGTGCACATGGTGGCTCTAAGTGTCTGAAAGCTAAATCTGCTCCAGGACAGCTAGATCTCTCTACACCAGGGGTCTCAAACTCCCGGCCCACGGGCCATTTCCGGCCCGCCCCACCCCTCCATCCAGACCGGGACATGATGTCAGAAATATAATGTAATCCGACCCGCAAAATAATTTCTTGTACACGGCGCCGGCAGGCAGGCCTACAATGCGAAATTCAAGTTGTTCAAACGTGGGGCGAAATGCTGTTATTGTTTGAAGAAAGATGGACATTGCAGTATTTTTTGTGGAGTTCAATGGAAATGCTACCTGCCTGATATGCGAGAAAAAAGTCACTGTTCTAAAGGAATATAATGACAAGCATTATTCAATACTAAACATGGAGAACAGTGTGAGTCGTAAGGAGACGAGAGGAAAAAACGAGCCACACAGCTGAGAGGGCTAACGCCTCAGCAGTCTTTCAAGATAAGTGTCTGGCAAGAAATAGAATAGTAGCCTACAAATGTATTCAAGTGTCTGGCAAGAAATGGAAACAAACTTGAACTTTAATAAATGCAAGTACAGGTCCAGGGCAGGCTGACAGTAGTGATGCATCTTGCAGCTAAAATAGAATGAATATAGAATCCGGTTTGAATTTGTATGATGAAAATGTTAGTTATGGAATAGTCTCACAACATTTAAAGACTGACTTGTCAGTCTAATTATGGAAATGAAAAATTACATTTTCAGAAATATTGCACTCTCTTTATAGTTAGTAGTACTTGAATTTGACATTGAAGTGGCCCTCCTATTAGTTGACGATACCAACAGTGGCCCCAAGCCAACATGAGCTTGAGACCCCTGCTCTACACCATATACAGTACCTTTATCCAATCACACTCCAGGACAGTTAGATCTCTCTACACCATGCATATAACCTTTATCCAATCACACTTCGGGACAGCTAGATCTCTCTACACCATATACAGTACCTTTATCCAATCACACTACAGGACAGATAGATCTCTCTACATCATATACAGTACCTTTATCCAATCACACTACAGGACAGATAGATCTCTCTACATCATATACAGTACCTTTATCCAATCACACTACAGGGCAGCTAGATCTATCTACACCATATACAGTACCTTTATCCAATCACACTATAGGACAGCTAGATCTCTCTACACCATATACAGTACCTTCATCCAATCCCACTCCAGGACAGCTAGATCTCTCTACACCATGCATATAACCTTTATCCAATCACACTACAGGACAGCTAGATCTCTCTACACCAGGGGTCTGCAACCTGCGGCTCTGGAGCCTCATGCGGATCTTTAGCCCCTCTACAGTGGCTCACTGGCTTTGACAAACATTATATGGAAATGAATAACTAAATAAATATATTACTATTAAATAAATGTATTTATTACTAAAATAAATTATCATGTTGGCATTCAAGTTAGCTAACTAGCTAGATAGCAGCTAGCCCCGTGAGACCATCCTGATTTTGTGAGCTCACATTCTGTTTCTTTTGCAAATCAGTCTGGATACTCTCCATAAAGATCCGTTTGTGCCAGATCAGAAAACGATCTCGCCAATCAGCGTTGGTTGTGAGGAATTTGAAATACAAACAGGCAGGGTGGGTTTAAGTGTGACGACAGTGAGGAGCGGTTGAAGTTAGCGCATGATAGATGGTGATACACAGATGGTTCATCCAATCACCTGCCAAGTAATTTTGAAAGTGTCTGCCCTTTTCCAAACAATACCAAAGGAGATTTCCCAGATGATTATGTGCAGCAAACTATCTGGCACGTCAGGTTAGATAGCAGCAGACTGCATAGAAATTCAGCAGAATGCCGGAAATGTAGTGTTTGGTGCTAAAGATTTCCCCCTTGGACCCCCAGACACCCCTGCCCCCCTTTATATGTCCCCCCTGGGTGCATATACCACCATGCCTGAAAATAAATCTAAGGGGAAGCATTACCTTCATTTTAAGCTCAAATATGTTTTGTGGCTCCAGTCAGATTTTGTATCCATTTTTTGGCCAAAAATAGCTTTTGATAGTAAAGGTTGCCGACCCCTGATCTACACCATATACAGTACCTTTATCCAATGAAACTGCAGGAGAGCTAGATCTATCTACACCATATATCTTTATCTAGCTCCTCAATTTGCCACTTTTGAATACGGCAGGCCAGTTCAAGTTCCCTATAGCTGACAATCTGATCTGAGGATAGATCACTACCGCGTGGACAGGAGTGTTCATTAGCAGCGGCCTTGTGTGTGTGTGTGTGTGTGTGTGTGTGTGTGTGTGTGTGTGCGTGTGTGTGTGTGCATGCTGCTGGTGGTGCTGCAGGGTTCTTCTCGGTGCATGGAGCCGGATGGTGCATGTGCAGAACAGAGCAGAGAAGAACAGAACAGAGCATACAGCGGCGCAGTGTTCTGCAGTGCTCGCAGCCCAGCTCTGCACACTCACTCCATCATATCCCCTCTTGTCACTCTCTCTCTCTCTCTCTCTCTCTCTCTCTCCCCCTCCATCTTGCTCACTCCTGCTTTCTCTCTTTATCTCTCTCACGATCACTCCTGTTTTCTCTCTTTCTCCCTCTCATGCTCACTGTCTCTCTCTCCTTTTCTCTCCCTCTCTCCCTCCCTCTCCCTTCCTCTCTCTCCCCCTCTCGTGCCATCACCCTTGCATCATCTGGATTATTTTTTCTTTACCTTCTCCACTGTCCTCTATCATTTTGGCCTCAATCCCTACAATCCTCCCTACAATCCTCCTCTTCTGTGCAGAACCTCTCTTCTCTCTGTCTTACACACACACACACACACACACACACACACACACACACATACACACATACAGTACCCTAGATCAAAAGAGTGTGTGATGAACTGCCTTGGTATGGAACACCTGCACTGCAGAGTCCGGTTAATTAGTCATGGTGTCACTGCTCCACCTTCATCATCACGTCCTAGATTCTTGACATCTCCTGCATACAATACCCTGAACTTCAGAGCTCCACCTGGGCTCTGGGCTGCTATTGCTGCCTTCCTTTTTGGCTGGGAAGTGGTGGAGTGGGAGAGACGGAGAGCGACGTCACCCACAAGGTAACCGCGTTACAGTAGATACCGACAAGCTCGGAACATAGATGGATGTTAGCTAGCTTTGTTTGCCAGACCAGTAGGCACTATACGCTGTATTTTGTGTGTATAAAAGAGGTAGCGAACATGTCCTCGGATAACAGTCGGGGAATACTGTGTGTACGACTGATTTAATGACACACAAATAAGGCAGAATTAAGCAAAAAACGCTTAAAAGCTCATGAACACACCAAAATCGAATAAAAAACAACTTCACAGCTCGGGAAATTGAACCATCCGAAGAGCAAACAGTGCTGCACCGGCCCCACGCGGGTATTGGATGGGCAGCGCGGGCTCGGGCCAGCCCGTATATCAAATCCACATATACCCATTGCAGAGGAGCATGCAGAAGGGTTGCGATGCCTCTTAGGCCTTTGTGTTTTGATTGTTGCTATTGTCAGGATTTCCCATGTTCAACTTCCAGACTTAAAGTGAGTTACCTGGGCCATCATCATCATCTTCCCATCCTCTGGTCTCCACATGAAAGCTGTCTTCAATGTATCACTTTCTTATAGTTGCAGCCAGTCAGTCTCCAAAATCCTGGTTGCGCTGCCTAGTCTCAAACTCAAACCTGGTATGTTATTTTGGACTTAAAGCGGCAAAACGTGATTTCCTACCACTCGATGGCAGTAAGCAACTATGAAAGGTTCACAAATGAAAGGCCTAAAAGGTATAATACTGTTGTATGTTTAAGGCACGAAGGCGGAGCAAAGTTACGGGGCGTAATTTGACAACACAGGCAGAAATTCTGGAATAATGTGTTCCGTTTGTATCGGAGTTCGGGTTTTGGTGCCCGGGACGATGTCACATCCCAATTGAATGCCTTCCAGAAACAAAACGTGAAAACCCCACTTTCGCCCCATCTTTGTAGTTCTATTAGCAAGTTAGCTATAGTCTCTCTCCAGACAATATTACGTTGAATCGCTGTGCTCCGCATACTACATAATAGAGTCTGTGCCACTGTGCCACCGCCCAAGCTGGTATTCTGAGGGCGTGTCGACAGTTCAAAATTGAAAGAGTTTGACAATGAGACAAATAATACAGAAGTGCAAATAAACAGTCTTATTACAGCTTTCACTTATTGTTGATGCGCAGTAGCCATCCTGATTGACGTCAGCAGCTGACATTGATGAAGTCGGGGTAGATTTTTTTATTCCAAGTAAAATGGAGGAAATCCTGAGTTCCCGATCAAAATGTGGGCTGACTTTGGGTTCAATTAGGGCAGCCCTAAACAGTTGTGGTTCTGCCCACAGTATACCCACAGTGGGCCAATGGCACACTAACTTCCAAAACTCAATCAGGCCAATATGGGCAGTCCATGCGCAGCCCTGTGGGCTAATGTGGGTTGCCCGGATTGGGCCCTCATTGGCCCGACATATAGGCCTGTTTGCTAATAAAACAGTTTAACTTAGTTACACAGGGAGCTGCCATCTTGTTCACGACTTCCAGAGCGAACTGGGGGTAGGGTCGAGTGGTACGAGTACACGAGTGGATAAAACAAGTGGACAGGGGTGTTCCAATTAAATCTCCGCCGACAAATGCAACACAGCATAGCATATCTAGCACCCACACAGGCTTTGACATTTTCTTCTTTCTTCACTGTGTACTTTCTTCAGTAAACATTTGTCTACTTTCTTCACCCAGTAGCAGTGATTAGAGTTTGGTGTGTGTTTGGTGGTGGGGCTCACTGTGTTCCAGTGGCAGTGAGTAGAGTTAGAAGTGTGTTTGGTGGTGGGTGACTCACTGCGCCTCGTCCTTCTGCTTCTGACGTGTCGTTTGGGCCTACCGCTATGGCGCTGACGCCGTACGTTACTGGGGTGCTCTAAACGCCCGTGTCACACAATCTGGGACAGAGGGTGTCACAGCGAGGGGAGGAGCGATGACAAGGCGCATGTGTGCCCCTCCCTCCCTGGGCACCTACACACTCAAGAGTAGTGTGTGCACCACCACCATACCTGCAGAGGCGCAAGCAATATGCCAAGCACAGCTCAAACGTTCTCATTGAAATTGATTCTAGTATATTTGGTTTGTAATACTGATAGGGTTAAAGTAATCCACTTTAGATTCCAAATCTAATTGTGGTGTGATAGAAAAGACTGCTGAATAAACTCCAATAAATAAATCCCTATTAAATCTAATATTCCTCAGATGCATGATTCGATCACACATTACCTGTCTCTTCGAAAAGAATGATTAGATGGAGTCTGACATTGTATTATATTTCAATTAACAGGTTGGTTGCCCCAGCTCTACTAATACAATGGCTGTAATATCCTCACTGCTTTTCTGATGATTGTGCCAGCAGCAAGAAAGATATCATCTGTATAAGTCTGCCACTCCAACTCACGATTAGGACTCTCATCTCCCTCAGATTTCTCTGCCTTTGTGACTCCAGCTAATACGAGGGTCATTTGGGCCTGGATGATTCTCTCTACCTCATACTGAACATGAATGCGAAGAGACATTAGTAGAGAACAAAACCGCTTTAACATGCATATAAGAGCAGCTCCAAACTATGCAGGTCATTTGATTTAGTGCAGGGACGTTACACTCAATCCAAATCACCCCCTACAGTGAGTATCTCCAGGTCCACCATGTTGCCAAAGTATGTTCTGAGTGCTGCTTGTGGTGCTGACTGAGTTCATTATGTGATTTCATTGTGGCCTCAAACTGGTATCATAAGAAAACTAGGAGACTAACCAAAACCAGAGCAGGCAGTGAGCGGATGGAAAGCAAAACTCTGATTTGAAAGGTTTGGCAGAAGAGGAGTGGTGCTCCTTGGCGTTGAGAGAAAAACTAGTCCCCGCCATGTTCTAGAAAGGGAGAGGCCATGAATAATGAAAAGCCTTTTCTCTCTGGTCTTCCAGCCGCCGGAGTGAGGCAGAACAGTCTGCCAAGATGCTGCACACATGTACCAGGGACATCAGGAACACCCAGTCCACGGCAGGTCCAGGGTCTAGGGTGGCCAAGGAAATTACACTCTATTCACTGTCTTCCCCAAGTGTGACTCTGAAGATGCAATACTTGTGCGGATACACCTGATACAATAGTAGATGTGGTACACAGGCCAGGGCTGCCATATTTGAACTCACCATACTGTACTATCCTGAACATTAAGGCAGATATGAGTGTACAGCTGCACTCCATCTTCCCAAGCTGCTCAGTAATGGCCGACAATATGAATAATGTAAAATATCCGCCACAATGATCTCCCAAAATAAGAAGCTCCCTTCTCCCTCAGTCAGGCTGAAGACTAATGTAGAAAGCTGAGTTATACATCCTCAAAATTCAAAGTGCATTAAAAGATCATCAATCCACCACCCTTATTTAGAGGGAATAAAATAATTTCATTTCAGCTTTTCACCTATAAGCTCTCGTTCACAGAGCTCAGGTTCACAGCTGAAAAGAGTGCCCACTGCTGGCCAGTGTCCATTTTTCAAACAGGAGAAGTGAAGGTCAGAATACTAATGAAAGGATATTATAGCCCCCCCTCCCCCGCATATCTACCAGTATCTATCTATCTATCTATCTATCTATCTATCTATCTATCTATCTATCTATCTATCTGTCTGTCTGTCTGTCTGTCTGTCTGTCTGTCTGTCTGTCCATCTAGAATCCCATAAAATACCCACATTGAATGACACAGAACATTCCAGAATGCCATGTGTCCTTACAAGCGTCATGTTGTGAGAACGCTTAGCTTTCACTTCATGCTGCTTGGTTCATGCATGTGACCCTGGGGGGTGGAGGGTGTCCCCCTTTTCCCCGCCCCCCCCGGACAGCCAGGACAGCTGAGGACCTAATCCAGACTCCTCACTCCCATCCAGCCAATCAAACCAATATCCGGGCACCTCATGTGAGCTTACGTGTTAGGGAGTGTGAACCCCTGTCAGTGTCCCACACTGAACTCGTCCTTTAACAACAGTGAAACTGTCCCATTCTCAGCAGATACGAAGCATATTTACTGTGCCAAAATCCCAGTGCTGTATATGTGGGTGTAGTTCCAGAGTGTGTAGTCAGTCACCCAGACAATTGCAAGTTTGTCCTGAACCAGGACGCCCACGGCCTGGGCTCTGTCCGCGTGCCCAGGACGGTGTAGTAAGGGGGGGCCAGGACGGGTGGGCCCAGGACGGTGTAGTAAGGGGGGGCCAGGACGGGTGGGCCCAGGACGGTGTAGTAAGGGGGGGCCAGGACGGGTGGGCCCAGGACGGTGTAGTAAGGGTGGATCTCGGGGCAGCATGGCGACGGAGCTGGGATGTAATGAGATACTGCAGCACTACAGAACCGTGTGCAGCACAGAAACTTGCCTGGAAGCATCAGGGAGTCCCGCTCTCACCCTCTTCCCCCCTCCATCACTCCCTCTCTCTCTCCTCCCTCTCCTCTCTCTCCTCCCTCTCCCTCTCCTCTCTCTGCTTATCCCGTTCCTATCCCTCCCTCATAGCGCTCAACTGCATAAAAAGATACAATGATATAAATTATATATTTTAAATTATATACATTATATACAATGATATAAATTATATATTTGGAAATTGAGTATTGGAGTTTATCTGTATTGAGCATAATCTTGGAGCTTGCAGCAACATTTCACTGTGACTGTACACCGTACATTACATGTGCCAAATAAAATGAATCTCTCTTTATATAATATGTAAATCTCATCTTATAATTAGTTTCTATTTTAAAGAAATAGAAAATCATATATTATGATAGAAAAATTAACATAACTTCAAAAGCATCCACCAGCCCAAGAGTAGATCAAGACGAACAGCTGCTTACCGTGTATGTGCGGTGTTTCCCTCAGGAGTAACTTCTCCGGTGGCTTCAGGACACTTTGAGATAAAGAGAGAAATAATCAATCCCTTAGAATTACTTTCCCTTTTTCTTCTTAGAATGAATGAGCCTGGACTACAGCATAGTCATATAGACACACCTTTACACCTCAGTCCTTCTGTTCACTCTGTCTCTCCTAGACTCTCTTTCTCACACACATCCGCATGCACATGCACCCCAAGACCGGAGCAGCAAATTGATAAGCATCAGCTCTGGGGAGGGATTGAAACTACACACACACACACTCACACAGACACTGCAGATTTTTTTTCTTTCCCTCTGGTCCACTCGCTCTGCCTCCTTTCTCCTGCTGTATCTCGCTGTGCTGCCTGCTCATTGGCTGAAGCTGCTCTTTAGTAACATGAGCGCTCTTCTTTAATTGGGAGGGGGCAGTTTTGTGGTGCATGAGAACCCCTCCCATCCAGGTCCTCTCTGCTCTGTTTTTTCGCTCCTCTGTTTTTCTTAAGTGCCCATAGAGAAGAATGCTGAGCTCTGCAATTTCATACGCATCGCGTAAAAAAAACAGAAGAGGAAATGGGAATCTGGATATGGAGGGAGGAGGGAGGGAGGAGGAGGGGAAAAAGAGAGAATGAGTGCAAGGAGGGAGAGGGAGAGCCGATAAGGAAGGAGATCAATGAGTTATAGGACGAAACAGGACAAAGCAGGACGAAACGACGGGACGGCAGTCGGGCAGAGGGTGGACAGGTGGCGCTGCAGGGGGAGGGGGCTGGACGGAGATCTGAGGCACGGTCAGGTGACGGAGCCCCGGCACGGTGAGGCGATAGAGCGGGTCAGACTACGGAATTATTGGGAGATCTCCCCGGCCGCAGAACTGATGAGCAGCTAGGACGCGCGCAGCAGAGCTATCTATCTAATGGCCAGGCAAGGGGGGCGGATGCAAAGATTCCGAAAGCCCAGTCTTCCAGACAGGAATACGGACGGAGGGAGGCAGGCAGCCGCATTGCGCGTAGCAGCTAATGCTTTTTCCTCATGAATTATTGAAGGTGCCCCAAGGGGGAGGCATGGAGAGTGGGCGGGGGCGTCGTGAAAGAGGCAGCAGACTCCAAGGCTCAGAACTAGGAGCACTCACTCAGGGGCAGTGGACTGGTCTCGCTGGCCGGGCGTGTGTCGATCACCATAATAATCACATAGCCTATTTTCGGTTCCTTTGCCCTTTTCAAGTGTCGTTCTAAAAGGCAACGTCATCAACGCTAGGCTGGCTGGATTTGGCGCATCTCTAGTTGTGCGGGTAATAATATAGCCTACAGAAGGCATTTTCCCATACAGCAGATGGATGAGCGAGTTTGACTTTGCGGTGTCAGATTCCGCCGCCCCGCCTTCCCCTCCCTTACATCTGCTCGGCCTCCATTGTCTCTCGGAGCACAAAGCGGCTTGAGATCAATATTACATCATAGGCTACAGTACCTCCACCATATCTGCAGCAGCTGCTTACAGGAGTTGGACGGCCGCAGCGTAATGGAGACCCATGATGGATTGCTTACAGAATCAGGAGCTTCAACTAACAAATGAAAAAAAAAACTGATTTGCACTGCTTTTAAGGCAGCCCAGTTCAGAGACGTCAGATGAAGTATGTTTCCCAGCCTATTACCAGGGCTGTGATAAAATGGCCAAATGTGAAAACACAATGTGACACCTTCACTGAATTATCGTGCAAAGTGCCCGTTCAAAATGCACTTGTCATGACATAGCTGAAACCCCTCTTCCATTAGCCTAGACCTAGAGTAGGCCTATGATGATTTATATGTGCTTGAAAGAATCTTGACAACAAAGTCCCCTGTTGCATTTCAAACTTGAAGTAGCTAGTGCTAGAAGTAGCTAGATGGCGGGGGCTGAATCCTGTCCGCCTGTTAAGGCTGTTGGTCTTCAGATCCAGTGAATATATTAAAAATAACTCTATTTCAGCCAATCAAACGTGAGTATGCATACATTTAAAAAAAAAAAAAAAAAAATACTGGATGGACAAATTACTTTGCATTTTATCAGTAGATGTCTGAGTTCTGGTCCAGCTCATGTCCAGGTAGTGTCTGGGGGACTGGGTCACATCTGGGTTCTGATCCAACTCGTGTAAGAGAGGGGTCAGCATATGGTACTGGTCCACCTTCATAAGGCTCTTGTCTTTATACCTCACAAACAGTGCCATAGGCTACCAGTTGTTTGCGTTCAAACGACACTCCTGCTGTCGGTCACTAAGACTGAATACTGATCTTCTATAATTATACTTCTTAAAGGAGTAGTAAAGGGAAAATGCATGTTTAGCCATGTTTTAAGGTTACTTCTGATCATATAGATGGGTTCGCCGCCTACGTCACAGCAGAGTGGGCACGCAGTCTCTAGGCAAAAAGCAAACAAACTCGCTAGCCACAGTAGCCAGGAGCTCCGTTTCATGTACAGTAGGACCCCACTCATCCTATTTGCATTTAAATCTGTCATAATAAACACGTACTGTATCCTACTGTGAATAAAAACAGACCTACTGTATGTAGACCTACATGTTGCCTGTAGGCTGTAGCCTACTGTCACGTTTAATTTCTTTGTTACTTTAATGTCGAGCGCAAAACGCAAACGAGTCTGCTGCGCGAGAGCTGCATTCCTTGGTATCCAGAAAGCGCGTCAGCAACCTGAAGCAGAGGAGTATCGAGTCATTTTTCGTTCCCAGTTAATGGACTTCAGGAACACAGACGTGTTGTAAGCATGTAGATTAGCCTACAGTATTTGTTAAATAATAGCCTACAGCCTAGGCCACGTTAGCCTACATCGGTTGTTTAGGCTGCAATAGCCTAAGACACGACAACTTGTCTGTCATTTCATTTATTTATTTATTTATTATCATTTGCTGTAATTATTCTAATGTTGGGTTGTTTTTAGGCTATACCATTTTGTTCTGCGAATACAATAGCCTATCGATGCAGCGTAGGCTAGGCCTCATTTGAGAATAAAGTACTGTATTTGATCAAAACATGCACTCAAGTGGAAATTCGTTTATTTTATTCTAGGCTACTGCCTATTATAGGCTAGGCTGTATGAGTTTAGTTGGCTATTTGATTGCAATTTTGATGTATTTTCACAAGTAATTAAGGGTATTTATGTCTATTATGAGTCTATATAAAACAAGTATACCACTTATTGAATTTGGTGCATTTTAACATAAGTTTCAGTCATCCGGACATTTCAGAGATACGAACGACATTCGGTCCCGTTGGGTTCGGATAAGTGGGGTCCTACTGTAGCTAATTATGCCTCAAAACTGCTGTGCTGTGAACTGTACAAACAGAATAGGACAAGATGATGGCCTCAGATTCTTCAGCATCCCCTCGAGATGTCACCCTTTTTAGAGAAACCGCCGAAAGCTGTGGCTTAAAGCCATAAAGAGAGCAGATTGGGGACCCGATGGTCCAACAAACACTCACACTTTTTTGTGGTGCTCACTTCATCTCTGGTAAGTTATCTAGCTAACGTCACCTCGGGGGGGGGTTCTCAGCAAATTACATTGATTTGACTGTTGGTTTAGCTATTTATTTGTTTACTTACCGGTAATATAAGATTTAAATATTCACATCTAGGACCCAGCTGGCACACGACCGACCTTCAACTTTGAAATATAGTTGGATTAATGTCAGTCGTCGTTTCAACCTTGACACAATATTGAATGCTCAATTGTTGAAAAAGGTTGATATAATACTTATAAATCAATTACATTTATAAATTTAATATATATTATTATTGATTTATAAATATAAATCAAATTCTGTTGAAGATCTGTACGTTGATGTACAACAACGTCAACATGATGTCTTCAACCTGCCTTATAGCCCTTAAATGCACAATATGGGTAAAAAGTGGCCCAACTAAGGTTTTGCTTTATATATCTTTGCAATAAATTAATTTTATTGGTCACAAATCCTTATTTTGCGCTTCCACAAAGACGTAAATGAGATTCGAACTTCCTTTCGTGGACATCCGAGGATGTCCTATTATGGACACCGTAGTTTCTTTGGAAATTTTGGTGCGGTGCATCATGCGTAATGTTTGTCTCGCACTAGCTGGACGTAGCTAGTATATACAAGCTGAGCAATGTGCCAGTCATTCCCTTGTTGTCCAACTTTTGCTGCTACTTGTAGATTGTAAGGTTAATATATTGTTTAGCTTGCTAGCTAAGTTGGTTTTGCTTTCGCGTTTTAACATAGGCTACATACTGGGTCGTATTGTGCTGCAGAGGTTGTCTGTTTAGAAAGCTAAAAGCTGTTACCAGCCGGCAGATTAACTGTGAGTGCCTTTTTCTGTAGCATTGCTCTATAGAAGTATGTCACAAAATGTGTTTGTGTGTGTGCATGCCAGTGCCACAAACACTTATTTTTCACATTATTGTTGGATTGATGTTGTTGCTATTTGCACAGTTGTCAGTGTTGCAACCCCATTCACTGCTGTTGTAGACCTACATGTGCATCTTGATTCTAATGTAAAATAAAATTGTATTGTATCTTTGTTCTCTGTGGCTACATGATTGAAAAGTAATCAGTTGAAACAAAGTTGCAGTTTCAACAGTGATGCAAAGTTGACTCAAAGACCTTAATTTGCCCATGTTGAAAAGTAAGCCGTTGAAACAAAGTTGGGATTTCAAAGTTGATTCACCTTTCAAATTCAACACATATTCAGCAGTGATTGTAAGACCTTAATTCACCCATGTTGAAGAGTAAGATATCAACGTTAATTCACCTTTAAAAATCAAAACCTAATCCAACGTTGATTCACATAGTCACATGACGTTGAATCACCCGTGAATCAATGTTGAAATGCCAGCTGGGGAGCCAGTTGAAATTAGTTAGTAACGTAGCTACCTACTAATCTATCAGCTAGCACTAGCTAGCGCAGCTGAACGTTAGCTAGCCCTAACGTTTACTATCTGACACCAATTGCAGTGTTTGTTTCCAGTTTCTCTGAATTAGCTAATGTTAGTGTACATTCTTGTGAAGCCCCTTCTCATGACCCACCACTGGTTTTCTTGTCAGGAGAACCATCTGTGAAAGTCCAGATAGATTTTGTCCCTTCTAGATTTTCTTATGCCACCAACAGTGAGCCGTTCTATGCAAGGTAGACATCTATAATGTATATCAAGTTGTGAAATGTTTTTTGCATTTGGGCAATTGGGTTAGCTTGTAGACTATAGTCAAAATTAAATACTAATTTCTGGTTGTGGTGTATTTAGATATGTCAGAAAGCGCACACAGGAAAACCTGGACTCACATGAGCCAAGATGCAACCCTGGAGGTTGATGGTCCTCCTGAAAATCATGAATGTAAGTTTTACTGTCCATATTAGAGGAAACTGTAATGTGTGTCTCTCTCTCTCCCTCTCTCATTCTCCCTCCTCTCTCTCTCTCTCCCACTCTCTCTCCCCAGTCCAGATCCCAGTATATGATGATGATGATATGAGGGTATATATTTACTGGGTATATTACTGTAGTAAATGAGTGTGAAGATCAAAGCCTGGTATGCTGACTTCTGATCTGCTGTGTGTGTGTGCGCGAGCATATACTCGCCTCATCAATTACCTTGACTGTTAGGCCTACATGTTGTAGATATAGCTTACTTGTCCCCATTTGAACTCAGATGTACAGTTAGTCAGCATTTTGTGCACATATGTGAATGATATAATGGAATAGGAATGATGTAAATAAATAAATAAGTATGTGTTGCAGATGAAAACACTGATGTGCATAGAGAACTACAGCAACTACACATGGTCTTGCTCTTCTGAAGCTGTGTCAGTGTCAGAGTCTGCGGTGGCTATGCTGGTTAAAACTGCAGCTTTTGGGAAAATCCCTCGCAACGCCTGGATGTCTTTGAGTGTGATAACTGTAACATTGTAAATAAAACCATCAAAGAAGGCCTATATATTACATTAACTTTCACAATTTCACTCAGAGTTCTGTTTGAACTTTAAGCCTTATCTGCACAGATGATTCAGTTACAGTGAAGTGTTTCAATTACATTGCATGGTACCTATAGATTATTAAAACCATGTTACCTTTTATTAATAAAAGCATAATTATACTTGACAGGTTTTGGACATTTGTAAGAGGTTGATCTGGTAAGGATGTTGCATTTTTAATAAGGCTGAAAACGTTTATGAAGGTGATAGGTCTATTCACCTTATTCACCATGGCAGCCATATTGGTCAGTCTGGGGTGCGGATGCGGAAGTGCCCGTTGACTTAAATGTAAAAGGTTCGCTGTAAAAACACCACTTCAAGAACCAAAATAGTCAAAATAACAGGCTGAATACACTACCGGGATTACAAACTCATCATTACCAGACTCTGTTTTTCACTGCCGTTGTTTTCGCGTTTGGAAATATATGGAGGTGAATGAGCCATAGTTGCATTCAATCACATGAAGCCAACCTACAGGATACATTAGTAAGGTGGCTTTTCATTGTTGTACTTAATTATCTTAGACCAACACTAGCCTACTCTGTCACTTACCCAGCCATACATGTGCAGTTGGCTGTCAGGATCCAGCCAATGTATTTGTGTACAAATTCGCCGCAAAGTATGAATCCTGTAGGGTTTTATTGATCATTTTATGAAATCCATTGACTTGTATTGAAGCGACCGTTGTAGATGTGTAGATCAATCCGCAGAGGGGATTCAGGAAGCGGAACTACTTAAGGTAGCTATTGTTATTGTTTATGTTGCTAGGCTACCTAGTTTGTGGAAGTTTACACACATATGTGCTGCGACTAAATAGTTATATGCTAAATATTTAAAAAAGCCTTTCCAGATGAACTAGAATCTTACTTTATGGTGAATTATATGTCTGAAAGCCAACTAACACCTCGGTGAGTTTCTTGTCTTTGAAATTGAGAGTTTACCATGTTTTTTGAATGATTTTTCAAGGTGCCCACCCACATCCATTGTATGACCAAAATGGTGGTAGAGCAATTATCAGACTTTCTCAAAAGTGCTAGTTTAATCAACGTTTTGATCTGAAACATTGTATATGATCATAAGTAACCTTAAAACAGGGCTAAACATGCATTTTCCCTTTACTACTCCTTTAAAGTCGCACAGAAATGAAAAAAGCATTCTGTCCCATTTTGGTTCATAATTGGTCATAGTGTTCCCCTATTCAACAATGTTTGCCAAAAAAAATTACAAAATTCTACTTTTGTTGTAATCTTATATCAAAGTATATAATTTCTTACTTCCTGGAAAACGGTAGGTCACGTGCAATTACGACACCAGGTACCTTCGATTTTAGGCAAATAATCTCACGACATCCACCCTGTCAATCAAAACGGATGTTCACGGATGTTCATGTCTCCTGCTTGAACAGCTACTGTTTATTGACAGAAGTCAGTTTCAAACATTCCCAATGAAAGTGTGTTTTGTAATAAAACAACAGCCACAAAAATTAAGCAGAAATACTTTTAATAAATAAAACAAATGAAAGGAAAGAAAAAAACAATTGGAAAAAAATGATAAGGAGAACTACGGTAAGGGCGGGGAATGTAAGGAGTTAATTTTGTGCCAAAATAATTTTTGCGCATGAAGGTAGATTTTTGAGTGCATGGCCCCTGACCTGCTGGTTCCACACGTCTGCTCTGTGTGTTCTTGGTGTCTCAAAGCTCTACCTCTGCTAGCAAGGGGACAAAGCTGCAGAAAACATGGCTGACCTCCACAAGAGGTACCTTCACAGTTGACAGGAAATCGTGTGATCTCAGCAACGTAAGTTGGCGTTCCTCGTGTCATTTTTGTGTGAATCTGCATTGCGCATGTAAAATCTAAACTAGAAAGTACATTCCCTGCAGAAAAAGTGAGGTAGGCTAGCTGACGCAGCCAGACTTACAAATTACTGCAAGTAGTACTACTGTATAACTAATAAGAACTATAAATATAAAAACTACTATGCATATTACTGCTACTAACTAACTACTAATACAACTTCTGATAGTTCTACTATATAAAACTACTACTATAAATACTACTGCTAGTACTACTATAGCTACTAATACAACTATTGCTAGCACTACTATAACTACTAACTACTATTAATTTAAAAACTACTATGAACTACTATAAATACTGCTAGTACTATTATAACTACGAATACAACTACTGATAGTACTACTATAAATAGAAACTACTCCAAACTACAAATGCTTGTACTACTACTAATACTACTTCTGATGGTACTAACTACTATAAATATAAAAACTACTATAAATACTACTGCTAGTATAACTAATACTACTCCACTGGATACTGAATATTGAATATATATATATATATATTAAACTCAGCTATTATGTTAAAATCAAATGTTGTGTTGGGTTGTTTTGATTAAATGGGTAGTGTGTTATTTTGGATATTTAGCCTTATTTGTGGTCTGTCTACCATGAACCCGAAACATAGAGACCATCATTTCACTGATCGTTACAGTATTGAGCTAGCTGCAGTTTCTATGCAGGCTCTCAATGGGCTGGGTTAGGGTTAGACTAAGATAGAGAGAAGATGGAGAGATGTGGAGTGGAGGGTAAGACTGAGATATAGAGCAGATGAAGAGTGTGTTGCTGTCTGTCTGCTCCGTTATCAGCCATGCCTCAACAAAACTCCCAGCTTCGCCTGGCCAAGATCCAGTCTGGGAGACGCAAACGCACGCATGCAAAATACACACACAGACACATGCACACACAGAGACACATGCACACATACATGTGCACACACACAAACACACACATACACACATACACACAGATATGACCAAATTTAACACAGTGATACACACCTCTACTATTCCTATCTATATTACCTTGACAGTATTGTACCTAAATCTATGGGCTTGACACATCTGAGAGCCAGTCATGTAGGAGTATCTGCTCCAAGTCTGGCCTCCTGACTGGGTTTGGAGCTAGGCACCACCTAATCAGTTCCTTGCAAGCTACAGGATCAGACATTAGAGAGATGATGTTTGAAACCAACATGGGATTGCCCGATTTTCAGTTCTATGATATACTATCTGTATTGATACAACGTAAGCTTGGCATTTGCTTAGTTTACGCTGTTCCATACTGTTCAAAAAGAGACATCTAAGCTCTCCTTCAAGCAACTCTTACATTTGGACACCCCTTTCTGGAAGCTCAGGCGTCCAGCCACAATCCCGCCCTTAGTCTTGAATGGCAGATCCCCACACACCAGGTGAAAAAGCAGGACTCCCAGGGACCAGACAGTGGCTTTGCGGCCATCAGTCCAACACCGTTCAGTCTCCTGCTTCCCTCACCCCAAAACTCTCGGTAGAGTCCATGCTTCAGCCGATCCCCGCAGCCAAAGTCAATGAGCTTGACCTTCATGGTGTCGATGTTTATGAGGATGTTCTCTTTCTTCACGTCCCGGTGGAGGACACGGCGGTCACGGCAGTGACGCACCGCCAGCACCACCTGCTTCATGATGGTCTTGGCGAGGTGTTCGTCCACCTGGCCCCCTGTCTGCTTGGTGTACTCAGACAGGTCCATGCATGGGATCGGCCTCTCCAGGACCAGGATGAACATCTTGGGCTCCTCGAACCACTCGATGAGTTCCAGCATGTTCTCACAGCTGGGAGGCTCACTCACGATCTGCATTAGGGCCACCTCAAGGGGCAGCCTGCGTGATGCTCCAGGCTACCGGGGGGGGTGGGGGGTGACAGGTGAGCGGGGAGTAGGGGTGACAGGTGAGGGGGGAGGTGGAGGGACAGTTGAGAGGAGGTGGTGGACCAGGTGAGGGGTGAGGAGATGGGAGGTGGGGGTCTACTTATGGATCGATAGAAGCTAGTGTGCATTTCAAGATGTATGGGTGGAACCTACTTCTCTAGGTGGAACTCCAGCATATATATGCTTGGAGAATTTAAATTGGCAACAGGTACTTATGGTGCTGTACGCAAAAATATACTGTACAGTGACCATACTTACAATTCTGATGTAGCGCTCCGATCTCTGCTTACGGACGTACTTAATAGCCACCTGGTTGAGGGGAGGAGGAGGGGCACATATTTGAATATTCAGCCCAATTCTAATGAGCCATACTGACCAGTTAATAACTTAAAAATAATAACTTTATTTGTATAGCGTCTTTCTTAACATAGTTACAAGGTGCTTTTACAGAATAAAATCCAAATAACAATTTAAAAGCAGCAAACAGAATATTGACAATACCTGAACCACAATAATCAAAAAGGAGAGCAAAGGCAACAGTAATAGAATAAATACAAGTACAATTACAAAGTGTAAAAAGCCAGTTGCCCAGTAGGGACTCTTTTACATTTCTGCTGACTTCTTTATTCAGGACAGGACATACTAGATGTACGGTATTTCCAGGCATGTTAATTCATGAAACAACTACTTTGCAAAGGGACTAAATATGTTGCTATTTAGCAAATGGATTTGACACTTGGAGGCCTGGTTTAAACACAAAAGCCGTGGTGTGGTGTGAATGAGGCAGGGGGGTGAGCAGACATGCAGAGGAGGAGGAGAGGGTGAACCTGTTTGCCGTCTGCCGTGCGCGTTCCTGCGTAGACGGATCCAAACCCGCCTTCGCCCAGCAGCTTCCCCACAGAGTAGCGGGAGGTGAACCAGTCTGCAAGACACACCTCCCAGGTTCACTCAATCTCCCCTTCAACCACTGTCATGTGACCTCACATTGATCATCTCCTCATGGAGAGACCAGGATGGATGAGTCTCTCAACATGTGAGGGTGATGGATGGTTGAGGTCCTACCTGTGCATGGAGGGTTGCGCTGGGCCTGGGATGGCTGGTCTGAGGAGCTGGGATCTGAGCTCTGGTTTGTGGGGGCAGGGCCTCTCTTTCCCTTTTTGGAATATTTAAGGGGTTTGTTCTCCTCCTCCCTGGCCCTCTTTTGACCTCTCTTGGCCTGGTTCTCCCTGAGGGGAGGCAGGATGGTCTGGTTCTCCCTGAGGGGAGGCAGGATGGTCTGGTTCTCCCTGAGGGGACGCTGCGGAAGCCTGCGCTGGATCATGGCCATTGCTCTGGTCTGCACAGGTATATTTTAATGTTTGTTTTAATTAAAACAAAAATAAATATACACGTTAGTGTTGATACTTCAGTTTTATATTTGTTCAGTATTATATTTGTTGATCATGTAATTAGCGTAGCATATTACACATTTTAATTTCCTTTTCAATACTATTAATCAAATTGACTCCTCTGACTGATAATACATATTTGCTTTACATACAGACTCACTTTGAATTTAATCAACCTACGCCGGATACAGTGTCCAAGTTCCTTCAGCTTCCTAGCTACGGGCCAGTCAGGGCAAGCCTCTGTCTCTGTTATCCGAGCCTTTTTAGATGGACCTTCACCATCATCCTTTAATTGAGCTCTGCGCTTTCTGTTCATCCTGAACTATTCTACATTCATTAAAACAGACATGATTTTCAATAACATTCTGATGCCATGTTAGATCTGTCATTTGCCATTTCACACTAAGGCTGATCATCAAACATTTTAATTCAAGGTAGACTAAAGGAGTCTACAATTAAGTATTTCTGCAATTTCATATTTTCTTTAGTAGTCTGTTATTATTCATCCCAGACATTTCCTCATATCACTAGTATGTTTTTCTTTCTGATTTACTGATGTCTTATTCAAATACATAGAGAACCTACCATGAGCGCTGTAGATCTGAGAGGTAATATGATCATAATGTGTGCATGTCAAGTTAGACCATCATCATGGAATGTCCACTATTATGACGTCATAATACCCATGCAGCAACATGATCATAATGTGTGCATGTTAAGTTAGAGTAGTAGACCATGATCATGGAATGTCCACTATTATGATGTCATAATAGCCATGCAGTTTGCGTCACCAGTGTCAATCAATAGGCCTACCTGATGTTGATAACGGTTTGGCTTAGCCTAGTCTGTAAATCTGTATGCACCATTAATTTAATTTAATTGAAATAACGGGTAACACAAAAAAAAAGTCACTCTATGTTGAAACATTTCAACCCTATTACCCTGCAGAATTGCTACCAAAAAAAAAAAAAATGTATTTGATGCAAGTTAGCTAATCTCGCGATACCTTATCACAGATCTCCGACCAAGCATCTGAAACTCTTTATGGACGGCTATGCTCTTCTGAACAATGGGTCAAATGACCCAGTCATGGACGAAAGAGTAGGCTGTATCTATGGTGACATGTAGATCATTTCATGAATGTTAATATTTCCTAAAACATCTTCAACATCACAATGCAGACATGTGCAAAGGCCCCATCTGTGCATCGATAAGCGGAAACGTCCGACGCCGGTCCGGAGGCGATCAAGCCTCACCCACGCCGGTCTGGGTAAGTCCATCCCGGGAGGGGAAGGACCGGCAGCCGGGATGAAATCACAGAGTCTGGAGGTGTTTGCCTCCCACTCCGCATACCAGATGTGGTCCGCCCATCCTGTCTCGCTGATGCCTGCATTGCTGCAGGAGATCCCGTGCGGCAGGCACAAAAGTTTGTCTCGACTTGAGATGCCGGGGAGGCTCCGCTGTTGCAGTGACCCTGTCGTGGAGCAGGAGGTTCGGCAGGCAAGACGTGCTGTGGTTCCTGTGCAGCGGAGGCCAGCGGGCTGGATGCCTGCGAGGATGGGAAGGTTCTTCTGCTTCTACTTCTGTTGTGTTCCTCTCTCTCTAAGCTGCTGCTGTTCCTCCACTCTCTCTAGGCTGTTGTGCTTCTTCACTCTCTCCAGACTGCTGCTGTTTTTCCTACATAACAATGATTTAAGTAAAATTTTGATTTTCTCCTGTAAGTAGGCTACCGGCAAGTAGGCCTACCCCATAGGCTAATTACCTGTACAAACACCTACGCTGTCGTGCACTCCACAATACGTCCCCTCTGCACCGTAAGTAACCCGTACCTACCTGTAAGTACCGGGCAGGCTACTTACCTGTACCGGGTAGATTAAGTAGCCTACTAGTAAGTACCCCGTACTTACCTGTAGCCTAAGTACCGGTATACCCCGTACTTACCTTTAAGTACCGGGTAAGTACCGGTACCCCGTAGCCTACTTACCTGTAAGTACCGGGTAAGTACTGGGAAAGTACCCCGTAAGTACGGGGTAAGTACCCCGTACTTACCTGTACACGGTAAGTACCCCGTAAGACACTGATAAGTTATAGTTATAGAGCGCTTTAAAAACAACCACGGCTGCAACAAAGTGCTGTAGTCTACATGAGTAATCATAAATACAATACAAACAGTAACAAAACAATGAAACAATAAAAGACAGTAGGGCAATTAAAACAGGAGCAAATAAGTCTCATGCCAGGTTGAAAGCCAAGGAATAAAAATTGGTTTTAAGACTAGTTTTAAAAATGGACGGTAATGAAGCCTGTCGAATGTGCAGGGGTAGGTCATTCCATAGCTTGGGAGAAGCGACTGAAAAGGCTCTATCTCCCCTGAGCTTCCGCTTTGACCTCGGTACCTCCAGGAGCAGCTGGTCAGCTGACCGGAGGCATCGGGCAGGAGCATGAGGATGGAGCAGCTCAGAGAGGTAGGACGGGGCGAGACCATTTAAAGATTTAAAAACAAATAAAAGAATCTTAAAATGAACTCTAAAGTGCACAGGCAGCCAGTGGAGAGAGGCCAAAATTGGTATTATGTGCTCCCTCTTTCGTGTACCAGTTAAAAGACGGGCAGCAGTATTCTGAACCATCTGGAGACGTGCAAGAGAGGCCTGACTCCAATATAAAGTGTGTTACAGTAATCCAGCCGAGATGTGATGAAGGCATGGATTACTGTTTCAAAGTTCTGACGTGCAAGAATGGGCTTGACCTTTGCCAACTGCCTCAAATGAAAGAAGCTGGACTTGACTACTGTAATGATTTGGCGATCCAGTTTAAAATCAGTGTCCATCTTAAAACCCAAGTTCGAGACTGTTGGCTTTATATACTGCGCCAGGGGGCCCAGGTCAACAGGGGAGAGTTCACGTGCGCCGTTGGGACCAAACACCATCACTTTAGTTTTATTTTCATTAAAACTTAAAAGTGTAGGACCATCCAGGCTTTAATATCCTTGAGACATGACAGAAGAGGTTGTATTGCTGAGGCGTCTTTCTTCTTCAGTGGCACATATATTTGACTGTCATCAGCGTAGCAATGGAAAGAAATACCATGCTTCCTGAGAATGGAACCCAGTGGCAGCAGATACAGAGAGAAGAGCAGGGGCCCTAAAATTGAGCCCTGTGGAACCCTTTATGACAGAGGAGCAGAGGAGGATTCTGATCCAGCAAGGCTGACACACATTGTTCTATCTGCCAGATAGGACCTGAATAGTGTTTCAGGTGGGATCCTGGGAATCCCGGGTAGGGCACCTGTCATTTCCCTCCCGGGAAATGGCACGGGACCAGCCTTCCCGGAGGTTGTTTTTTTGGGCTGGAAATTAACCTAAAACAATTAATAAACACTCAATATATTGTGTGAAATGTATTATTTTATTCTTAGATAAGTGGGCATATGAGCTATGTTTATTTTATTTTTTAAAGTTATGCGCGCAGATTCAAAGAAAAAGAAGCACCGGTTAGTTTAAGCCCTGCTACAACGGTGGATCATAGGCATCAGCAACTACAGCGGTGGATCAGAGGCAAACATGCACTGCATAGTGTGCAGTGTCACTGTCTCACGTAGGCTAATAATAATAATAATAATAATAATGTAGGCTAGCCTATTATAATTGCTGTAGCATATTAACCATGATCTAATAATACAATAACAACAATAATAGTCTACCAATAGCCTGCTTATGAATACAGCAGAGGAGGCTCGTCCATTGAGGCAGGGGAGGACAGTCCTCCTCAGTTTTTGGAGAGAAGAGAGGGATTAAAATATAAATATATGCATTTATTTATTTATAATTCATATTTAATATTGTCTCAGTTTTGTTCATACATCAGGTTTTCCCTATGGATAAAAACCCATTATTGAAATTCTAAAGCTCCAACACTGACATCTATAACATGCAGATGGAGCTTCCATAGATATCTATGGAAGGGAGGCTAGCCTGCCTTAGGGCGGGTTCTTTTCTCTTAAATCAATGTAATGCAATTTTTTCATGCTAATTTGTGATTGGCCAAAACGCTGAAAAATTACCGCAAGGGAGGCTAGTACTCCGGCCCTGAACAGGATTGAGATATTGACATTTTGTTAGTCCAATCACATTCCCGATTCCAGATTTACCACAGTGAAGGCCGCCGATTGAGTCGGCGTGTTTCTCTTCCTTGTGCCATTGGAGACTTTTTGTGTGTTCGTAGCTCCATAATATAATACATCCGAAAGTATTATGGGACATATTATACATCAAACTGTTCGTCTATATGTCTTGATTCTAGCCATCTAAATATCTAAGCTGATATAAATACTTTTTGAGGTAGAGCCGTCTGAACACGACAGTTCCACTGGCAGGCTACAGCCGGTAACGTTAGCTACGATGTGCACGTCAGGCTAACTGTCGGCAACTCATCCAAAACATTTCTAGAGACTGGTATCATATCCACATTCAACCGCTGAAACCGGAATTGTCCAAAAACCTCACCCTGGACTCCGGTTTCAAACAAACATGGTTTCAGGGGCCCGAAAGCGCGGTTGCATGTGGACGAACAGTGCAACCGCGAAGACAAATACACGGTTGCAAAAGTACACGGGCTCGTGTGGACAGGGCCTGGGTCGCAACACCGGATCGGAGAAATGCACTGAACAGCCTGGCTCCTGCTTGCGTGAGAATTGATCGCTTTGTGGTGCTTATTCCTCATCTGTGTTCTGATAATTGTAGGCTATAGAAACATAAGAGTGGCAGCTTTGACAGCAACCCAAATGAGCTAATCCCATAGTTATACCATTGCTAGCCATGAGCAACTATTGGATACTGCATTTGCTGTGCAACGTATTCCATTGTCCAGTTGTCATATCTATTTGCCAACAAAGAGCCAGCCAGGCCCCCAGGATTCGAAATCTAAAGTGAAGCCCTATTGAACCGCGCCATCTTGGCAAATTTTTAGTAATTTGGCTATTTCCGGTGACTTTTGTACTTGCACAGTTGTGCTTTTCTGTCCTACGCGCGTCCACAAACAAGTTCACGTTTATGTGAAATGCAATGAAATGAAAACCGGTTTGCATATTAACCTGTTTTTGTCAAATATATCCATTGGAGACATTATTTTTTTTAATCCAGGCATCTTAGTTTTAACAGGTTAATTATAGCTGAACATGTTTTGTTTGCTAGTAGATGGTATTCATTCCGTTCGCAATAACGTTATTGCAGCCAGGCTAAATTCCTCCAGGGAGCCAGTGACAGGCGAGTTGAAAAGCCTCACTCCCCACCAGCAGGAGCTTTGGCCGATCTCGGATAACCCCCTGAGTTTGTGGCTGCTATTTCACACTCGCCCTTGATCAATCCCAATACCGATCCATGGTAATCCATATTGATTCATTATTACCATGGATCGGTATAGGGATTGATCAAGGGCGAATAGCAGCCACGAACTCAGCGGGTTATCCGAGATGCGGTAGCAGCGGCCAAAGCTCCTGCTAATGCTAATCTTTATTAGCATTTTCCATCCATACAACGACAATACAATAAAACAAAAAACACAATAAAAACTAACAATAACAGCTTATGGGTACTTCCATCAAGTCACAATGCAGCTATTTTCTCTTACTCAAATATTTCAATTTCAGTATTAGTGGTATCATCACACTTCCTTCTATAATCCATCCATTTTTCCATCTCCCTCAAACTTTCCTTCCTGCATCCTCAATGCATGCGTGAACTTCTCCATAACATAAATCTCCTCCACAACACCCAGCCACTGCTCCTTGTTTGGGCGTTCCATCTTATACCAAGCCCTCGTTATTGTCTTTTTACTAGCAACCAATAGTACTTTCACTAGGTATCTGTCCCCTCCTTATACATCATCATGTGTTATGTTTGCCAAGATACATATTCAAAGCTGATAAGAATGAGAACCAGTCAAGACCCCACCACAAAATGAGGACCCAAGCCCTCAGCCCCCTCCCCGTCATGAGGGTTACCAGCGGGGCCAAAGCGCCCGCGCTGAGGTCATGCACCAGCTATGAAGACACAAACAAGTAAGGTTCACATTGTTACCATTTTATTGTCTGTTGGTGAGTGACTGTGTGAGGTGTGTGAGTGCGTTTGTGAGTGAATGTGTGAGGTCCGTGAGTGTGGTAGTGAGTGACTGTGTGAGATCCGTGACAGCATGTGTGAGGGAATGAAGTGCACTGAGGATGTCCTGTTGGCTCTGGTGGTGTAGTGTGGTGACCTCCACCAACTGCTGCACAACTGCCCCAATCCTTTCTGCCATGTCCCTCTGGGCCCCTAGGGTCCCTGTATGGGCCTCCAGCACAGCGTCTGAGAGGAAGCCCAGACGGTTTCCCTCAGGGACCCTTGAGGCAGGGACGCTGGCAGCCGGAGGTGGAGGCGTGGGCGGTGGAAACGGAGGTGCTGGAAGTGGAGATGGCACTGGAGGTTGTGGCGCTGGAGGTGGAGGCTGCAACCGGCTGGGTCACGACCGTCAGGTCAAGGACCACTGCAGACTCCCCCTTCTCTGAGTCCCACCCCACATCAGTGTCATTTTCTTTGAGTTTGTCAGTAAACTTTATTTTCCATTAAACATTTCATTATGTAGCCATATTCATTTGATATGTTTTTCTGTTGGCAGCCAAATAAATGCTTAAGTGTGATTTACCGGGTGATTTAGATGAGAGTCTAAAAAGAATTTCCCAGAGGGGAAAATGTTTAGTGTGGTCTAACATTATGAAGTGATCATCTGTGTTATCGTTCCCTGTTTTTGGTCCTAAATCAATCATAGCCTACCACAGAATGTTTGGAATGTTTGCTTTCCTCACAACCACATAATACAGAATGTCCGTTCAGCTGCTACCTCACCACCTATATAACCCTGTTTGTTCCTGTCTTCTGTGCCTTGTGCCATTCGTTTGTGTGTGCTGCATTTAGTATTGACCCTTTGTTAAATTAGTTGACTGTTTGTTAATCTTAGCCAGTAGCCACACTATCCTTTGTTGTCTTAGTTGTTTGTCTATGTTATGGTCCTTATACTTGTATATTAGTTTTCTGTTAAGTTTGTTAATTATTCCTTGGTTTCGTAACCCGCCCAGGGGGCAGGGGACAGGCAAGCTACCCATGGGTATACACAGCTCACGTAGTTTACATCCTGTAATGTACACCAGGTTAGGAGCGTGTGCCACCTTTGTAAGTTTTCATAGTTAGGGAAGGTTTTTGGTTAGGCAGGTTAGGGAAGTGGATTTTACTGTGTTCTTTTGTTTGCCACCGTTCTTAGTCCCTTTGTTCCCTGTGGAGTAGGTATTTTGTGTTAGTAATAAATATAATTTTTATATATTTATTCTGTCTACTGCCTCCTGTGTCCTGCCTCACTACGCCTAGCACACCACGCCTTCTAGGGGGCGTAACACTTCCGAAGATTTTTTTTTTTCCTTGCGTGGACCTCACCAACAAGCACATGCACCTGGGTGATATTCTGAATTCGGTGCACTTTACGTCCTACAGGTTTACCTCAAAGATTTTAAAGTAATGTAACCCATACAATGCGTTTTAAAGCAATAAATGGATAGATCCATGTGTCTTTAGATTATAACACACACACACAAAATAAAATGTTTTCAAATTTTTTATGGGTTGCTTAGGAGTAGATGACAGCCAAATGTGCATGTCCCCACTGACCAAAGCTACTTTTTCAGTGAATATAAAACGAATAAAAATTGCAATTAAACCTACGTGTTTTCTGCTAATATAATCACTTGGCTGTCTTCTTCAACCAAAATAAATCAGAAAAAAATACATTAACTCTTTATGAAATGGCAGTATTTAGTCATGTCCCCCAGTTTAGTTCAACCCCAAAACAGCATACCAATTTCCCCCCTTTTAAAAATAATGGTTCAGTCCAACATCCTCAGCATTCAGGAAGTGACATCACTCAAGTCTTTTCAAGGTCATGCTGTAAAGAGAGTTAAGTGTTAGCATATTTTCTTACCTATATTTCATTGTTTTTACTGTCAGATTGACATCGTCAAGCTCAACCTTTCAACACTTACATAAATAAATGATAGTTAACTATTGTTTAGGAAAAAACAAAGTGTTGAAAAATATTAATTTCATGATTTCCTAATGCCAAGTGGTGCAACATACCCTAGCTAATTATGGACTTAAGGCTACTTTTAGCTAAAATCTTCAACCCCGTAACATTCAACCCCATAACAAAAAACACTGTTATGGGGTTGAATTATTGTTACGTGGTTGAAAGTTGGACAGTTCTTATGTCCATTCAGTTGGAAAGATGTACAGTATGTGAACTGGGTAACACTTTACATTAAGTGTTTTTAACTACTGTGTAATTACATAGTAATGAATGCATTTATTACATAGTAGTTACAATTAATTACTACGTAAATACTATGCATACTATGAAAATACTATAGTGTAGTCAGTTTTTTCCTCTTGTCTGTTTTAATGAATTCATCCAAATCAATTTCAATTTAATTTGATTAAATGTGTCATTAATTTCTTAGGAAAATAAATCCATACAGAATTGAAATATTGATTCACTTCAACTCTGTTACAGTGAGTTCAACCCTGTTACAGTGAGTTCAACCCTGTTATTTGATAGTTTTTCATACATTTTTGGATAATAATAAGAAATATTAGATAAATGTTTGTTGAACTGTATGTAGAATGTAGAGGACAACCCAAAAATATATGAAAGCCTAATCGGATCCTAAAGTTAATGCATATTTTCATAATATATGAAGACCGTTTTTACATAAAGTTGCCATATCCTACTTGACGGTCAAATATTTTAATATTTAAAATAAAATAAAATCTTTTTCTTATAATAAGGTATTTTAAACAAGGACAGATGATTACCAATATTTTAATTCAAAACAACTTAGGTGACAAAGAAATGCCTAATAATGTTTGGGATTTCATGCCTAAGGTGGGGAAATTTTCCGTGGCGTTTTTCCATAAATGTAATTGTCTTGCCTTTGCTCCACGCTATCTTATTATGTTGGTTCCTTCCGTTGAACCACGTTGTGCATTGTCATGGTTTTAACCATATACAGTATGGTTGAATTTGTGCGTGTAGAGGGTGGAACATGAAGCGCGTTCACGTCCGCACTCTTCTAGGACACCGTGGGAGAGAAATCGGCGCAGCAGCGTGTACGCCATGTTTGATAGATCTGAAAAGCGTGTAAATATTCTCGTCGTAGGCGGCAGTCCGTCCTTTTCTCGTTTTCGTCGTACGCTTTTACACCTGTATTTACACGCTCTTTGATAAATGAGGCCCCTGGGCGGCTGCCCATGTTGCCCATGCCTAAATACACCACTGTGACCCGGGAAGAGGTCAGAAAATTCCCGGGAATTAAAATTGGCTAAATCCGGGAAAATCTGAAACACTAGACCTGAACCATTCCAGAGCACTACCAGAAATACGCACTAGGTGCTGCATTCGGGAAGCTATAATATTGTGGTCTGTAATGGATTTTAACTGATCTAGTCAAAAAAGGATTTACCAAGATTCGCTCAAAAGGTTAAGTCTGGTTTATTGAGGAAACATACGAGCGCAAGGACTTTCTGGACAACGCAACAAGAGTGGTTTATCCAGAGAAGTGAAGCCTCCTGATCTTGGGCTGACTTTTATTCAAGCAAAACACAGGTAAGGCACTTCCAGGATGTGATTGGCTAATCCATTGTACGTCATATGAAATGGCAGGCGTGGCCGAGAATACAGACATGTGACATGAGAAAAGGCGGCAATTTCTTGGACACAAAAGGACAAAGGATGGTTATTCTGGAGTAGACATTTCTAGGTGTGTGGACCTCCTTGGATCCACCGTGTCTATGTGAACGGTTGAGGGAGGTGGTGAATTACAAAAGGAGAGAGAGAACAAAGGTTTAAGGTGTTTGGAATAGGCCAGATGTAAATTCTATAACAATCCCCCATTTGTGCCTGACCAGGCACATAAAAATCTAATATAAAAATCCAAACACAAAGTGTAAACATTCAGCTATGCTTTGCCCTTGAGATCTCTGGTTCGGCTGCATGGACCGTCCTCTCAGCTACTTTTGACAGCTATTCCACACAGGCCAGAATGCCATGGTCCTGATTGTTCCATCTTTGACGGGTAGGTTCACCCCGCTACTTCTACTTCTCTTCCATGTTTTCTGGCCTCTTCTCAGGCAGCTGTCTGCGTGGTGAGTTGAATCTGGTACGGCCCCAGGTCGCGGATCAGGACCCAATGGCCTGGTTGAAGATGATAAGAAGAAGCCCTCTCTGGCATCCGGAATGGTCGCCTTCCCTTAGTGGGGACTTCATACGGGGCAGGTCGGCAATGTCTGAGAGACATGGGAGGAGAGACCTGTGAATCCACAGATGAGAGAGACAGCAGAGACAAAACAGAAGAGCAAGAGGAGAGTCCTCTGGTCTGGTCTGGTCTCCCTGTTCCCCTCTTTGGTCAGGAACCCCCTCTTTGGTCAGGAACGGTTATCAGCAGTCTGTTGAAGATACTCAGAAACATCGTTAAGTGCAAGCCACATTCTATCATCCCCTCTTCCTGGCAGGAGATGATCCTGCTTTAGGGAAAAAACGGTGTTATTCAGTCAGGAAAAACTTAAACAGGCCGTCTGTTCAAGTGTCGTTAGAGCCAGTCGGGCTCGTCAGTCTATGTAGTTTGTCAGTGGGGACCTAGCTTTTGTCCATTTACCGAATCGGACAGTAGCAGGGATCTAGGCTCTGCAGTAGCCTACAGTGACATCAGGGGCAGTGTAAGAATTACTTTAACACGCCCAGTCCCCAGTCGTGATCAAGGCAATTGGATTTTGCTCTTAGAATTTCTCTCGCGATTTTATGAAATAAAAATTAAATAAAAAATATTCTCGTCTCAACAAAATAACACCCCCTAAGGGTGAAAACAAAATTCCTGAAGTCAGGATAAAACAGAGATGGGGAAAAAAAATGCATCACTCAAATAAAATAACACTAAAATGTTCAATTATTATTATCAATTATCCAACAGAGTATTTGGCACGCTTCGGAAAAAATGGTCTCTTCCCTATGTCATACTTATCTGTCGCTCACGGTGAGTCGGTGACATGGCGTTGGCCCTGCATCCCACGAACAGGCCGGTAACCTCCATCTCCACCTCCGGTCCTGTGCCCGTTTCCTGGTTCGGCATTCACCCATCACTCCCGGAACGACAGTTGTCTGTAAAAAACACTCAGAAAAACACTCAGCCCCGATGAATGTGCCTCAAACTATAAACATGAGATATTTAACATAAACATTAAAAATATATAATTGGGTTAGGAGATGCTGTATTCAGATTAAGGTATTTGACAAATATGAACAACCTTCTCTTCATCCTGCACAGCTGTACTATCTGACGGTCCCTCAGTTAGACTGTCTATTCCTGGCCTAGTCATGACTGTTTTGGGTTGTTCACTCCAGCAGGTGGCGCCGAATCCCAGGTTGCAGGATTCTCCCTTTCATTTTGCCTGCGGTAACTGTGACATTCTCTAATCCAGTGATCCGGTTCACCACAATGAAAACATGCATCCTCATTTCTGTCTTCCAGCTGTCTCAACTGAGCAGCTTGTAATCTGGCTGCACCTAGCTTCATTTCTTTCAACTCCCTCTTTTCAATGTGATCACGAAGACGCTCCGCATAGCGGAAATGATCAACAACTTCTTCGAGAGAAGTCGACTCCCAGGTGTGGCACGTCAACCTAACTTGGTCGGACAAAGAGGAGAGAGAGTTATTCATTAATTGTTGTTTCAAAATCTTTTTATAATCGGCGTTCGCTTTGTCCATGCCACTCTATGCGGCGAAAACTGATTCTAGCCGTTCCCAAAATTTCTCGAACTGTTCATCGGAATTTTGTTTGCAATATGTGATACGGTCCCAATCCATCTTTTTAGGGAATCGAGTTTTGATTCTGTTCAACAGCGCAGCGTTTTGGCCATTAAAATCGGCATGAGAAAAAGGCAACGTAATGTCAAACGGATCTTTCACATCTCCCCATTTTAACCCAAGGCAGTGTCTCATGATCATGGCGATTTCTTCTGCGTGAGGCTCATACATTCGAACTAAACTGTTAAAAAGATTCTCGAACTCGTTCATGTCTTTGGTTGGATCGGGCAAGGTTTTAGCTACATCACGCAGTTCATCAGAACGCCACGGTCTATAAACCCTAATCTCTGGAGTCCAGGACGCGTAACCAACTGCATCATTTATTTGAGAAGGGCGAGGAACAGGATTTGGGCAGCGTACCATTGGGGCTAGAAGTTGCGGTCCCTCTAGATTATCACTAGCCAGTTGTAGTTGTTCCAAATTGAACTTAGCCTCAGATATGGCTCTAGCCAACTCTTCCTTCCTTATCTGTTCTTGTTTAGTGTAATATCTCGTAGAAGATGCGATAGCATGGACGGGAGAAGAGGGTGGACCTGGAAGTACAGGTCGGTCGGGAGAAAGGGGCGCGCTTAATTCGTATTGCGGAGGCGCCTGCATGGCCGGGGAAAAAAGATCGGGTGGCGCAGAGGCAATACTGGGAGGGGATATGGCAGAGAGAGAAGGGACGTGGCTAATAATGGCGGGAGCATGAAAAGGGGGGAGAACGACAGCCTGGTTAGGTGGTGTGATCACGGAGCAACGAGTCGAGGGGGAAAAATCTAGGTCAGAGTGATTCGATGGGGGAAGCGGCGGAGACGCCGTCGGCTGTATAGTTTCTTTGTCTCTCTTCTCTGACCTCAAAAACCCTTCCCGCGCTACTGACTCCCAAATTTTAAACGCAGCCCAATCAATGGCATTACCACTTTTCCTGCCCAACTTAGTCTTCTCAAACGCTTCTAGTTGAGCCCTAACGTTGGCCAAAGCTTTAACGCTAAGAGTACCAAATGGAGACGGAAAACTGCTATGCTTATTCCATAGCTGAATCTGCCAACAGGCACTAGCAGAATACTTTAGGGCAACAATTTTAGCTGGACCAGACAATTTAAGAATATCAAGCGATGAGCTAGTAGTGGAACCCATAATGCACAAGAATACAATCTAAAATAGCAATGAAACTCGAATACACAGGAAATAGAAACAAAGACACATTAAACCGCTTAGTAACTCACCCAGCAACTGGTCCTTTGTTGTCCCTCTGGCTCGGGCGGGATCACCGGGAGAGCGGAGTAGTTGTTGTTTCCTTTGTCTCCCAGACAACCAGCTAGCCTACTGGAAATCTAGCAGTTACGATTTAACAGTGTACAAAATGTGAACAATCCCTACCTGGATAATAGGCGCGCTTAACAAACAATACAAGGCAAGAGCCGAAGCTCAAAAATGCAATCAAAAATCCCACTGAGCTGGCGAAATAGCGCTAGACAAACACAAAGACAACACAACCCCGTTCGGGGACAAAAACAGACACTGGAGATTAGCTGGTAATCGCACTCACTGCGAACTTCAACCCTTTTGGGAATCGCACTATCTGCGAACTTCAATTAGGCCTATTTGGAAATCGCACTCACTGCGAACTTCAACCCTGTGGGAATCGCACTATCTGCGAACTTCAACAATTTGGAAATCGCACTCACTGCGAACTTCAACAGGTTCCCTTCTGTGCTAATTCTGAAACATCAAACTAAAACAACCCAAAACGTTATCACGTTTCAACGTTATGCACTCTCACTTCTTAACTACAGCCGAGCCAACAAACAATCTAAACTGTAGTCTACATCAACTATAAGGGAGCGAGTCCCAAAACCAAAATTACACCTCTTCTGAAGAGAACCCCGGTAGCCTAAACAAGGACGAAGTCAGAGAACAATGCAATATCACCAATCCTAAACTGCCACTGTTAAAAACAACGCCTTAGATCGCCACCACCTTCCCCGGGTAGTTTGCTTTCAACAATACGCCAGACCCACAACACAATCCGAAACGAAAACAAGGCAAATACAACTCAAAACCATAAGAGGGTTCGTTCAAACGTACCTGTGAGTTCAAGAAGCCAGTGGAAGAACTTAGGAAATAATCTCAGCGTGCGCTCTGGCGCAAGAGAGAAAATTGACTTTCCGAGCCCACTATGGACCGACACGTCTGTCGACCAATTCATCCACTGGAATCCCGAAGCAACACGCAGGTAGTCCTCCCTTTTCGCCATTTCCGTCGCCAACTGTAATGGATTTTAACTGATCTAGTCAAAAAAGGATTTACCAAGATTCACTCAAAAGGTTAAGTCTGGTTTATTGAGGAAACATACGAGTGCAAGGACTTTCTGGACAACGCAACAAGAGTGGTTTATCCAGAGAAGTGAAGCCTCCTGATCTTGGGCTGACTTTTATTCAAGCAAAACACAGGTACGGCGCTTCCAGGATGTGATTGGCTAATCCATTGTACGTCATATGAAATGGCAGGCGTGGCCGAGAATACAGACATGTGACATGAGAAAAGGCGGCAATTTCTTGGAGACAAAAGGACAAAGGATGGTTATTCTGGAGTAGACATTTCTAGGTGTGTGGACCTCCTGGAGGCCACCCTGTCTATGTGAACGGTTGAGGGAGGTGGTGAATTACAAAAGGAGAGAGAGAACAAAGGTTTAAGGTGTTTGGAATAGGCCAGATGTAAATTCTATAACAGGTCCACTGTATCAAACGCAGCAGTTAGGTCCAGCAGGACAAGAATTACATTATCACCAGAATCATTGGCCAGGAGGATGTCATTAAAAACCCTAAGTAGAGCTGACGCGGTGCTATGCAGTGTTTTAAAACCAGACTGAAAAACCTCCAGGATATTATTATCGTCAAGAAAACACTTCAACTGGGAATAGACAACTTTCTCTAAGATCTTTGAAATAAAAGGCAGCTTGGAGATGGGCCTAAAATTAGCTAACACAGTAGGATCAAGTCCAGGTTTCTTTAACAGGGGTTGCACTACTGCATTTTTAAAGCTTACAGGAACAAAACCTGAAGATAGACTGCTGTTAATAATGGCAAGAGCCAACTGCCCTATACTAGGGAAAACCTCTTTAAAAAGGTGAGCAGGGACAGCATCATGAGGGGAACCTGATGGCTTAATATGGCCAACCACATCCTCTAAAAACAACAGAGTCACACGCTCAAACATATTAAACACAGCAGGGCAGGGGACAGACATAGTTACCATAAGTTCTTCGCCGCCATCATGCTAGCATTCTGATTGGCTGGTACTCTTGCCTTCGTTGGTTAGCTTAGGGTTAGAGTTAGCCAATCAGGGGCTGAGTAGGGGCGGGTGTGTGCGCTGAATGGTCATTTGAATAAAGACACTTGAAAACCACTGCAATATGAAATGCAATAGGGAGGGAAAGTGAAAACATGCGCCCCTAGCGGATTTGTTCCTATCGGAGAGGAGTTTCAATGTAAACTCCCATAGACCGGATTTTCTAATAATTACTACGAAGCCATTTCGGTAAAGTTATCAAAACAAAAACTTGTGAGTGTCTTTACAGTAATAACCTACTAACTGTGAGAACAAACAGTATTTCGCCTTCTTTCAAATTTTGGAAATTGCTCCATTCGTTTCATAAATGGACTACAAAGCCGGGCGCGCTTATGTACGTCACTCATGAGAAAAATGTTGTGCTTTGCAATAGCGTCATACTGCAGCCGCTCGGACGTCACATGATGTCCACCCTCAGGCACGAGAGTTCAGGACCCCTAGATACTGTACTTCCGGCAACTGAACGTCATGTCAACGTCTTTTGTCACGTGGTGGCCTGAGGGTGGACGTCGCCTCTCATTGGTCGCAGACATTCCAGGACTGAGGGTGGACCTTCCGTAGATAGACCCTTCTCGTGCTTTGCGCCAGATTGCTCCCATCGGTATGAGACGAATGGTTGCAAATTCTACTCATTTCCAAGAGATCCCAAAGAGCTGGAAAGATGGATATGAATAATAAGTTGAGTTGAATTGCATATGGACAGTGAATTGCATATGGACAGTACGTTGTGAAATTTCATAACCAAAGCCTCCTATTAACGTGAGCTGATTAGGATGGTATTAGCTGGTCAGACTGGTCTTACCTGGTCTGATCCGCAGGTGCGCCTGGCTATTCTTACTGGTCCGTAACCCTAAACTTAAACTCGGTTAAACTCGGTGAGCTTCTTGTCTTTGAAATTGAGAGTATAACATGTTTTTGAAAGATTTTTCAAGGTGCCCACCCACATCCATTGTATGACCAAAACGGTGGTAGAGCAATTATCCGACTTTCTCAAAAGTGCTAGTTTTGTCAACGTTTTCATCTGAACCATTGTATATGATCATAAGTAACCTTAAAACAGGGCTAAACATGCATTTTCCCTTTACTACTCCTTTAACCCATAACCGTAATAGGCTCACTTATGAGGCTAACTCACCGTAACATGATATGACTGGTCCTTCATGCTAGCCCTGACGACACCTAACAGCCCCCCCTGCGTATAGCGGCATTTTTCTACATGGCCAGATCTAAAATGATTGTCAGCACGTGGGATGCACTTCTTGTTATTGCTGAAATATTCTGCCAGCCATGCAATGCATATCGGCATTTTCGTAGGTGTACTGATTTGTAATTTGGTTGTATTGTGTTAGATGTTAGCTGGTAGAGTCAGCAAGCTCGCAGAGGCACACAAAATTACGTCATGCATGCCGTATGTAGTTCTTTACCACCTTGTTACAAAAAATATATACATAATTAGGGCCCGAGCACTGGCGGTGCGAGATCCTATTGAAATTGTCTTACTTTCTTCTTCTTCTTCTGCTCCTTCTTCTTCTTCTCCCCAAATGCCTTTTTGGCAGCCTAAACATCGATGAAAACGCATGAAACTTTGCAGATACGTCAGTCCCGGTGAAAAATTAGTTATTTCATGGATGACGGAAATGGGCGTGAGAAAACGGCTCAAGAGTGCCCTCTGGAAAAATTTAAATGGTGACCCCCACCTTTCAGTTTAATGTAGGCGAACGAAATTCGGTGGGCATATGTAGTTCATCGAGACGCACTAAAATGTCTCTTGAAGCTATACCCAACATCCAACAGGAAGTCAGCCTTTTTGCTCTTAAAAGAGTAGTAAAGGGAAAATGCATGTTTAGCCCTGTTTTAAGGTTACCTATGATCATATACAATGGTTCAGATCAAAACGTTGACAGAGCTAGCATTTTCGAGAAAGTTGATAATTGCTCTACCACCATTTTGGTCATACAATGGATGTGGATGGGCATCTTGAAAAATCATTCAAAAACATGTTAAACTCTCGATTTCAAAGACAAGAAACTCACCTAGGTGTTAGTTGGCATTCTGACATATAATTCGCCATAAAGTAAGATTCTAGTTCATCTGGAAAGGCTTTTTAAAATATTTAGTATAGAACTATTTAGTCGCAGCACATATGTGTGTAAACTAGGGATGGGAATTTCGACTAATTTTAAAACCGAGTAACCTAACCTGATCCTACTCGAGTAACCGATTACTCAAAAAAAAGATTACTCAAAAAAAGATACCGTCCAGACAGAGCGCATTGAACCCCGGCCCCCTCGGAGGGGAATACGTTTTTTTCCGCCGTTATTACCGTGGCGGTGCTTTCATGTCTCGTCCATGCCCTTGCAAATAAACATATTTAAAAGCTGATGTGTGGTTGGATGCATTACTTATCATCAGATTGAATAACCCATAGGTTTTCATGAAGCTATCGGAATCGAAAAACGCAGCCTTTTAATGTGGATGCACTGCCCAGCTCATAGCCTATTAAGCCTATCGTTAGGCTACTCTGAAAACTCTAAGCCTAGCCTACAATATGCAACCAATTTACTAATATAAATTAAGTATTAAACCAAGCCTTTACTGCCGATGCCGGATAACAAGTGAATTAATTTTTAGCGTTATCTAAAAAGCACCGCGGCACTCACTGCCTATTTCCAATTTATTGGACAATAATGGATGTTTTGGCGTCAAGCCTTCATTAGAGAAATGTCCATGCAAAACTAAATAGATTTATTGAACAACAGGCCTATTCATTCAATATGTATGTATAGCAGGCTGGAAAACTATAGGAGTAGGCTATACGCGCATGGGCCTGTGCTGGTACTCGCTGTCTTTTTCAGCACCACCTCAGGGCTCATTACCAACATGATTAGACTACCGCTAAATGATGGGAGTGCTGCCTGGAGCCAGAGTACAAAGTCCACTCACACCACTGCCTACTATGCACAGTATACAGATAAACAAAACCAGAGACCCGGTACCAGCGTTTGATTGTCAAAACAAAACAAATGAAGTGGCATATACTGTATATAGGCTTAAGTCTATAGTTCTCTCATAGGCTACCTACGCTGTAACAGGTTTGAAAGTCCGAGGCTCGATCCATAAAATGCTTTAACACTATGCAAAACCACGGTGTAGTTTGATCCGAAAATGCTTAACAGTATGGAAAACCGAACCATGGACATCTAGCATTAGCAAGCCCATGGGCTAATTATTGCTAGTTTTTGTGACCACGTAACTTTGCACCCAAGAACTGTGTCCATGTAAATAAATATAGCTTTTAAAACGTAACCAGTTAGCTGGCTAGACAGTAATCAACTAGTAATCAGTCATCACTGCCCCTGACAACTGGCTGCATTTATTATTTTTACGATCGGTGCACTTTCAGATATTCCGTTTAATAGCCAGGCAGGGGTTCCCCCGGGATTCCCAGACAGCTGACGAGTCATGCCCTACCTAATATCTGATCAGGGGGTTCCCCCGGGATCCCCAGACAGCTGACGAGTCATGCCCTATCTAATATCTGATCATTGGTTGCCTGAAAGAGCCGCAGTGACGTTGGCAGCACCTTTCTGAAAAGTTGAGATGGCAATGTTTTCAAAACGCCTGAGCGCTCCGTATACAGCGCTTTTCTCCAGGCAGCCGCCAACGCTCTATCCTCTTTGGTAACAATTGAAAAAGGGCACAGGCGCTCAGAAATGCGCGCTTTCACGGCCAAACATGCCATATTGTATAGCCTTTAGATTAACCGAGTAGTATTTATTTTCCGACTAGCAGATTGCCTACTCGGGTACTCGAGAAATCGGTTAACCGTGCACATCCCTAGTGTAAACCTCCGCAAACTAGGTAGCCTAGCAACATAAACAATAAGAATAGATACCGTAAGTAGTTCCGCTTCCTGAATTCCCTCTGCGGATTGATCTACACATCTACAACGGTCGCTTCAATACAAGTCAATGGATTTCTTAAAATGATCAATAAAACCCTACAGGATTCATACTTTGTGGCGAATTTGATGTCAGAACACCAAAGGACACCAATTACACCCTCGGTGAGCTTCTTGTCTTTGAAATTGAGTTTAACATGTTTTTGAATGATTTTTCAAGATACCCATCCACATCCATTGTATGACCAAAACGGTGGTAGAGCAATTATCAACTTTCTTGAAAATGCTAGTTTTGTGAACGTTTTGATCTGAACCATTGTATATGATCATAAGTAACCTTAAAACAGGGCTAAACATGCATTTTCCCTTTACTACTCCTTTAATGTGCCATTTTTTTCTTGGCTGCGTTCTGAATCGCATACTTCTACTTCTTACTACCAGTACCTACTACAGCTGCCCTTAGAAAGTCCGTACTTTGCAAGCAGTAGGCATCCAATTGGGACATACTACCTTGTCATAACATTGCGTCTTGAAATTTGCCCACATCCGTCGCTGTCCATAACGCGACATTCGTCTACAGCTGTCACGACTCGCACATGTGACGCACATTTCCGCTGCGCACAGGATTGTGGGTCAGAATAGCCAGAAAAGCCTGCTGACTTGCATACTGCAAAATACGACCGAATGTAGTAGGACATCCTGGTATTTTTTCCATACTGCATGTGGCATACTATGTATTGGGACATACTACATCTTGTTTTGGCATACTATATAGTAGGGTAGTATGCGATTCGGAACGCAGCCCTTGTTTTTACCATTTCCATGCCTCGTACTTTAACGAACTCCTACAGATTTCATCCAATCAACTTCATATCCGATTTACACCAAATTGCTCACGCTTGATGAAGGTCGCATCCTGAACACATCTGTGCGCCACCTACTTTACAGGAAGTCCTCATAACTCCTACATACATTATCCAATTTACCCCAAATTGCTCACGCTTTATGAAGGTCGCATCCTGAACACATCTGTAGGTCAGTATTGAGTCATACTTATAGCGCCGCCTATAGGTCAAGCAGGAAGTCATCATAACTCCTACATACATTGTCGGATTTACACATTTCTCACGCTTCATCAAGGTACCATCCTGAACACATCTATGCTTCGGTATTGAGTCACGCTTACAGCGCCTCCTACTGGTGACAGGAAGTTTCTCTCAGTACTGGACACCGAAATAGCACACCCTTTAATGGCACCGCACCCTGACATGCGTGGGGTGTGAGGGCCCGCTCAATGCTGCTCGCAGCCCTAGTTCGGATTGTGATTGAAAATGAACTATGATCACCAGAATCAATAAAGTTTGTCTCCAAGTATATCATATGCATTCTACTAACCTTTCGATATAGACCGAGATATCATTTTTCAGAAAATGAGAAATCCCATTCATTCTCTTGGCATTAGGAACACTACCACTAGGGGGCGATGAGATTATTTTCCCTCCCTATTGACTCATCTTACATTCTATTTTTTTTAATCAAAATAATTCAAACTGAACTCAGGATTGCTTTACCACTTTGCATATTGAATTGCCTAAAATGCATTTTCAAAATGCACGACCAAATTGCACATTGAATTGCCAATTGCAAAATGCATTTCCATTTGAATAAAGAGGCCAAAAAACTTGCATGTTGAGCAAGCACTAGAAGACATGAGATTACTCAAATTGAATAAATACACCACATACTGTATAAACACAAAACGGCCTTAGCTAGCTCAATCTTGTATCAAAGATATCATCTGCTGAAATTATTTTCCATGGACAGCAACAAATACAAATTTTGCATGCTTTTTTTTTAGCATAGCACTAGCAACATCGACAAACTAACATTTTTAATGAAAAGGCTTGTGCTTATCACCCTTGATGGAGAGAATACCCAAGAGTACATGTAGTACATATGTGGTGTGATCAGGTAAAGCATTCATGATGAGTTTTAAAGCTTTATATTAGCATTAGCAGCTAAACTGCCAAAAAATGTTTAATTTCAAATGCCAGTGATTTTCTTTTCTTTTTTTCCAGATAACTGCAAATGCACCAACATGTGCCCTCTTCATGCCCAGTCAATTCAAGTACCCAGATTATTGTTGTAAAAACGTGTGTGGCCAATTATTATTTAAATACCAGTTTCTCTGCTAGCTTAGAATGGATCCTTTAGGCTAGGTAGACATGCACCATACAGTACATGTAAAATTTTGGACTAATCAGACAGTTTATTAGAAGAAACTTTGTATAGGTTTTGCGAATTCGGACAGGAATGTGCAACCTGTGAAAAAATCCATTATGGCTGACTTCTTGAGGCAAATTTGTTCTCCACGAGGAAAGACACAAATAGGCCTATACCAGGTTTCATACATTTTCATCAAATGTGGTGGAAATGCCAACATTTTGAAATTTGCATTTTGAATTGGTTACTGCATAGTGCACCTAGGGACAAATCATGTTTTTATTTCTGGCATAGTCAGTCATGGTCTCTATTTTCGACCTGTGATTTATAGCATTTTGGGTTTGGGGTAGATATTTGGATGCAGGGGATAGGCCTACACACTGACAGAAACCACACAGGAACCATGCAGACACCGTCATTATAGTAAAGATAATTAATTGATGACATGGTATTCTCGATCTTCACCATGGCAACACTGATGAGAACCACGGGAACGCGTAAAACCATATTTCAATGAAGGACAGAGTTAGGCTACACGGGAGTATTGCTTTACAGATACAGTAGATTGTAGATTTCAGTGATACAATAACAGCCCTCAGCCTTACTCAAGACCTCCTGGGTACATTCCCAGAACTCAACACAAATTACGTTCATTTATGAAATCGCTGCTAATAAAAACTGCAGATTGGCAGAATCAGTTGTACATCATCCACTCTGCACAGTAGGCTACATATAGCCTACACTACATGCACTGTTTATGCATACAACTAGAGATTTAGGCTACAGTAATGGTATGAAAATTTCACATCACGATTATAGTGACCAAAATGATCGCGATATTGTTAAAATGTGCTGAAAATATTAAAAAACTACAGATACAGACACGGAAATCATTTCGCCAAGTTTTAGATTGAAATAAAATAAGCAGCACTGTGCACTTTTTAAAAATAAACATTAAAATAATGTGTCTGGGAGACTGTTGCTAACTTCGATGCTGGACAGTATTTACACTGAGTGTTTCAAAGAGCAGAAATCAAACGGTTTTAGTGATCATTTTATCGCAATAAATCTAATTGAATTTTATCGCGGTTTATCATTATACCTGTGAAAAACTCCCTGCTGTGGGACTGACTCTGAGTGCACATGTAGCCTGCATTACTTCATAGACAGAGTTCGTTACTTTCTAAAGATTTTACCCCCCATGACCTGGTTAATCTACTACACTACAGTAATAATAATGAATACTAGTATACTATACTATTAATACTATACTATAATAATAATAATAATAATTTCTACTAGTGTGTTTAGTGTGCTTCGCTGATTAAGTAGGTTTCGTTATATACTTCAGTCTTTGTTGCCAGCATAGTTTACCTTGTAAATCTTATGTTCTTAGTGTTTTCATATTGCTAGCTAACTAGGCTACTATGGAAAGCTTAGCTTTAAGACGATGTTTATGTCTTATTGCGCCACAGACGGTTCGTATGCCTGTAGGTAGCATTTCATTTGTGGTGATAGAGCACCACCGTGTGGTCTTTATGCGTAACAGGATTGTTGCCAGTCTATTTAGTGTTATTTATTTCTCAGGCTGTTATTTCTACAATACACTTATTGGACTACTGTTCATCTCCCTTTCATAGGAAACCGTACACACATTCAGAATTTTATGGATATCTTAAAGACAATACAGCTACTGTACACACGCACTATCCTTCACAATACCAGTTATCGTTACATCCCTACATACAACAGGCTTCTTGTTGATTTGTAAAGGGAGTGGTGCTCATACCATGCATTCTGAAAAGATTTTTGTTTTGAGGGTATGAAATGCAAATGTTGATTTTGAAGTTAGATTTCGTCCCTGCAGGCCAATGTGACTACAGTACCATTACATCAGTCTGGGTTACATTAGTCATTACAGGCATCTCCCCTCTAAACAAGTGACAACACGAGCATAATCTAGTGCCAAAGCCAAAGTGCAAGAGTAGCAAAGTATAAAGCACTTTTCATTGTGAAAACAATCTTTAAGTGCTGAACTATGGTCTGCAATTTCCTCTTCACACAATCATCATCATCTTCATTATGATCAACCATCAACAGCAGATGGCAGATGTTCAGCCCCAGAATACTGTAGGAATTGATATGGCAAACGTTCCTGCAGATATAAAGTAGTTTTTAACATGGCAGAAACATTTAGTTTAATTTATTCATTCAAACATTTTATTTATTTAGGTTATACATGGATTCCGCCTGGCCTCTATTTCTCAGGAAGGCTGTACACGGTGATGTGGACGTCTGTGTGTTGGAAGACCTGCTTTATCATCTCAGACACTTCCTCCCACTTCAGTCGATCAAGTCCACAGCCAATCCTGTCAGGAGAGACACCGGCAAAACAAAACGTGTTGAATCACTATACCAGCCGATTCGAATAATCAAACCACTGGCACCTCTGCTACACAAACTCAAATCCTACTAACCGAGGCATGGATATTCTGGTTACTCCATGTTGACTGCAGAGGGACCTCATGTCCTCCAAGCTCAGTTTGAGGCTCTCATTGGTGGGCTTTTGACTGGCCTTCTTCTTTGTAATCTGCAAGAGAAGATCAGAAGACGAAATCTATATGGCCTTATTGTCATATTTATTTCGGTCTCATCTGGGCTACTATCATAAGATAAGATCATCCTTTATTTGTCCCACAAGGGGAAATTGCAATGTTACAGCAGCAAAGTGGATAGAGATAAACAAGAAAAAAAGAAAGCATAGATAAAATCTTGTTTCATGTCATACACTGTCAACATTAGAATGCAGTCATTTGTCAGTTCATTTCCGGTATGTGTGTGTGGTCTACCGGGAGCAGTGCTGGTTGAATAGTCTGATAGAGGCAGGAAGGAAGGACCTGCGATATCTCTCCTTCACACACTTTGGGTGAAGCCGTCTGTCACTGAAGGGGCTCTCCAGTTCTGTCACAGTGTTGTGCATGTTAATCAATCAATCAATCAATCAAAGCTTTATTTGTATAGCGCATTTCATACCCAGAGGAAACACAATGCGCTTTTCAGAGAACAAGGAAGGTGAGCATACGACCCACCCCTACATATTCCAGAGGGAAGCAAAAAAACAAGTATCACCCGGGGGCCAGATAAGTGAGCTGTAAAAATTCTTCCCTGACCTCTCTCAACAAGGCGATCGAGCAAGCTCCAGGAGTATGTTTGTCTACCAGCTAAGAACATTTATAAAGCAATAAATTACATTAAATTACATTTTCAGAGTAAGAGAGTTAAGTGACCATCAAATCCTTACCAGGTAGTACACTAAACGTTTGCCTCTCCTCAACACAGCGCACTGCCCTGGGGTCTTTTCTGTGAATATAGGACATTATTTCAGATATTGCAAAGAAACATTGTCTGACTGAGGCCAAATATAACTGAATCACACAGGACTGACTCTGCTTCTTCAGCTCCTCTACGCCACCAAAGTGTTTTCTGAACATGACGGCGATGCCGGCCCCCATGCGGCAGTCCTGGCTGATGCAGTGGGCCAGAGCCTCCTGATCAGCGCAGGAGAACAGGTCCCCCTGGACATGGTGGAGCCTCCACACGCATTCTGCAGCCTGAGCAGGAGAGGGCGGCGTTACACCCCAGAGAACAGTGAAAGTGAATCCCAGAGATTTCAGATTTGAAGGCACCAGCCTAGTAGAGTTATGCCTGTGGTCACGCTGTTGGCAAGGCTTTAAAACTTACCTTTGGTGGTCTGTCTGTAGAGTTGGTTTGTTTGTGTGCGGAGCTGGGTTGTTTGTCTGTAGAGTTGGGTTGTTTGTCCGCGGAGCTGGGTTGTTTGTCTGTAGAGTTGGGTTGTGTGTCCATGGAGCTGGGTTGTTTGTCTGTGGAGCTGGGTTGTGTGTCCATGGAGCTGGGTTGTTTGTCTGTGGAGCTGGGTTGTGTGTCCATGGAGCTGGGTGGTTACACAGATTCAGAATACATTTGCATAGCAGGAAGACACCGAGCTCGCTGTGTACCGCTAGAACCGTCAGAAAGGCAGGCGGAGGGTCATGTATGCTTTCAGACAATGAAAAGGTATAACTTAGCTGCTCACATTAACACAAAAAATGTAGATTTACTTATTAGGCTAGTAAGCCAGGCAGTCAGAGAATGTATCAACCACCTACCTAGCCATTTTGTCAGGAAGGCTGTACACGGTGATGTGGACGTCTGTGTGTTGGAAGACCTGCTTTATCATCTCAGACACTTCCTCCCACTTCAGTCGATCAAGTCCACAGCCAATCCTGTCAGGAGACACCGGCAAAACAAAACGTGTTGAATCACTATACCAGCCGAGTCGAATAATCAAACCACTGGCACCTCTGCTACACAAACTCAAATCCTACTAACCGAGGCATGGATATTCTGGTTACTCCATGTTGACTGCAGAGGGACCTCATGTCCTCCAAGCTCAGTTTGAGGCTCTCATTGGTGGGCTTTTGACTGGCCTTCTTCTTTGTAATCTGCAAGAGAAGATCAGAAGACGAAATCTATATGGCCTTATTGTCATATTTCTTTCTGTCTCATCCGGCTACTAGCATAAGATAAGATAATACTTTATCCCACAAGGGGAAATTGCAATGTTACAGCAGCAAAGTGGATAGAGATAAACAGAAAAAGATAAAAAGAAAGCATAGATAAAATCTTGTTTCATGTCATACACTGTAAACATTAGAATGCAGTCATTTGTCATTTCATTTCCGGTATGTGTGTGTGGTCTACCGGGAGCAGTGCTGGTTGAATAGCAGCAGGAAGGAAGGACCTGCGATATCTCTCCTTCACATACTTTGGGTGAAGCTGTCTGTCACTGAAGGGGCTCTCCAGTGCTGTCACAGTGTTGTGCATGTTAAGTGACCATCAAATCCTTACCAGGTAGTACACTAAACGTTTGCCTCTCATCAACACAGCGCACTGCCCTGGGGTCTTTTCTGTGAATATAGAACACTATTTCAGATATTGCAAAGAAACATTGTCTGACTGAGGCCAAATATAACTGAATCACACAGGACTGACTCTGCTTCTTCAGCTCCTCTACGCCACCAAAGTGTTTTCTGAACATGACGGCGATGCCGGCCCCCATGCGGCAGTCCTGGCTGATGCAGTGGGCCAGAGCCTCCTGATCAGCGCAGGAGAACAGGTCCCCCTGGACATGGTGGAGCCTCCACACGCATTCTGCAGCCTGAGCAGGAGAGGGCGGCGTTACACCCCAGAGAACAGTGAAAGTGAATCCCAGAGATTTCAGATATGAAGGCACCAGCCTAGTAGAGTTACGCCCTGGTCACTTGTCAAGGCTTTAAAGCTTACCTTAAGTTGTGCGTCTGTGGAGCTCGGTGGTTGCACGGAAGACATTTGGGTGGCAGGAGGAGACCTGGTGTGAGGCAGAGAGACAGGCGGAGCTCGGGTCGTGTATGCCTACAGGCAATGACAAAGGTATAGCTGCTCACATGAACATAAACGGTGCACATTTAGGCAGCCACCCGCAACCACCGCACCTAGCCAATTAGCTATAACGTTAAATGATGTAGGCCTAGACATAGCTTAAATAGCTCGGTTGTAATAATTCGATTCCTCCTACATTAAAATACAACAAACAATTTAAGCACTTGCTGGGGGTTCCTTTCCGTTTAAATAGCTATTCTATAGGCTATGGTTGATCACGCTTACTGCAATATGTTCAAGAACTAACCATATTTTGACTAGCACTGACTAGCATGACATGACTTCCTTATTGACAATTTCCTTCGACGTCACTGATGTTTGTTTTTTTTTTGCAGTTTGCATGGAACTATGAGTGCCGTAGCGCCCCCGTGTGGAGTCTAGTGATGGGTGATAACTAGAACAGTAAATACATGGGCCTCCTCAATGTCAATATATTCCCTTTTTTGAGTATCACAACTGACTTGATTTTAAATCACTATCCCTGAGCCCTCACAAAGCTGGCTCAGAAGCCTGGCTTTTGCAAAACCTGGAAACTATTAAAATCTGGAACATGGACTGAAGTAAAAAATATCTTTCTGGGTTTTACTTTGTACAGAAATCAGGGTAGCCAGTTTAATGGAATACCAGGTCTGAGAGCCTTCACCCTCAGCTTAACCTGCAGAGGTTGTTGCAATTTAATCATTAGTTTTGGTCTACACATTTCCACATGTACACAATTCATTTATTAAAGTTAAATTTTCAACATACACAAAAAGTGACATTGTGTAAAACAGAATTGCAAAGGGGCAGAATTTGTCAAAGACCAACAGCTTTTGTCAAACATCAGCCGTAGTGATACCCGGTTAGTTCAGCACAAGTTAAATGTCATTGCAACATAAACTTTGTAATCTTAGGGTTGTCTCTCATTTACTAAAGGACATAAAGAGAAATTCCCATTTCACTGCACTCATGAACACAAAGATTAAACACGATGCAATCTGAAGCAGTAAAACACAAGAACACCATGTAAACAGAAACCACATATCAAACACGGAGACATTAGGGACATTTCAAAGAAACAGTTGTAAAATTAGGGGCAGCTGGTGTGATTATATAGGGGATGAGGATTGAGGGACAGTCTGAGGGGTTGGGCAGTTTCACCCTCTGGACAAGAGTACTAAATTCAGGCCTACAGTAGCTCAGGAGTCAAGTCAATGTCAAATTCTCTGGCTTTTCCGACGTTCAATGACTTAGAAGCTGAATTTCTATGACCTGTAACGAACGGGAAAACTGCTGAAGAGCGGGAAGAGGATAAATGGGCGCTTAAAAAACAAGTAACCATAACAACCACTGAAATGTGTAAAATAATGCGAAAAATACTGCACGCAAAATATTACATTTTGATGAATGCCAACTAAAATGTAAACATGCTACAAACAAAATTCCCTCATATTCCATGACTTGGCCCCAAAAAAGATCCCAAATCCCCTGACTTGTCTGGAATAGACATCTTAAAATTCCATGATATTCCAGAAATCCCATGCTCTGTGGGAAATCTGTTAAGAGTTTGTGTTCCGGCGCCTGTCGTTCATCCAGTCACCAGGGTTGAGATCCATATTCAGCATCTTCATCACCCACTTGTCCCTCCGGGCCCCGTCCACGAACTCGTCCAGCGAGAGCTCCCCTGGGAGAGGAGACATGCTTAGAATCACGCTGGACCACGGAAAAACATCAAAGTCGTTTATTTCTAGTCATACAGTGACACACAGCACACGTGCAATGGGTGGCGACACAGAACACACACACACGCTGAAGCAGTCACCAATTAAATTCGTCCTCTGCATTTCTCATCTTATTCTCATCCCATCCAAGCTATCCTCCCCCAGGGACAGCCAGGAGCAGTGGGCAGCCAGGAGCAGTGGGCAGCCTCGTCAGTGACCAGGACCAAGTCCAAGTGCTCAGTCCAAGTCCTGGTCAGGGACTGGACTGAAGAGCGATCTGTTCTTCTGCATGTTTTTGTATTGGGGTTCTTGGGGGGAAACCCTTGTGAACACGGGGGAGAACATGCAAACAAAAGCCCAGGAGAACCTGACAACCCCGGGGAGAACATCCGACAGCGATGCACTGATGGAACCACAACGCCAGCTCTGTCAGAGGCAGCCGAAGATAAAGGAAATGCTCACCATCCCCATTTTCGTCCACAAGCTCAAATATCCTGTCGACCACCTGGTCAGGAGTCAGGAGATTGCACTCCTCATCCAGTTCCCCGTGACAGGCTTTCTTCATCCGGTAGATAGCCTGAGAGAGATGGGGAGGGAAGGGGGGGGCAAGGATGAGCAAAAAAAACAAATAACAACAATCTCCAACTTCAATTTTCATTCAACAGTGTGATCCTTTCACTTGTTGTAAGCATGGTAATGGGTGGGTGATGGTAAATATAAGTGGCTGTGTTTTAGTCATGATGCAGGTTATTCAAAAGTCCAGTGCCTCTTGAATCAGTTAAGACCCACTTATAGCTTATATATAGACTGTACCATTGACAATTAGGCCTGTGCAAGACTGTTGTTTTAAAATAGGCAACTTATCAGCCAGGACTTGAAAACTGTTGTCAATACCTCTACGATTTCAAGCAGCTCAGTCTTGTCAATGCAGCCGTTTCCATCTTTGTCATACATTTTGAACGTCCATTTGAGCTTGTGTTCCAGCTTGCCCCTCAAGACCAGGTTCAAGGCTGCAACATATTCGAGGAAATCTATTGTGTTGTCCTGTGTACAAAATGTTTTTGGGAAGAATTATTATTGTTGCCATAGATCAGGGTAGTTATATCATATGTATTTAAACTAGCTATTGCCTGGCTCTCTCATGACATCACACAGCAATAACCTACTTACTCCATTCTTGTCAAAGGCGCGAAACATGCTCTCAATATAGTCCGATGCTTCCTTGTTGCCTCTAACACCAAAGAAGTTCTTGAACTCGTGCATGAAGAGGGTACCGCTTGGGCACTCCACCACAAACTTCTTATACCACTCCTGCAGCTCCGCAACGTCAATTTCCTTGTCGCTATCTTCACTTAAACGTTGACCCATCTCAAAAGTAGTTCTGAAACACCTGAATAAGATTATTTAAGGTTGACGTCGTCTCTCATCTTTGATTCCACTCTTTGAGTTAAAGATGTCTCTCATGTTAGAATGCTATGCACCAGTTCCAGTCTTCACAGTAAAGGGTCGCTATTCTTTGGATGACCCAAACATGTCTTTGCTCTTCCAGGTATATCACCATAAATATACCACTGTTGAATCTGTTCACCCTGTCTCTAATATCAATGAATATGGTTCAGTGTTTTCCTAAAGACGGGAACAACGAAGCCGTGTGAGATGAGTTGGTGTGACTCAGTTCTGTAGCTTTTCCACTGAGGTGGTGAGATGGGACAGTGGCTGACTGATACGTCTCATTCAATTAGTTCAGAGTGAGATGATGAGAGGATTTGTCTCAGTCCACCTCCTGCACGTACTGGTGGTGTCAGTTCCATCTGCGTGAATGTGTGCTACCTAGTCTTACTAACTAGAAAATGGAAAGGCCAATTATGACAGATGAAGGGTAAATTAAGTGTATCCAAACATTTCATACAAAATTGGAGGTAAACACATGTGCCTGTAGACAAAACACACCTTGTGTATTAAGCAGTAATAGGAACAGTTGAAAGGGTGATATGGACGTGACGTCCAGGCCCCACTGGTACTTCCATGGGTTCTGATGAAACCCTCATTATTCTAACTGGAGTCAATGCACACGCCTTGCGTCTTGCTCTGGTCCAAACTATGACAACCCTCCCAATGCCCCCGGAATAACCAGAACCCACGACTGGCTGCACATTGGAATATTTCAGAGCAATAAAACAGTAAGTCTCTTCACGTATCTGGACCAGAGGACAGGTTCTGAATCTAGCATTATAAGCCATGTTGAAAGGTTATTCACGGTCATATACAACGGCCAATATCAACGTTTTGTCAAACGGTTCACTCTCGAGATATAGCCCGTCGCCGCTAACACACTCAATGGATTCATAGGTGCATAGACAAAATCATTCAAAAACACCATGAACTCTCGTTTTAAAAGACAGGAAACTCACGAGGGGTCACTGGTGCCCGTTGATGTTCTGACAAAAAAATCGCCACAAAGTATGCTTTGGAAGGTCAAGAGCCGCTTCCGGGTCACAGGTCTACCCAACAACAGCAACAACAACAACCAAGTGGAGAAGCCTAGTATTGCTTCGCAGCTGGTATTTCATTGATAGTGTCAGGTAGAAGTGTTTGTTGATCAAAACAAATATGGATGCAGATGAATCTAAACATCTCTGGCTTTGTTGTCAATATAAATCAATGGATATATAACCTGATCGGAAGCATACTTTGTGGTGATTGTTTTTGCCAGATGATCAACACCAGGACACCAGTGACCACTAGGTGAGCTTCCTGTCTTTGAAAACGAAAGTGAAAGAAACGAAAGAAAGTTATGGTGTTTTTGAGGGATTTTGTCTATGCACTTATAGATCCATTGAGTTTATAATGCTAAATTCCGAACCTGTCCTTTAAAGGAGTACTAAAGGGAAAATGCATGTTTAGCCCTGTTTTAAGGTTACTTATGATCATATACAATGGTTCAGATCAAAAAGTTGACAAAGCTAGCATTTTCGAGAAAGTTGATAATTGCTCTACTACCGTTTTGGTCATACAATGGATGTGGATGGGCATCTTGAAAAATCATTCAAAAACATGTTGAACTCTGGATTTCAAAGACAAGAAACTCACCTAGGTGTTAGTTGGCGTTCTGACATATAATGTGTAAACTGTGTGTAAACTTCCGCAAACTAGGTAGCCTAGCAACAAAAACAATAACAATAGCTACCATAAGTAGTTCCGCTTCCTGAATCCCCTCTGCGGATTGATCTACACACCTACAACGGTCGCTTCAATACAAGTCAATGGATTTCATACAATGATCAATAAAAGCCTACAGATACATACTTCGCAGCGAATTTGATGTCAGAACACCAACGGACACCAATTACACCCTCGGTGAGCTTCTTGTCTTTGAAATCGAGAGTTTAACATGTTTTTGAAAGATTTATCAAGATGCCCATCCACATCCATTGTATGACCAAAACAGTGGTAGAGCAATTATCAACTTTCTCGAAAATGCTAGCTTTGTCAACGTTTTGATCTGAACCATTGTATATGATCATAAGTAACCTTAAAACAGGGCTGAACATGCATTTTCCCTTTACTACTCCTTTAAGGAATATATAGCCTATAATCATGTGCACCATGTTCATGGTTATATTTAATCTCCTTGATTTGTCAAAAGCTCAGTTCCACTCCCAGTTTAGTTACACAATGTCCTCCGATGGGTTGTAAACACCTTTTTGTTTGTGAAGATGATGAATCATCCAAGCCAAGCGTTTGGTAATCCTTCAAACCTCAAGCTATTCATAGCACCTCTCATGCCAGTCTTTGCGATCACGTGTATTTCTGCTGCAGTCACACGTCCAGCGGTCTGACTCACCGGATATAGGTTTTGGGCATAAGACTTGTCATTAGTTTATTACTGCCACTGAATAAGACTTGTCATTAGTTTATTACTGCCACTGAATAAGTCGTCATTAGTTGATTACTGCCCAATCAGTGGCGACGGAAGATTTTTCCAGGCCAATTAGATTCAACCCAGACTACTTGAAACAACAACAACCTAGCAACTACTCCGCCCAAGATAAGTGTGATTGGTTTAAAGAGATACAGCGTTTTTATCTCCCCTATCCCCGAATGGTAAAGAGCCCAAGCCAGACCTTTCTCCAGTGCTGGCACAGCCGTAAACGAAGTGTGAAGATAGGTCTGGGTCTGGCTATGCAAGACATGACCAGTAATGTCAAATGCATCAGTTACATCATCTGAAATGATTCCAGGGCCACTGTTCACACTAGCTGCCCCTGTGGAGTACACCATGGGGGGTGGTTACGGTAGAAAATCAAGTTTTTCATTTTACAGTATTTGCCACAGAGCACTCCTTTTGATCGAGATAAAACTCGACACAATGTTATGTTCAGCAACAACAAAAATCTTAGTTAATTCCTCTCCCGCCTCTTTAAGTGAGATACTAGATTTCTGAATGTCCTCTATTTCAAACCAGCCATGTCAAACCCCCGTTACACTGTCCTTTGATAAAGGTGTGTAGAGCTGAATACCTGTATTTTCTGGCCCAGCACAGAACCTTCTCAGCTCATAGAATCTGCTGACAGCTGGTTTCCTAGGGATAAGTAATCATCTTGCAGTATCAAGGCCATGTGAAGATTGATTAAATATCCTAACAAGATTACTCCTCACGCACAAAAAAGATTGAAGAGAACCTTTTCAACGTAAACTCAAACTCAGGGATGTATTAAAAAAAGAGGTTTATTTGTAGTTGCCAAAAGTTAAATCTTTCTTGATACATATTTAAGCATGTACCACACTTAAAATGTTAGCGCTTATTGCTGTATATGAATACTGTGTTGCAAGCCCAAGCATTCAGTTTAAAGAGATATCAATCTGTTTTACAAAGGCAGTGGATTTGTATCACAATCTACAAAATTTACTTTACAGAAATTTAAAAATCCTAAATATAAAAAGGGCAGTTGCAGAAACAGGATACAGATATAGCAACCAGAAATTCCAACAAAAGAAAGACTAGCATTTTGTGCTGGTTTGAAAAAAACGATTTGACAGTGGTTTGACAGCTGTTCTTTTTTTGGGGGGGTTCAGTTTTTTTTATTTTTAGTATTGATTGTGTACTCTTTTTTCATGTTTACTTTTAGAATTTAGAGATGTAGAAACTTACAGGTGAGGGCTTCCAGGTGTCAATGCTAGTATGCCTTACTGTGACTAACAGGGTAGCATGTAGAGAAACTATAAAGACACCATATCTCTTGGGTCGTCCATGTTCTGATTTCAAAAATACAGAAAGGTGAACTAAGACAGGAGCAAGCCTTAGCGTCACATCCTGATGGTAGGAGACCCAGGTCATCCCACAGACCTAGTGGGAGGAGCTTAAAGTGGGCCAATGCATCCACCACAGACCCACCACCATGATCACCCCCCCCCCCCTCCTGTGCTTGGAGATGACAGGTCCACAGTGTTACTGGCATGGTATATCATACAGTGTCTAGTCAGCCAGGTGGTCGGGGGCACCGGGGTTCAGTCCTGCTCCATGGCCTCCTCTCTTGCTGCAGTCACTAGGCTCTCTGAGCTGGCCTCTGCAGCGCCATCTGCTGGGGACTCGGCTGTACTACCGGGAGAGGCGGGGACGGGCTCGTCGCCGGCCGTACCCTCCTCCTCCCCGCCGCTGCTGCTGCTGACCGGGTCGGCGCTTTCCCCGTCCTCTGGCTCCTTCGGGCTTGGATCGCTCCCCGACTGAGCCGGCTGCCCCGACGGGTCTGTGGGGCCGTCGCCTTGTGGACTGCGCACGGGGCCGGGAGCAGCCTCTCTCTCCTCTGTCTCTCCCTCCTCCTCCTCCTCCTCATCACCACCAAGGGGCTCAGTCTGCGTGCTGGTGGGCTCTGAGGGACAGAGCAATGACAAAAAAAAGAGAGAATACCATTACTAATTTTACATAATTAAAAAATGTATTCGGGTGATTTATCATGAGCATAATCAGAATTGCTTCATTTTATTCTGGTAGCTTGAAATGTCAGGCAGCACAACGTGTGAGATGACCTACCCTGGTCATCGGAGGTGACCACATCAGCAGGCTCGCCATCTTTCTTGACGACATCCGTCTTGTCGTCGTCGTCCTCCTCCACGCCATCGGTCGATGACTCCGGTGCGTCTGACGAGCTCTCTTCTCTACTCGCGGGACCCGACTCCCCCCGCCCCTCGCGCTCCGCTCTGTCTTCTTCATCTTGGTCGAACTTGAGCCTCTTGACCTCGTGCCTGTCTGCCTCTACAGTGTCTTCCCCCTCCGGGTGCTTGTTCTTAATCACGCTGCTGTTGGGGGTTTCACCTTCTGACTCCAACGAATCACTATAGAAACAATCAAAACAACACTAGTTGTTTTTAACAACATTAGTGTTAATTTGAGTGCATCATATCTGTATCCCATCTATATATCCTTTTTTTTTTTTCCTTGGTATAACCCAGGATTGGGGAGTTTTTCCTGGTAAGGTTCATAGCGTGACCGCTAGTTCAGTTACCTGGTGTGCCCCTCCCCCTGGTCGGTGCCTGCCCCTTTGTCGTCTGAGCAGTCAGGGAGGCCGTTTGTGGAAGGAGAGGAGGATAATGAAAGCTTTGGTCTGCTGAATGGCTTTGGGGTACCTGGTCCATTCATATTTCTACTGTGAGGAGAATTAAAAAAAAAAATGTTAATGCAAGTTCAAGTCTAGCTCATTTTTATCTGAGACTCCAAGTGGCTGGTCAATATAGTGGCTTGCCTGAGTCACTGAACCCACTCCCCCTCACTCTCTCACTCTGTTTATCTAGGTCACATGGCTCCATCCCTGAAATGACCCAGATTATTGGCATTGACTGCGCTTTCATTGGAGCATTCCGTTCTTGTTTCATAAAGCAACATAACACTTTTGCAAACAGGCTATTGATATGTATGCAGCTCCCACCTGTCTGAATAAACAGATGAGTTGCCAGGGAACATCACTCCATTCATTCTGTTTACACTGGTTACCCCATTTTTCCTTCAAAAGAGGTAGAAAGGGACAACAACAACACAAACATGCCGACTGTAAATGGGCCGCGCCGAGATGTTGAACTTTGACCTTGTTTTTGCACTTACTGGCGTTGTGGTAGAACGGATGCAGACGTTGCTGACCGTGATCCAGGCAAGCTTCGATTAGCGTTAGCCGCCTTGCTAGTAGAAAATATAGGGGACTAGAGCAGAGCATCAAAAACTCCCCGGAAATAAAAGACATGTTTGTAACACTAAGGACATGACTTCAGGTAGTCTATCTGGCCATTGTAGCAATCATTGAAATACAAAGACACTGTCAATCTTAAGAAAAGATATCTATAAAAAATGTACTACTGAGAGATCAATCCGAATCATCTGCATCTTCTACTACACTCCCAGTAAGTGCAAAAACAAGCTTTAATGTTAAAAACTTCAGAGCGCCTAAAAACCTCAGAGCTTTAATGGCACCTACTGATGAAAGTTTTGAAGGAGCTGATCCTAACTAATGTTTTTAATATAAACTATTTGGAGAACAATAGGGTTACTTACTCAGATGTAGGACACACACAGCTGACCACCATAACATTCTGCAACACACAAACAATCCCATCATGAGTAGGATATAAATGATCTACATATGTTTGTGCAATATAGATGTCGGACAGTGTGATAAAGGTAATACTGTATATTCTCTATGCACAACGCTACTTTTGAAAGGCTACCTTCCTTTCATGGGACCTCCTCTAAAGCTTTGCGAGGAGGCTAAGGGAGAAGATTTGGGGAAAGACTTTTTGGGATCCAGCGATGATATGCTCACCTTCTCTACCCCCCTGAGGAATTTTTCTGTTCCTGTGTAGTTCCTCTTAGGATCAGTGAGAAGTTCACAAAGACGTTGGATGGTAAACGGGATCCTGAAAAATATTTATATGTTGTAGAATCAATCATTAAAAAGTGAACATTCTAATTTTTCTACCTAATTGTATGACATCACTCACCCATTGTACCCATTCACAATTTTTAGAATCCTGTCTTTTATCTCTTCAAAAGGAACGCACTCTACGTTGGGATTGACCAGCCCTCGTTGCTCTGGTGTCGAGGCTTGGAAATCATCGATAACTGTTTCAAGTTTAAACAGGAAGTAACTTTTGAACTGTGACCATGGAATCCTGAAAGAGAAAGAATCATGTCAAATGAAGGATTCCACTACAAGGGTGTGGAATGGGGGGGGGCCCTTAAGGTATGTCTTAAAAGTTTAAAACTAAACATTCTGATCCATTACGTCCAAGATTCAGCTGAGGGTCTCCAACCACATTAGGCTCTTTGATGTATCACTTGACTTCTAGTATCACCTCTTCTCAAAATAAGATCACGCGTACTGTTAACCATTGGAGATGAGATGCCCAATGGGCATTTACAAAAAGTTGGTCTTGGTCTGCGATGGCTAGGGTTTGGTGTCATAGCTTTCCCTGGGTCTGGGTGTCAAAAATCAATTAACATAGCTAAAGTTAATTGAAAATTACAAAATCAAAGTGTGCCTTTAAAACATATTGACCATGGACGCACAGATATATATTTGGTATTCTGCCTTTGCTTAAAATTATAAAATAGCTTCATAAACACATACTAAACAGAGAAACGTGATGGGGCTTTGTATTGTTTATAACCAGCTAGCTAGTGTAAGCCAGCTTGCTAAATTCATATAATCGTAGTTCATTGTCGGTGTCTTCTTGCAATTGTTGCAGTCTGTAAATCACACTCGTGTGAAGCACTTACATAGTTTCTCCCGTTTTGGCGACATGGCATAATAATTGGTCCAGGACATGACATGCCTCTCTCTTCCCTTTCTTTTCAAAGTCTGTGCACAACCACGTAAATAATGTTAGTACACAACAAGTTACGCAGGAAATAATAGTAACTGATAGATAGATAGCTTCTAGCAGCTAACGTTAGCTAGCTAGCATGATGCTAACTAGCCAGCTAGAAAGCTACAGAGAGAGGGTCTGCCGGCAGCAATGGGAACGCTACAGTGCAATTGAACATTAAAGCAATGCTGCTCTAGAATACTTATAGGTTTATATAAGACATCAAATGACCTTTGGAAGCCTCCAAAACTGTGTCGATCTCCATAGTTGTAGCCAGTTGCAAATGTCTCCTGGACAGCAGAGGAGTGTGAGCTTCAGTGAACTCAGTTCCGGTAACACTTTTCCTGGGAATTTCAAAATAAAAGTCAAGAAAAATTGTACTTTTCTTTTTTTTCTGCCTGTGAAAACATTTTTCTAAACATGTACACATTCGGTAAACTTTCTGTCACAGATACAGCAGAGAAACACACATTAAATAATAATAATTACATAATCAATATATAATTAAATACTCAATTGTAGCAAATAATGTAAGGTTCAATTGGTGAGGCTGGTTTAACTATAAATGGTGCCCCTCAGTATGGGGATGAAATGGATCCAGGAGGGTAAGAGGAATGAGAATATCATGTAATCATGTCCGTGTAGATGTGGAATTAAATTGACCTATTAGCCTATGGGGTCTTTTCTCATATCCAGTTAGCGAGACTGATTAAAGTTGTGCCCTCCAATATGGGGGCGAAATTAATTTATGAGGGTGTAGGTCTGGCACAATCTATTAAGCCTATAGCAGAGAGTATTTGTCTAAAAAGATGTTGACTGAAATGCATCACCACCCTAGTTGGAATCAGAACATTGAGTGACGATATTAATGCAAAACAGAATTTATTTAAGGCCCCAATTGGTAGGCTATTAATACTTGTACTCTGTGGGATCTAATCTAATCAGGGCCCGATAATTTGTAGCCTACTCTGTGTGATCTAATCTAATCTAGTACAGTAGGCTATATTCGAATGTATCCGGGAAGTTTCCACCAGTGATAAAATGATCTGACGACAAACAGCAGACAGTCGACAGAGACGTCATCTGTTGTTGTGGCGGCGGCAGACACCGGCGAGGCGACGAATGAGTCAGCAGCAGCAGAAGCAGCGAGGGCTAGCCTTCCACACAAAGAGATCTCCAGAAAAGACAACCAGTTGTGTTATTTTTCCGTCGGGGGAATGGCAGTCCCAGCTGCCACTAACATGCAATTGAGCGCATCAAGTCCAAACAGTTTGGTAAACTCTCACGATCGCCGCGACATCCACATTGACGAAAATGAGTTGGAAAGCGAAGACATAAACAGCGATGAAAACGGCACCACGCTCCCATTGCATTCTCCTTGGACATTCTGGCTAGATAGGTAAGATCCGGGCGATTTCACCCGGTCTCGCCAAGACTGAGCTTACTTTGTGACAAAATGATCAACAATTGTGTAGGCTAGGCTAGTTGGGTCCTTGCTAAACAAAGGCGAGTAGGCCTTTCAGTTCCTGTGAATCACTGCGACCATCACCAAGAAATTGTGGATAAAGAGTTGATTGACATTGTTTCTGTATCAACTGCGGCATTTTTTTTTGTTCAGTTGCATGCATTTTTCAATACATAATAAATACATTTATAGAAAAAAGCGTTGTAAAACCACAGAACATTTCTGTAGAACTTCACTTGATCCTGATCGACCTTTCCGTCTATTTATGAACCGTGACAGTTCAGCCTCTGTTGCAGTTAAACCTTGTATTTCTAAAAGACCTTGAACTACAGTGCATGGTTTTCAGGTTTGCATTAGGCATTAAATAAACACTTAGGTGAAGGAAATCAATGTGCCCATTACTGACTTGACTGCAGTGTTTTAACAATATCAATGTGACTTATCCTACTTGCAACTCGTTAATAACGCAAACCTCTGTAGTCCGTTTAAAAGCATGGAAGTTCAAAGGGGGGCCAGTGTTGTTTACTGATACTGTGGGGCAAACGAGGTTGTCACCTGATCTCACTCCCACCCATTTGGTATGAGGCCACCTCAAATCTGTTGATAGGCGGAGTTAACTCCGGCTTTGAAACTTAAGTGATATTTTACTAACTAACAAATTCTAGGTGTAAATGGAATGTTTTATTGATTTGCTATTGTTTACTTGGACTCCAGATCTTTACCAGGAACTACAGCAGCAGAATGTGAATCCAATCTGAAAAAAATCTACACTGTGCAGACTGTCCAGGTAAGTGTTTCTGGTCATGTTTGTAATGCATTAGTCAAAATGCATAAGTAATAAATGCAAAGACGATAACCATATGTATTTGAACAGTGCTTCTGGAGAGTGTACAACAACATACCCGGGGTGTCCAGCCTGCCACTGAGATGCAGCTACCATCTGATGAGAGGACAGAGAAGACCGCTCTGGTGAGATGAACTTGGGTACAGATTAATGAACTTCAGCTGAAGAGACAGTAAAGAACCGTTGGTTTGACCTCTCCACACATACAACCCCCCCCCCCCCCCCCCCCCTTCTCTCTCTCGCTCTCTCTCTCTCACTGCATTTTCCTCTCATTAGGGAAGAAGAAAGCAATGCCAAAGGTGGAGTTTGGAAAATGAAAGTACCCAAAGAGAGCACAGTAAGTGGGCTAAATATTGCCTCTGGTTCTATTGTTCATAGTGCATTCATTTATTCTGCATTGATGATTTACATAAATATGTACCTCTTTTGCCCAGTCGGTTGTGTGGAAGGAGTTACTATTGGCTACCATTGGAGAGCAATTTACTGATTACTGTGCCTCAGGTAAGAATGTGAAACATATAGATGCGGCGTGGGCCAGCAAACTTTCTTTTTTTCAAAACTCAATTCATGTGTTTTTGGTTTGCATCTTTGATGATGTGATGGAATATACAGAACTTTGTGGCCCTAATATATGGTTGAACAAACCCAAATTTACTTGTGTCGTAAATATATTTAGCTATGGGTCAGAAGTGGATATCTGTTCCTAAATACTGCTCTCCTTGTTTGTTTGTTTTGCAGAGGATGAGGTCATTGGGGTCAGTGTCAGTGTACGCGACAGAGAGGATGTTGTTCAAGTCTGGAATGGAAATGCCTCTTTTGCCAACGAAGCCAATGTCCTAGGAAGAATCTATGAACTTCTTCCACAAATATCTTTTAAAGCAGTATTTTATAAGCGTGAGTATTTTTGTAACTTTGTGAGTTTGAAAAGATGGATACTTCACTGCATTGTCTGATAAAGTATCTCGTAGACAACCAATGAGATGTGTTTATTTGTGTTTCAGCACATGAGGAACATCATGCCTTCGAAGGAGGTCGCTCAAGACATTAGTTCACTTTACCACATTTGACACTTTATTTTGCTTTGGCAGTTTTTAAAATAGATGGGACAGACTTTTCTAGGCTAAGCACTACTACTTTTATTCGGGAAAAAAAAAGTTATACAATTAGCCTACTTCAATTTGGTCGGAAAGAAATAGTCAGATCTGAGTTTCATTTTAGACTATGACTGATAAACATACATTTGTGTTGGTATGTGTTTTTTATACAGATAATTTTAGTGAAACATCATGTACAGTAAGATTTTCTAAACACATGTTGGGGCAGTTGGGACATTAAGCCCTAACAAAGAAATGTGACAAGGGTTTTGCCATCAGTTGTTTCCACTGTTTTGTATGTCAAGTATTAGATACTGCTCTTTGAACTCAATAATGAATATGGTATTTTCTGTAAGCCAGTACAGTTTGACAAGAACATTTTGCACATTTTGTTTAGTTTTTATCTTGTTTGTTTGGAATATGTGGAAGGTGTTGGCGTAAAGCTGTCAGCTTCTTACAGGTTGTCTATATAGCATAGGGATTTCAGTGTGGTGTGGTATAAGAAATATATGCAATAGTTTCACCTGGATTGTCTTTCAGTAATAAGAGTGGGTGATTGCACAAACAGTTTTTGTTTCTGACATGTGTTTTTGTAGTGTTATGATGGGATGGTAGAAGTTGAATGTGATTGTGCCAATTTCTGAATCAAGGACATCTGGTTGATGCACACAAGAAGCCTATTTCTCTGTAATTGCCTGACATATGAGGAGTTTGAGGGATATACTGTACATTTGATGATGTTCTCAGTTCTGTAAAATGTTAGCCCTTTAACCACAAGTATATATTTTAATCAGGAATGTTTGTCTCTGTTATTGTTTTAGATATTTCTGTTTCCAGTGACTTGTGTTAGAACCTTTACAGTTTGATCATCAACATTGATCATTAAAGTTAAGCAACCTTTGAAAGAAACAGGTTGAAATTATCCAATTGAATTGAACATTGAGTTGAATGAGTGCTTCATATCTCCTTGCCAAAGAGAGTTATCTAATCCATCTACGCAGTTTCAGTTTGTCAGACACAACTAGCGGCCTGGAACAAGGCGTGTGTGTGTGTGTGTGTGTGTGTGTGTGTGTGTGTGTGTGTGTGTGTGTGTGTGTGTGTGTGTGTGTGTGTGCGCGCGTGTGTGTGTTTGTTTTAACTGCATACAATAGGCAATATGTTGGTTGCATGGCTCCTGCCAAACCTGTAGTGTAACCAGTAGCCTAGTTACAATCGTGTAAAATGTTTAGTGTGCTTTTATTAAATGAATATATGTATTTTAAATTCCAAACCCTGCTCTATAGCTCAGGTCATGTATAGGTCCATGTATAAATGCTAAAGTACAGTAAAGTCTTGAAATTGATTCATTATGAAAAGTGGAGAGTGAACAGAACTTAAACACCTTGCTAGCAAAAATAGCTTTTATCTAGTGAAAAGTTATTCTAAATTGTAGTAGCCCTGAAGCTTTATCAAGATCTCAGTTAAGAACTCACGTTGATTGTCAATCTTTTGGAATGGTGCCTTGTGTTTCCCAGCAGATTAGAATGCTCCGTCTTATTATTGATGAACCTGTTAAAATTGCACAGTTGTATTTTTTGCTGATAGGTTTTTAAATGCTTAAAAAATAAAATGTTAAAACATCCTTAGGCTACTGTCTTACTGTTTGTTCACAATCCCTCTTTTGTAACAGAACTTGCCAGATGTGCAGGTCAAACATCCTCAGAGTCTGTCACTGTTTGTTCACTTTCACAATCATGTTTTTTCAACTGAGGGTCTCGCGAGCCAGATGTGCAGGTCCTTTCTTTACCCCCGCCCCTCCCTGGCTACCCCGGTTTACAAAACGAATGTACCAAGAACCGGATGTTAGGCTGCCGACTAATAGCTCCTACAGTAACGTTAGCTAGCTACGTTAGCTATTGTCGAAAACTAATCTTGTATCTAGTAAGGTAGCTAATAAGAACCAGACAGAGAACGGTTCGCTAGTCTATATAACTAGCACAACAACTGTTTTCCGGTGAGTTGATTTTTATGCTGCTAGCTAGCGTAACTGTTGACTAGGTAACGTTACGTCGTCAGGTTGATTTGGTTGTACGGGGTCAGTTCAATTGCCAAAACGAAAGGGTAACGTAAGTTGGCTAACTGACGTTAGGTAACTTGGATAACTTAGCGATCTAGTAGTAAGATAGCTGTCTAGCTATCTATCTGTAGCTTAGTCCATTTCAAACAGCGTGGTCCTACATTATTACTTGGCTAACGTTAACTAGCTTGCTATTGGGGTGAGGGTGCGGGCGGGTGTCTCACCTCATCCACAGCGTTAACGTGTGTGTGTGTTTTCTATGAAAGCATTGGTCAAAATAATGAACAACAGTAGCCCCTAGCGCCGGTAGATATTCTTATGCTGAGTGAAAATCAGGCATCTAACGTTGGCCAAAGGTCTGTTTTCTCATACACAGGTACATACAGGTGTGTAGAGGTTCAATTGTAGTATGGGGCTTGACTGTTGGAATAATATTGCCCTTATACCCACAACCAGGTGACATACTGTACACTATGTTGTTCTACGGCTAGGCCTATAGGGTCTTGAACAACAAATGTCTGTGTAGGCTGTACGCATATATCTGTGGGGTGCTGTGTAGCTCTGTGAATGATCATTAGTAAAGTTTTGTATACAGCCTGGGGTGGATCAAGTCAGATCCATCTGTAACAGAATTTCTAGGCTGGTTTTGTTCAGTGATCTGTCCAGCCACAAATTCCCACCTTTTCAGAGCCCAAAGCTAGCCCATTTGTCATTTGATGTAAGGTTAGGCTACAGGCATACTTTGTATTTGTCAGCTGTGTTTCTTTAGACTCAAAAACCTCAGGCTCTACAAGCTGTATACACAAGGCCCTCCTTTGTCATTGTGCTACCAGAGAGACAGGGTGCTACCTGCCAAAGTGGTTTATTGCCCCGCCTGGTTAATGGTCAATTTGGAGAAGGAAGGTGTGTTTGTCCATAAACACAGGCTCAGAGCCTCTCTGTGTGCCGTAGCCATAGTAGCAATCAGTCAGGCTACAGGGACTGTTTACTCTTTGTGAGAGCAGCAGTTGTGGGAGAAAAAAATGAAAACACTGCAGAGTAATCTTTCTCGAAAGGGAAAATGTGTCGTGTGTCTTTTGATTTGTAACATGTGGCTGGCTAGGTTATTTTGGGGGGCATTTTGCATCAAACCAGACATATTTTGCTGACATTTAATTTTTAGGAAAACATGATTCATAAGTCCCCGGCTAGCCCAGGGCATTGTGTTTCACCGCATCTTTGCTGATTGCTGCTGCTGTTCTGTTTGTCAGGTCAGCAAGTCCAGATGCATGAGTCTGGGTCAGATCAGACGATCTGCATCAGTCCAGCCAATCAGACGGAGAATGGGAGCAGTGAGAATAATAATTGGCTGAGCAGACAGACTCCATCTCCAGAGGGATCCACGGCTGATCAGCATCATCAGGTTAATACAGTACCACCCCCTTCCTTTGTTTCATGCTACAGCTTGATTGCTCTCATAATTAGACATCATTGGGCTATCACAATAACTGCTGAACATCAAACATATCAACCAAATGTAGGTTACAGATAAACGCCGACGTGTGTGGCCTCCTGTTGCAGTGCAGCTCCGAATCATTCCACTTTCTTTTACTTGTTCTACCTCTTCCATCGTTCCCGCACCATGGAGTCACTAGAACATGCCTTTATCTTCTATCTCCTGTATTGTTATTGCATTCCGTACTAGTTGAGTTGGTTTATATAGTTCTCTATAGGGCTGGGTATTGGCAAGGACCTCACGATACGATACGTATCACACGATACATTGCGATACGATACAATACATATTGCAATACATTGCAATACTCTACATAATTTACAGACATTTTTAAAATACAGCTGCAAGTACAACTCCATCCCCGCTTCCTGGAGGTGATCCTGAGGGCGGAGGGAATGTAAGGACATTTTAAATCCATTTAAAATATCAATAATGTATCTATCTATGACTGAGTTCTATCCTTAATTTTCTATATCTATATCAATTCCCTGTCTTGTGTATATTTTCCTTGTGCAAATAAAAAATACTGTATCGATACTGTACTGTGGAAAATGTTTACATTATCGCAGAAGAAAATATTGCAATGTATTGCTGTATCAATGAAACAAAGGAGGGAAAGAAGCTCTGTATGGGTCCAAGGTGGCTTAATTGGAGGCGGGTGCTCTATAGTGGGGTGGGTAGAAGTATAATGCAAAAAGTTTGAATACCAAAATGTAATCTAATTAAGTCCAGTGTAGCAAGTTTGGTGTTAATTGATTGAAAAATGTGAGATGAGATATGTTTATTCATTTTTACAGGCTTTGTTTACTTCAATATTATCAATTTTCAATCAATTTTATTGCACAGCCCTAGTTTGCTATAAACAAGTCTAGTTTTATAGTTCCCTATGAACAAGGATCACACAATTTGATGACAACAAACCCATCGCCCTGATCTCTGTGGTAATGTAGGCTTTTGAGCGCCTTGTACTGTCCCACTTCAAAACCATCACGGACCCACTCCTGGACACCCTGCAGTTAGACTACAGAGCCAACAGGTCTGTGGATGATGCAGTAAACATGGCCCTCCACTACATTGTCCAGCACCTGGAACGTTTTTATGCCTTTTTTATCCTGTTTATGGACTTCTGCTCTGTCTTAAACCCAACCTCCCTGCCTGGCTGGAGGACGAACTCTCCCAGGTGCGAGTGCCTGACTCCACCTGCAAACTGGATCATTCTGACAGGAAGCAGCATTTGAAGCTGGGGAAACACGTCTTGGACTCCCGGACCATCAGCACCGGTTCCCCTCAAGACTGTGTCCTTTCCCCTCTACTCTTCGCCCTGTATACGAACAGCTGCACCTCCAGTCACCAGCAGTCAAAGCTGAAGAAGCTTGCTGATGACAATACCCTCATTGGGCTTATCTCTGATGGGGTTGCCCTCCATCACCCTTGATTACTCCCTAGTCGACTCTGTGGAGTCCTTCTGCTTCCTGGGCACCATCATTTCCCGGGACTTCAATGGGAGCTGAAGGCATAGCGGAGGATATACTTCTTGAGGTAGCCGAGGAAGTTCCACCTGCCAAAGCCAACAATGGTACACTTCTACACCTCCATCATTGAGTCTATCCTCACCTCCTCCATCACCATTCTGTACATTGCTGCCACCGCCAAGGACCAGAATAGACAGACTGCAGCGTGTCATCTTCTCTGCTGAGAGGGTGATTGGGCTGCAACATGTCATCCCTCCAGGTTCCTGAAGTTGGCAGGAAAGATTGTGGCCGATTCCTCCTACCCTGGTCACAAACTCTTTGAACCACGGTCCATCAGGACCATCAACAAGGCACAGGACCCCACTGACACTGTCTAGTTTTTTGTTGTAGATTGTACTAGGGGTCAACCGAAATTGATTTTTCAGGGCTCATACTGATTATTAGTCATCAAGGAGACTTATAACCGATATTTGGAACCGATATACATTTGCAGAAACATCTAGAATAACACAAACTCAACACAAAACTTTGTTGAAATGCCCTTCAGACTAGAAGTGTAGCCTGTGCTTGTCAGAAAGTGCTGTGGGCGGGACATCGCAGGAGACCACCGAGTGGTGAATACAGACAGTAAGCTGCATCAGAGACAAAGTAGAGCATTTATTGGCGATTGGATAAAGAAAATACTGATAATGGTAAAAATGCTGGATATCGGCCAATAATATCATCCAGGCTGATAATCGTCTATCCTAGATTGCATTGTATAACTTTGTTATGGTGTTTTGCAGTGTCCTCCTGTCTTGTTCTTGCAGTATGTTAATTCTCTATTTTGTACATTTGGGTAGATTGGATCGTATACTGTATTGTCTTCACTGTTGTATTTTGCACTGTCCTGTCAAATCAATTTGACAGACCAAGTCAAATTCTTCGTAGGTGAAAGCCTACTCTGCGGAATAAAAATCAGAATCTGATTTACTTTTTTTTGACTCTTGATTCTTGATTTTATTCAACCTCTTGTATTCTCCCTTCTGCTGTGGTAACACCCAACTTTCTTATCATTGTCTAACTTTTACATAATATCTGTTAAAGCTGTGCAGAGTATGTAACTTGTGCACTACAAGCCTGCTGAGCTAGCAGCCAGGAAAATCGGGTGTCCATCTGGGTAAATTAAGTGTGTTTCAAACTCAGAGTTTGGGTATGCCCATACTCCCAAATAAGGCCGTAAAAGTATGCCCTGTGTTGCTGATTGAATCTCAGCACACGCGCACCCTTTGTACCAGGTGTGGTGGCCACGCCTCTATGGGAAGAGGCACACACAGCTCAAAGTTTTGTTTTTTTTTGCTCCAGTGTAGTTCCCCAACAGTAAATTTCATAATAGCTGTAGCAGAACTATACAGCAGTCTACAATGATGCGGTTTTCTCAGAGGAGCTAATTCACTGAACCCTCATGATTTACTGCTGCAACAGAGATATAAATGTTTAAAATCGTATGGACTTGTTGCTCGTGAACCGCCTGTTCAAGAGACAGAACCCCAGGAAAGCAGCTGGACCGGACTCTGTCTCCCCCTCCATGCTGAAGTACTGTGCTGATTAGCTGTCCCCGGTGTACACTGAGATCTTCAACACCTCACTAGAGACATGCCATGTTCTAGCCTGCTTCAAGACCTTCACCATCATCCCCATCCCTAGGAAAGCAAGGATCACTGGCCTCAATGACTGCAGACCCGTCGCCCTGACCCCTGTAGCAAGGTTTTTGAATGCCTTGTTCTGCGGCATCTCCAATCCATCACAGACCCTTTCCTGGACCCCCTGCAGTTCGCCTACAGAGCCAACAGTCCCTCCTCTTCATTCTCCAGCACCTGGAGTCCGTAGGCACCTGCGCCAGAATCCTGTTTGTGGACTTAAGCTCTGCTTTCAACACCATCATCCAGCTCACTCTGGAGGGCCTGCTCTTCCAGATGTGCGTTACCGACCCCACCTGGATCACAGACTTCCTGTCCTGACAGGAAGCAGCATGTGAAACTGGGCATGCACATCTCACTCCAGGACCATCAGCACAGGCAACCCCCAAGGCTGTGTTCTTTCCCATTAACTGTTCTCCCTGTGCACGAACAGCTGCACCTTCAGCCACCAGTCTGTGATGCTCCTGAAGTTTGCAGATCTCACCACCCTCATCGGTCTCATCTTCGAGGGCGACGAGTCCGCCTACAGGTGGAAGATGGACCAGCTGCTGTCCTGGTGCATCCAGGACAACCTGTAGCTCAACACTGTCAAGACAGTGGAGATGATTGTAGACTTTAGAAAGAATCCAGCCCCCCTCCCCTCCATCACACTGAATGACACCCCAGTGACCACTGTTGACTCCTTCCGCTTCCTGGGCACCACCATCTCCCGGGACCTCAAGTGGGAGCTGTACATCAGCTCCCTCACCAAAAAGGCACAGCAGAGGATAAAAGCATCAGATAAATTGCTGTAATGTAATGAGGATGTACTTCATGAGGCAGCTGAAGAAATGCAATATGCCAAAGGCAATGATTGCATTCTCTTACACCTCCATCATCAAGTTCATCCTCACCTCTTCCATCACAATTTGGTTCTCAGCCGCAACAGACAAAGACAAAGGCAGACTACTGCAGCGCATCATCCGCTCCACTGAGATGGTGATCGGCTGTAGACTGTCATCCCTACAGGACCTGCACGCCTCCAGGACTCTAAAATGGGCCTGAAAGATTGTGGCTGACCCATCCCATCCCGGTCATGGTCTGTGGAGTCCTTCTGCTTCCTGGGCACCATCATTTCCCAGGACGTTGATGGGAGCTGAAAGCATAGCAGAGGATATACTTCTTGAGGCAGCCGAGGAAGTTCAACCTGCCAAAGCCAACAATGGTACACTTCTACACCTCCATCATTGAGTCTATCCTTTGACCCACTCCCCTCTGGCAGGAGACTGCGGGCCATTGGAACTAGGTCCTCACGCCACAAAAACAGCTTCTTTCCCACGGCCATCTAGCTTCTCGTCACCAGGCTCTCCTTGGCTCTCTTTGGCCTGGTTTCTATTCGCTTGGTTTCCGGTCTATAGCCCGTTGGTATCCTGTCACACAAATGCCGAATCGAGCAGCCTAGTCTTGCCAGTCGCTATGAATTAGAATAAAACAACGGCGCACACGCTGTATACATATAATATCGCTCATCTATCACACACTCTGCACACACTGTACATACCTGTACACTCGCCACACTCCATTCTGTATGTATGTATGTGTGTGTGTGTGTGTATATATATATATATATATGTGTATATATGTGTATATATATGTGTATATATATATATATATACAGTATATAAATGATACATAAATTGCTTGTGCCTCCCTTTTTTTCTTTCTTTCTTTCTTTCTTTCTTTATGTATTTTTACATTTTATCGTATTTTGCTTGCAATCGTTTGTCTTTGCACTGTTCTGTCCTCTCCTACACCCTGTCCTGTGTCATCTGAAACAGTGTATGCTTTAACCCTAGTCAAATTCATAGTATGTGCGTACCATATACATGGCCAATAAAATGGATCTTTGCGTCTTAAATACTGTCTTTAATATAGTATATTATAGGCTACACCCTAACGAGTGGTCTACCAACAAAAAGGTTTGCCGAGCAGATGTGCCCTGGCTGTGACATTTTCATATGCAAACGTACTTGTTTTGTTTATCTGTTGTGCTGAAGGATTTGAGGGGGGAGGGGAAGCCCAGCTCAATTTGTTTACAAAGTCTTTCAACAACAGCAATGTAGTAGCCTAATAAGATAAATTAGCCTAGGTATTTATCCTTACATTTCGATTAGCCTACGCTAAGACAGTTGAACTAGACCCATAAAGGCTTGACTTTGTATACTGGTCTGGGTCATATTATTCACTGGAAATATGCTACAGTAAGCTGTCTTGCTTTAACTTCTCTTCTTCTTGTTAAGCCCATCTACCTCCTCTGTGTGTGTTTGTGTGCAGTGCTGTTGTTTTTCTGGTGATGGGGAGAGCTGGAGGGGGTTGGGGGGGTTGCTAGCTCTGAGCTGCCTCAGTGGGGGAGGGGTCCCGCTGGAGGTTGGATCTCTGTGATTGGTTGGATTTGTTTATGCACACAACAACAACACCACAAGTAGGCTACCCTGTCAGACTGCCAGCCAGGCAGTGCGACACTGTTCACAGCTCCCTCTCTCTCCAGACCTCATCTTTATCACGCTGCCAAAGACAACACATCTGTAGATGGACTTTGTCAGGTTTGTCCGAATAATATGTATTATATTTTAGTCTAAGATGTATTGATGTGTAGATTGCATTTTTTAAATTAGGCTATTCTGTTTCTGTTATCTTGCTCTAGTCATGCATTTGTTTGCAGTAGTATAGCTTGGAAAATGTTTCATTAAATTGCTTTAGCTAATACAAAATGCTACTTGCATATTAGCCTATCCTGGGGTTTTGTTCGTCTCAGTTGTCAGATAGTTAAGCTATATTTTATATAATTTGGAAGATTGAAAAAGCTATTTTTTAACAGATCATTCTTGATTTTGTCTTAAAAGCACATTGTTCTATTGATTTGGATTTAGAAGTCTTGTTTTACATCTGTCTTGGCATACACAGACCCTTTTCCTGGAACAGCTCTGTGTTTATACTCAGTCCTTCATGAGTATGTGGCTTTCTGTCACATCGACAATAACAACAACAAGTGCTGTTTAGACTTGTCTGCTGTCATGGTAACAGGGATTAGGTTGTTGTTGTGTTTGTGTCCATAGGGAAAAAAATAGCTTAACTAGTCCTGAGGATGAGTATGTTCATGCACTTTTGTTTATAGCTTACCCTTTTCTTTGTGGAGATTCATGTGTTCTTGGTGCCAAGTAAGTGAAATATAACACAAAGAAGGGTCTTATCAAACACGCAGAGGAGGTAGGCCTAGTAGATATCTGTAATAAACGTACTGTTGTGAAAGGAATTGAATTTGAGTTTCAGACTTTTATCAGATCTTTGAGATAGCATTTGCAGATTGAATGAGACTGTAGGCAATGCAAATTACCCCCCCCCCCAGGGTGTAGGCCTATGGGAACCTAGCCTTCACCAGTGCATGTTAATGGAGAGGACAGACTAACAGAGCAATCCACTATTATTGTTAGCGCCAAGCCTCTGTGACATCCTCCAGCAGAATGTTTACGCCAACCAAAGCAGATCCAGCCTTAAGAAGGGAACTATTTGTTTGTGCTTTCAGACCTTAATTAAAATGCAATCCCAGCAATCTATTTCTGTAAGCATGTATCCCGGCGTATTCATTATTTATATATCTAGGCAACTATTCTGTTTGTGTTTACTGTAAACATCCCCAGAGCTGGGAGTGTTTGACAGACAAGGAGAGGGGGGGGGCGGGGGGCTTGCTGGATGCCCAGCAGTCGATGTTTGTGTTTTTTGCATTTCTGATTCCATGGCCTCAAGGCATAATGTTTCCACTGTGTGTTTGTTTTTTCTTAATTAAACCAAGTCTGTCCTGTTCTCAAGTATGGGCGGCTGAGGCTCAGGAGGTAGAGCGGGCTGTCCAATGATAGTAGGGTCGGCGGTTCGAATCCTCCTCCTGTCCATATATCTAAGTGTCCTTGGGCAAAGACACTGAACCCCAAATTGCTTTCAATGAGCAGACTAGCCCCTTGCATGGCAGTTGCCGCCATTGGTGTGTGTGTGTGTGTGTGTGTGTGTGGGTGTGTGTGTGTGTGTGTGTGTTTGTGTTTGTGTGCGTGTGTGTGAATGAATGGCTGAATGAGAGGCCATTGTAAAGCACTTTGGATAAAAACGCTACATAAGTGCAGTCCTTTTACCATTACCATTTAAGTAGCTCCTCAAGAAATGACAGTCATTTTTGGAGAGTGGCACAGACTTAAAAATCATGAATTGCTCATTTGAAATGTAGACCTGCTGTGCAGTACCCGTGGTCCTCGGGGGCTGATGTCAGTCCGCCTGTGTTCCAGGTCCCAGTGTCGGCGTCGATGATGACCCCACCCGTCGAGCCCCCCCAGCAGCTGCAGCAGATCCTCCAGCAGCAGGTCCTCAGCCCCCAGCAGCTCCAGGTCCTGCTCCAGCAGCAGAAAACACTCATGTTACACCAGGTGGGGCAGAGATATCAGCCACAAGCATCAGCAAACTCGCTACATTAAAATAGGCCAACATGGTGTTGAAACTTTTTTTTTTTCTGTGATCACAGTATTTTCTGGGGCAGAGGAAGGGGGATGCTGAGGAGAGATTTAGTATTCCCTTATTGTACGACATTAGCATAACTTCCTCACTCCTGCAGCAACAAATCCAAGAGATCTTCAAGAAGCAGCAGGAACAAGTTGGTGTCCAGCTCTTTCAACAGAACCCCGCTGGGACCACCGGTCAAGAGGTACGTAGCACCGTGCTGGCTGGCGTCCGGATAAAATTAAGACTTAAGTCATGCCATGTGTGGGTGTACCTGTGAGAGCAGGGAGAGTGTGAAGGTGTGTGTGTGTGTGTGTGTGTGTGTGTGTACCTGTGAGAGCAAGCAGAGATTTGGGCCCAATCCCAATACCCCCCCTTAGCCCTAGCCTTTGGCCCTACCGCTAAATTTTGCGTGTTCACGCGTAGGGTACTGTCCCATTCCTTTTAGCTTCTAGGGCTAGGGGGCATATCGAGGGCTAGTGGACGTTGAAACAGCCCTCCAAGAGGAGGGTTTTCAGATGCTGACTTGAAACTGAGGGGTTGATGAAAACTCACACAATGCTCTGCGAACCGAGGCAGTGATATGAAACATAGCTGCCGATGCTGTGAAAAAACATGAAAGAAGCCTAATATCTTCACAAATAAACATAAAAAAATTTAAAAATCTGTGGAATAGCGTAGTTATGCATGTAGATGCAAAGGAACATGTCATTGGATTGTTATGACACGCATTTCAGAAAAAAAAAAACGCTATTCACGATGTCAACTGCACTTCATCTTTAGCCTAACTAAGTTCTAGCATTTTGATGTTACAGTACAATGTTGAATCTAATCTAATCAATAGAACTTTGTGTAAACAACTATTTTTGAATGACAGTTGATTCCATGTCCCGTTCATGAAGTCCGGAAAATAATCCAGTAGCATATTTTCTGCACTTCTCTGCTCATCTGATATCAGTGCACTTCTGTGGGCATGACTAACGTTAACAGCCGATGTGTAAACATACTTCCTGGCTGTACAATTGATTAATCTGTCTTGTTCTGTCCTGACATTTGGCCAGAATTGTCACTATAATAATAGTAATCATACTGTAACATCCCAGGGAATCAGGCAACTAATAAAATTCCGATTGAAGACGTAGCGAGTGGTGGACCCATTTCTTTGGTAAAGATCTCAACCCCTATCCTTGTGGCTCCATTCGGAAGGGCCACCAGTCGAGGGCAGTCCAAAACTAGGGGCTAGGGCTAAGGGGGAGTGTTGGTATGGGGCCTAAGAGGGCGTGTGTGTCTGTCCCCCCCCTCCCACAGCAGCAGCAGCTGACCGCCCAGCAGCTGACCGCCCAGCAGGTGGTGGCCCAGCAGCAGCTCCTCCACATCCAGCAGCAGCACCTGCTCAGCCTGCAGAGGCAGGGCCTGCTGTCCGTCCTGCCCACCGGCCTCTCCTCCGCCCCGGGTACCGACTCCTCCTCATCCTGTCTCTGTTTACTGCTCCTCAGCTGCTTTTGATTTACCAGCGCGCCGACGGAATAGCGACTCGGGCACTAAAACAAAAAAAAAACTCCCGGTTTGCGTTTGTTTGTGATTCCAGGGTGTGAGAACGGTGGCAAGCCGCCCTCCGACGGAGAGATGCGCTCCCTTCTTCAGAAGGGTCCTCCTCACGGCCAGCAGCCTGCCATCAACGGGCATCACCACGCCTTCAGTCCCCCCAAGAGGATAGACAGGTGTGTGGTCACTCTCTCTTCTGATCCTGTAGCGGTTCTCAAATGGGGGTGCGCGTACTCCTAGGGGTAGGTTGGAGTACTGCAGGGGGTACGTGACAATTTTTAAAAAAAAAGTAGTTATTAACTCATTTAAATAAATGTTAATATACTATTAATAGGTTCAATAAGAGCCTTTAAATGTGAATTTTAAATGTAAGTTTGATAAACCACCTTATTCAATAATCTCCACAAAATCAGCCAAAGCACTCGAGGCTTCTTATGCGGTGTCTTTGCTCGTAGCTGAAGCCAAAAAGCCATTCACCATAGCTGAAGGCCTAATACTTCCAGCCACTGTTTTATTGGCCTAGACTATGCTGGACAAAAATGCAGCATACATTAAAAACTGTGCCTTTGTCAATTGTTACATTTCAAACGTTCAAAATATGTAGCTTTAAAGTGTTTTACAGTTACAGGGTTAAATCAGACACTGATGGCGCTGTATTGTACCTATTTATAGGCATTTTTTTCTATCAAAAATGTTTTGTGCTGGTCAGGGGGTACTTCAAATATTTCAAAGGTACATTACTGAAAAGGTTTGAGAACCTCTGGACTAGGAGACACCGCTCTCTGGACAGTTAGGAGGATCTTATCCTCGTTCCTCATCTGCAGTGTAACTAAATATGATTGTGTGTGTGTGTGTCTGTGTCTGTGTGTGTGTGTGTGTGTGTGTGTGTGTGTGTGTGTGTGTGTCTGCCTGCCTACAGCAATCCTCTGGAGGACCTCACACACAGCAGCCACCCTCTCTACGGACATGGCATGTGTAAGTGGCCGGGCTGTGAGACCGTCTTTGGAGACTTTCAGGCGTTTCTCAAGTGAGTGGCAAAGCCCCGAGCTGTTAACATTCCCATCAGCGATCTGCTATGCTGTCTTGTTTCTATCTGTCTTTGGCATGTGATATCAGAAATGGTATTTCTTCTCTTCACTGTCTATCTTTCATGAGTGCAGACAATGGCCGGGTTTCCCGATAAAGAACCTTCTTAAGGAGCCCTTCTTTAGCAACCCTTTGTATGGGAGTTAAGAAGTACTTTGGAATTAAGTGCTTCTTAACTCGTTCGGGAAACCCGGCCAATGTCTGGTGTGTCCTGTTAGCAGTCAGAGCAGATGAAGGTCCGTGTCCCCATTGTAATAATACTGCCCTCTACTGGTGTCTCCTTACTCTTTGTACTAGTTCCACTACTGGACATTATGTCGGTCAGCAGTGCACCTTTTGAAACCACTATTTACTCTACATTATTTCCTGCATTGTCTGCAATGGATACCGTTGAGTTGAACTGACATGCGTTTGTCTCCAGGCACCTGAACAGTGAACACACGCTAGATGATAAGAGCACCGCCCAGTGCCGTGTGCAGATGCAGGTTGTCCAACAGCTGGAATTGCAGGTACACCATGATTTATTTACATTTAGTACAGACATACGCTAATACACACACTAACCCATCAAGGATTTTTTTCTTCCTTTTTTTTTTTTTTCTTCCTCAAAGTGTGTAACTAAGGTTTATCACCAGATGTGTAGGTCTAATGTTAATCACCAGATGTGTTGGTCCTCTCCCCTCCTCAGTTGAAGAAGGACAAGGAGCGTCTGCAGGCGATGATGGCTCATCTGAAGTCCTCTGAGCCCAGAGCAGCAGCCCAGCCGGTGAGTCTAGAGAACGCTCAGAGCTACACTTTGGTTCACCCATGACCTAGTGTCTGTTTGTCTTTCGGGTTGGGGGACCCCCTGACGAAACACAACATAATCCCAAGTCCATCTTTGTTGTGATGAACCCTTTATGCTCCGTGAACTGACAGACAAAAAGTGCATTTTAGTTTTCCTGAAAAAAATACTCTCACTGTTCCAGGTGAAAATGGTGTCCGGCGTGTCCTTCCCCCAAACCACGTTTCCCATGGTCCCTCCTCTCATGAGCCTGTCCCAGAGCGCCACCGCGCCCTCCACGCCCCTAACGCCGCTCTCGGAACCCTCCAGGGTCACTCCCAACACCGTGTTCAGCGGGAGCCCTGGCCGCAGGCGGTACTCGGACAAGCACGGCAAGCCAATAGGCCTAGGTGAGTCGGTAACCAGCGAGGGGTGTATGTAACTGACATCGAGGAAAGGGGGTGATAATGTCTCCTCTTATTGTTAAAACATTAACATGTTTTTATCTCGCCAGATATTGTTCCGAATAAAGAGTTCTACCTGCGCACTGAGGTTAGACCTCCGTTTACGTACGCCTCTCTCATTAGACAGGTAAGGAACTCTCATTTCTTTACTTGTCGGTATCTAAATAATTATTGTTGTTGTAGAGAAGGCAACAGAAAAACAGGACTGATCTGTGTTTGTTTACTGATTGTTTACTCTGTATTTTCCTCTAGGCAATATTTGAATCGCCTCACAAACAGCTGACACTTAATGAAATCTATAATTGGTTCACGCGGACCTTTGCATACTTTAGACGCAACGCAGCCACGTGGAAGGTATCTATTCAACATTCATTCCCGCGCATACATCTGTTGAACGTTATAACCTTTTCACGTGAACAGATCATATTTATCTCCCTGTTCTTGAATCTCCTGTGATTGACGCGCCCCTCCTCGCCCCGTAGAACGCAGTGAGACACAACCTCAGCCTCCACAAGTGCTTTGTGCGTCTGGAGAACGTGAAGGGAGCCGTGTGGACGGTGGACGAGATCGAGTTCCACAGGAGACGGCCTCAGAAGTCCACCGGCGCCGGGTAGGTGGGACACACCCCGGCTCGTCCGTCACGACCGGCTACTTTGTCTTCACCTCAGCCAGTCTGCGCTCATACTGGAGCTTAACTTGCTGCTGTGAGCTTGAGAAGTAACGTCTGTGGTGTTTGTCGCCGTAGGTCGTCCTCCCTGAAGAACCTCCAGAGCTCTGGCTCTGCCCCTCAGGTCAGTGAAGAGGCTCGGTGTCGATGGCGCCTTTCAATCTCGGATATTTTGAATGTGGGATAGCTGCTCGTTTATCTAGTAGTCGCCATTTTGCTCGACTTGATTTATTTTACCGGTAATGAAGACGATTTATTTCAGTCGAGAGTGAAGCTTTGTTGTCGTTTTCCCCCACGATGCACCGTAACGCTAACGAAGCCGTCTCCGGTCTTGTTCAGGCCGCGGACGTCCTGTACGACCCGCTCTCCATGGGCAGCATCCCGCTGAGCGCCCTGTCCCTGGTGCTGAAGGAGGAGCTGAAGGAGGCGCTCTGCTACGGCGCCGGGGCTCACAGCGACAGCAGCGCCGAGCACTCCCCCCTGCAAGCCACGTGAGTGTCCCGTCCCGCCCGCGCACACGGCCCCCCCGGCGACGGCGGACGAGACCGGCCCGTCGCGCTCGTTTCTGACCCCGCCCCCCTCCTCTTGTGTGTCGAGCCAGCGTGAAGGACGAGCGAGAGGACGAGGAGATCTGCGAGGGCTTCCCCCTGGAGTCGCCCGAGAGCGTGGGCGAGCGCAGCCCCGGCCGAGCGGCGGAGCACGGCGAGGACGGCGGCAGCCCGGGGAGGCCCAACCTACAGCTGGACCGCCTGCCGTCTCTCTGACCAACACCCCCGACCTCCCCCGTCACTCCACCGCAAGACTCCCACACTGGCAGTTAGGATAACGGCACCGCGCACAACATTTCCTCTCGAGAAAAGACTGTTATCACAAGTTTAGTCTCAGTTTAAGTACATTTGGTTTTCAGAAGACGAGAGCACTGGTGAAAACAGTGAGAAGCGCGTGTCAGATACTTAAGCTTTACTTTACAGGTTACAGCCTCAAATAATATATACGTTTGTGTCATTGTGAAGTTGTACATTGAAGTAGAACAACCAAAGTGAAGGGAATATTCACGGTCGGCGCATTGTGATGACTGATTCCCCATCGATATATTTACACTGTGCTGGGTCTCCGCCAGCACATTTGATTATCTTTCCATGTGATATGATATACTAATTCCTCAGAGAAATGTAATTGGTTAATTTACAAATGAACTAAACAAACACTGCCAGCAAGTATGATTTTTATGTGTAATTATCTATAGAATGTTGATCAGAAGAAGAAAGTGTAACCTCTCTGTTCAGATCGAGCTATTTGTGTACTTTTTGTTTTTCACTACCCCAAGTTTTTTGTGGGATTTGGACTTGTAATCTTCTTTGACATCTTATAACACTTATATTACCATGATTGTACACCTGTCTCAATGAATAATACATTGTGAATGATAAATGTGTGAGTCTTTTGGATCATTATCAGAGTGAGATTGTGCATCTATCATCATAGTGCACAGGAGCAGGTGTTTGTGGTAATGGCCTCTCTTCTGTGGGTCGATGCTAATGAGATCAGATCAAACAGACAAGTATCCACCGCACCCTCAGTTTTGGAGAGCTCCACTGAAACTAACCAGCCAGCACAGTACGGGGAAATTCACTCCATAGACATCACGGTAGGTATTAAGGCAGTGCTAGTGTTGGCTAGACTAGGCAGTTGGTCACTGGTGCTGAGAATAGGCTCTTTCTACTCATCATTTTGTACATTCAGTTAGATTGTCATCAATGCTTTTCCTGGTGAGTGCATTCCACAAGCAGCTAGGCTACATCTCTAAATACAGTGTATGTACTGCCTTGCCTCCCATCATAGATTAGTGGATTCTCTTTTCAAGTGTTACACCTTACCTGATTGGCCAGGATCCACGGGGTGGGTTCATGTTGGCAGCAGAGTACAGGAGAACTAGACAACGACAGCGGGAGACCGTTTACACTGCTGGATGGCTGTGAGCCCACGGACAGGTACTGTACATCTTTACTTCAGTTATGATGTCAACACAATCAAGAACCTATGCAAATTAATCTGATTATTTCAGTGCTTGGAATGATCAGTGATTCGATTGAGGGCGAGTTGTTTTAATGCTTTCTGCTTCATCTAAGCAAGTTTATGAGCGATGTACTGAGATTGGAGTACAGGCACCAGGGTCTTTAGATATTAATATCTGTTTTCTGCTGAGTGATGGTGATATCCAGATACCTCCATGAGTACACTCACTGTACAAAGACTAACAGAAGCAACCAAGAGTGCATTCAAAGAAACTGGCCAAACATCTTTGATGCTCCTCTATATCCTTTGACAAGACTATTTGGAAAGAGTATTTTCCTGTGGTCATGTTCAAGGGAGGAAACTGGATCTCAAGAAATGCTAACAATCAAACGAAGCGGATCGATCCTGTCTCCTCCTCATTAAAACTATATGGGCAATTCTGCCTCCATTAAAGCCCTCCACTTTACCTAGGTCACCACTCTAGACATGTTGCATGTGAATAGTTTGTTGAATAATTAAAAAACCTGTAGGGAGATAGTATTGATCTGACTGTTTACTCTGAATCTATAGAATGAGAGTTTCAACTATCTATCTATGGTTAAAGGTTTTTTGTGACACGTATGTAGTTCTTATAGGGGTTTTATGAAGATTTAATGAAGCTTCTATATAAGCTACACTTGATCAAAAGCAAGATCACAGAAATTTGAATTTGGAGTAAATTATGTTGAAATGAATTGCCAATCCCATGAAAATGTTTCACCTGTACACTTTGAAGAGAAATTGAGAAGCAGCTAGTCTGTTTTTGGAAATGAATGTCAGATCCTGAATGTTGTTTTTCTATGTGAAGGAGACCGGTCCAGTATGATGAAGGGGCCGGCTGTGGTGGGGGGGCACCCCCAGGGCTCCGCGTCCATACAGGAGGCTGAGAGGGAGGATACAGATCCCAGTTCCCCCTCTCCCCTGGGGAGCAGCGAGTGGGGCGGATCCACCGATTCCTTGTGTTCAGACAACAAGCACTACAGCAGCGGCCGCTTCTCCTCCACAGAATCCCACCAGCCAGACTCGGGGGGTAGGCTACTGTCTCGCCGCTCCATGAGGATCTCAATGTCATTAGTGTGATGCCTTAAGCTCAGCCTACAATGGCGAAACATCAATTTAACCAGTAAAAGATTACCATGAGGTCATAACTAGGACCAGAAGTTGTACTGTTCAGAGATAAAAAAATAAAAAAATAAAATTGCCCGTTCCTAAAACTAGAATTTCAAGAAAATTCAATTTGCATACGTTTGTCTCAATGTTTCCCTGATTGTCGATGTTCCCAGATGACTGTGCTGCCGTCGTGCTGACCTGCCTCTACTGTCGTTTCTACGAGCTGGCGGCCATGCTGCCAGACACCTGCGGGAAGGCGGTGAGCCGCTGTTTCCCCTCCCTCAAGTACCTCAACGCCAGCAGGGAGCAGCAGGAGGGAGGAGGAGGAAGAGGAGGAGGCGACTGCGGCAGCTGCAGCCTGGAGCTGGACTGGGGCGTCTGTAGGACCTGTCAGGGAGGGACAGCAGAGTTCCTGGAGCTGTCCATGGAGATATCAGAAGTATGCTTTCGCTGACCTGTGTAATATCACGACGATTACTGTCATCATTAGGCTGCATTTTATTAACATGTACTAACACTATTTATCATAATGAATGTATAATATCAGTAGCACAAGAGAATGCATGCACTTTAATTTCCTACTGCTATAATAAATAACTATAAAACATGTTAGAATTATGTGAATTGTCATCTTTCTGAATATTTTGTGACTGTGTTCTTATTTGAAAAAAGAAAATGTAATAGCCTGCTTCTGAAGACTATATTTAGCTTCTTTCCCAACCTTGCCTCAGTTGAGTTGAGTTGTAGCCTACTGCAAGCAGCAGGACTCTCACTCCCAACTTTTTCCACAACTAAAACCTTGTCTGGGCCAGCTGAACATTTTGAAAATACGGAGGGCACCCACTCTGGGGCCTCATTTATCATTGAGGTACGCCATATTTTACACGGTCTTTTTCGCGATTTCAGGCGTACGCCATCCCCCCCCCCCCCACATTGCGATCTATCAAGCCGAAAGGGCGAAAATTTAGTCGCCTTTCTACACGCTTTTGTAGGACACCTCTCAAGTAGCCGTACCGATTTACACGGTTTTCTACACCCTTTTTGAACACAGGGGGAACTGGCGACGCAGGTGGTGCGTCGGTGAATTACAATGTTTGATGGAGAGAATTCCGGCTCACACGCTTGCGTTTGATGCGTCAACTTTGACGGATGCCATTCACTTTCAATGGCCGCAGCCGAATGGCATTCTGGTTCCGTTGTTGTCCCGGTGCGTTGCGTTGCCTGCGTTGCTAGCGTCGAAAGTTAAAGAATTTCAACTTTCAGATGCGTTGCCGGAGCTGCCGACCAATCAGATGTCTTGACGGAGAAAGACGTCATCGCAAGGCGGGATTTCACATTTTTCGATACCAAGATGGAGGACAATCGCTGTTTGAATTGTTTGTTTTCAGGATAGGATGTACCCAATACCTGCGGGCACCACGTTCACGTTGACTCAACCACAATGCATAAACGATCGCCACACGTTCGACCAGATTAGCATCCATGACAGCACTAAACGAAAAGCCGGGTGGGTTTTCAAAATAGTTCGCGCTAGCAGGTTCGGAGAATATACTCGGCTGTTGCGAGCGCAGTTTTGGACAATGTGATTGGTTGTTGTTGCGTGCGGCAGAAACGCCTTCCGCCATCCGTCAATGTTGACGCATCAAACGCAAGCGTGTGAGCCGGGCGGCGACAGTTCATGAACGCACAATCATGTAGGCTAATAGCCCAATTCAGCACAAACATATATCGCAATGCAAGATTAGACGTGTCCTCTAACCGGCGCATTCATGGTCCGATATGGATTTGTTCCCCAAACTTAACCTATGCGCTGTCCCAAACCTTTCCGCGCTATATGTCACACACCTAATGCAGGCACTCCATCAAACGGCAATAATTGACCAATTAGATTGTCATTAGTATGTGATCATGTGGACCTGTTTGCTGTTTGGTAAGCATATAAATGACAGTCCTCCTGTGCGTAATGCGAGCCTAAATGAATCCGGCGCTACTCGGCCTACTGGCCGAGATAGAACTCCAAAGAGGTGACGGCGATGGCAACTGCACCCACATATTGATAAGGGCACCATCAGTGAATGAATACGTCTATGTGAATCGCAAAAATGTGCACACTATAAATACTCAAATCATATGTGACGCCGACATGCTCATCACAAGTGTAGTGGCATGGTGGCCTGGCTCCACGCATGACTCATTCATCCTGGCGCACAGCAGGGTAGGGGCTAGACTGGAGGCAGGCGCTGCGCGTGACGGCTGGCTTGTTGGTGTGTGCATAGCCAAGATACATATTCTTTGCCTTTTTTACTTTAATCTTTATTAGCATTTTCCATCCATTCAACGACAATACAATAAAACATAAAAACTTACAATAACAGCTTATGGGTACTTCCATCCATGCAGCTTTTTTTTCTTACTCAAATATGACAATTTTAATATTAGTGGTATCATCACACTTCCTTCTATAATCCATCCATTTTTCCCATCTCCCTTCAAACTTTCCTTCCTGCATCCTCAATGCATAAATAAATCTCATAAATCTCCTCCACAACACCCACCACTGCTCCTTGGTTGGGGGTTCCACCTTATACCAAGCCCTTATTATTGTCTTTTTACTAGCAACCAATAGTACTTTCACTAGGTATCTGTCCCCTCCTTGTACATCATTCTGTTATGTTTGCCAAGATGTATATTCAAAGCTGATAAGAATGAGAACCAGTCAAGACCCCACCACAAAATGAGGACCCAAGCCCTCAGCCCCCTCCCCGTCATGAGGTTTACCAGCGGGGCCAAAGGGCCCACACTGAGGTCATGCGCCAGCTATGAAGACACAAACAAGTAAGGTTCACATTTCTACCATTTTATTGTCAGTTGGTGGGTGACTGTGTGAGTGCGTTTGTGAGTGAATGTGTGAGGTCCGTGAGTGTGGTAGTGAGTGACTGTGTGAGGTCCTTGAGTGTGGTAGTGAGTGACTGTGTGAGGTCCGTGAGTGTGGTAGTGAGTGACAGTGTGAGGTCCGTGACAGCATGTGTGAGGGAATGAAGTGCAGTGAGGATGTCCTGTTGGCTCTGGTGGTGTAGTGTGGTGACCTCCACCAACTGCTGCACAACTGCCCCACAACTGCCCCAATCCCTGCCATGTCCCTCTGGGCCTCTAGGGTCATGAGCCTCCAGCACAGCGTCTGAGAGGAAGCCCAGCCCTCAGGGACCCTTGAGGCAGGGACGCTGGCAGCCGGAGGTGGAGGCGTGGGCGGTGGAGACGGAGGCGCTGGAGATGGCACTGGAGGTGGAGGCCGGTGCGCTGGAGGTGGAGGCACTGGAGGTCGTGGCGCTGGAGGTGGAGGCTGCAACCGGCGGGGGCACGACCGTCAGGTCAAGGACCACTGCAGACTCCCCCTCCTCTGAGTCCCACCCCACGTCAGAGTCTGGAGAAACAATTTCAGTCATTTTCTTTGAGTTTGTCTGTTAACTTGATTATGCATTAAACATTTCATTGTGTAGCCATATTCAATTGATATGTTTTTCTGTTGGTAGCCAAATAAATGCTTAAGTGTGATTTACCGGGTGATTTAGATGAGAGTCTTAATTTCCTAGAGGGGAAAATGTTTAATGTGGTCTAACATTATGAAGTGGTCATCTGTGTTATCGTTCCCTGTTTTTGGTCCTAAATCAATCATAGCCTACCACATAATGTGTGGAATGTTTGCTTTCCTCACAGCCACATAATACAGAATGTCCGTGTAGCCTACGCCAAATACAGGATGCACGAAATGTACAGTAGGCTACCTAAACTGTAGGAGCAATCAGACAAATGTAGGCTCGTACAAATAGCTTACCTTCCGAAGATGATTTTCTTTCCCCGCGTGGACCTCACCAACAAGCACATGCACCTCCGTCTCCGAAAAGTTTCTCTTCTTTCCGCGTTTTTCCATAAACGTATTTGTCTTTCCTATGCTCCACGCTATATTATGTCGGTTCCTTAAACGTATTGGGTCCTCATTTTGTGGTGGGGTCTTGACTGGTTCTCATTCTTATCAGCTTTGAATATATATCTTGGCAAACATAACACAGGATGATGTACAAGGAGGGGACAGATACCTAGTGAAAGTACTATTGGTTGCTAGTAAAAAGACAATAATGAGCGCTTGGTATAAGGTGGAACCCCCAACCAAGGAGCAGTGGCTGGGTGTTGTGGAAGAGATTTATGTTAGGGAGAAGTTCACGCATGCATTGAGGATGCAGGAAGGAAAGTTTGAAGGGAGATGGGAAAAATGGATGGATTATAGAAGGAAGTGTAATGATACCACTAATATTGAAATTGTAATATTTGATTAAGAGAAAAAAGCTGCATGGATGGAAGTACCCATAAGCTGTTATTGTAAGTTTTTATGTTTTATTGTATTGTCGTTGTATGGATGGAAAATGCTAATAAAGATTAAAGTAAAGAAGAAAAAGAATATATCTTGGCTATGCACACACCAACAAGCCAGCCGTCACGCGCAGCGCCTGCCTCCAGTCTAGCCCCTACCCTGCTGTGCGCCAGGATGGATGAGTCATGCGTGGAGCCAGGCCACCGTGCCACTACACTTGTAATGAGCATGTCGGCGTCACATATGATTTGGGTATTTATAGTGTGCACATTTTTGCGATTCACATAGACGTATTCATTCAATGATGGTGCCCTTATCAATCAATCAATCAATCAAAGCTTTATTTATATAGCGCATTTCATACCCAGAGGCAACACAATGCGCTTTACAGAGAACAAGGGAGGTGGGCAGACATCCCACCCCTACATATTCCAGAGGGAAGCAAAAAAACAGTAATCACCCGAGGGCCAGATAAGTGAGCTGTAAAAATTCTTCCCTGACCCCTCTCAACGAGGCGATCGAGCAAGCTCCTGGAGTATGTTTGTCTACCGGCTAAGAACATTTATAGGGCAATAAATAACATTAAATTACATTTTCAGAGTAAGAGAGGCTAATAACATCATAGGAGAGACATGGCAAACATTGGTGTATGTCTGTGTGTGCATAAATGTGCCTGGGCCCAGATAGAGGCAGGGGTTTGGGTAGGGTGTGGGGTAGGAAAAGGATACGGACCCGGGTTAGGGTGAGGGGAAGGGGATCTGAGCCCAGGACTGGTGTATGTCAGTGTGTGTGTGAGTGTGCCTGGGTCCAGGTAGAGGCAGGGGTCAGGGGTAGGGTTGGGGTAGGAAGAGGATATGGACCCGGGTAGGGTGAGGGGAAGGGGGTACTGGACCCAGGCCTAAGGCCGGAAGTGGACTGTTGTATGTCTGTGTGTGTGTGTGTGTGTGTTAACTAATTTGCTACGACATCTGCAGCAGATACAGGGGCATCCATCGGACTCAGGGTGGTCCATTGGCGACAGCGGGGCATCCACTGGACCTGGTTAGAAGATAGGAGGGAGAGAGAGAGGCACTAGGGAGAGGGGAGGCAGAACAGGGTTAGTAGCACACGGAGCCATATATAGAGCAATACATTACGTCAAACTACATTTTCAGAGCAAGAAAGGCTAAGAGCATCATGGGAGAGGTGTGGCAAACACTAATGTGTGTGTGTGTGTGTGTGCGTGCCTGGGCCCCGATAGAGGCAGGGGTTGGGGTAGGGTGGGGGGTAGGAAAAGGATACGGACCCGGGTTAGGGTGAGGGGAAGGGGATCTGAGCCCAGGACTGGTGTATTTCAGTGTGTGTGTGAGTGTGCCTGGGTCCAGGTAGAGGCGGGGGTCTGGGTTAGGGTTGGGGTAGGAAGAGGATACGGACCCGGGTTAGGGTGAGGGGTAGGGGTACTGGGCCCAGGTCTAAAGTGGACTGTTGTATGTCTGTGTGTACGTGTGTGTGTGTTAACTAATTTGTTACGACATCTGCAGCAGACACAGGGGTATCTATCGGTCTCAGGGTGGTCTGCTGGTGACAGTGGGGCATCCACTGGACCTGGTTAGAAGATAGGAGGGAGAGAGAGAGGCACTAGGGAGAGGGGAGGCAGAGCAGGGTTAGTGGGTTATGTGGGTGCAGTCGCCATCGCCGTCACCTCTTTGGAGTTCTATCTCGGCCAGCAGGCCGAGTAGCGCTGGATTCATTTAGGCTCGCATTACGCACAGGAGGACTGTCATTTATATGCTTACCAAACAGCAAACAGGTCCACATGATCACATATTAATGACAATCTAATTGGTCAATTATTGCCGTTTGATGGAGTGCCTGCATTAGGTGTGCGCATAGGTTAAGTTTGGGGAACAAATCCATATCGGACCATTAATGAGCCGGTTAGAGGACACGTCTAATCTTGCATTGCGATATATGTTGGTGCTGAATTGGGCTATTAGCCTACATGATTGTGCGTTCATGAACTGTCGCTCTTATTCTCTCCATCAAACATTGTAATTCACCGACGCACCACCTGCGTCGCCAGTTCCCCCTGTGTTCAAAAAGGGTGTAGAAAACCGTGTAAATCGGTACGGCTACTTGAGAGGTGTCCTACAAAAGCGCGTAGAAAGGCGACTAAATTTTCGCCCTTTCGGCTTGATAGATCGCGCTGTGGGGGGGGGGAAATGGCGTACGCCTGAAATCGCGGAAAAGACCGTGTAAAAGAAGGCGTACCTCAATGATAAATGAGGCCCCTGGGCGCCGAGGCGGCGTAGGTTAACGTGACAAAACAAGGCCACAGAAGAGACCAGAGAGACAGTCTTATCGGAGAAGAGACGAGGGAGGGGGGAACACTCAAACCACATAAGAACGTTGCAACGAGACCAATGCTTTGATTTGGGTCCAGACAGCATACAGAGAGGTCAACTGTACATTAGGCATGCCATCGTCTTTTGTATGTAAAACCTTCTGGAATAAATCGCTTTTGCTGAGGCTCAAGTCCCGTGTTGGAGAGATTCATTCTGGACTGTGTGGTATTGTGTGAGATTGGGGCCATCTTTTATTGGAAACAAAAAACACAACGCAGAGCTGAAATAAGGACAATAATAAAAGACAACGAGATTCATCAATTGGTGCGGCGTGACCCGGATCGGACATCGGACCCCGGACAGAAAGTCCAAGACTGGTCTTCAGCCAAAGCAGACAGCTACAGCCACGGGAGACGCCTGGCAGTCAGGCTGTGACCTGAACGACCCCGGACACACAATCAGACCCAACTGGGTGAGTGGGTTCAATATCCCGATCATAAAGAACAAATTAGTAAATCTCAACTATACCACACATAGTCTCTCAACACGTAAAACAAAACCAGTGCTGGATGTAAATATATGTCTATATGTAGCTACATGTCTTATGTTTGTAATGCCAAGGTATCTGCCAAGGTGCGTGCATTGTTTTGTTATGTGAAGTAGACCACTTCTCTATATGTAACCTTTAAGGACAGCCTGTGGTAGACAGGGAATTGCCTTAAAGTAGACCAGCAGGATATTGGACATCCTGGGGTACCTTCTCACATGTAAAACTGTGAAAGGTGTACGTAGGCCCTTAGGCTCTACTAGGGAAGACCAGCAGGATATTGGACATCCTGGGGTACCTATCGCATGAAATACTGTGCACAGGTGTATGAGGCCCTTAAGATTTTCTTAAGGAAGACCAGCAGGGTTATCACCCTGGGGTTGCCCGCCCACGCGAGAGATCGGTGGAGGGTATTTCACTTCTAAGGATTGCGCAGTCCTTGAGAAGGCCCCCGTGAAAGACTGGGGTTTTGGATGGGTTTGTGATGTATGTGTATTGTCGCACATGGATTCTAGATGTACATGTATATATGCACAGTCTAGGGAAGCGGTTTGGTTAGGTCACTGTAATAAAATCATACTGTGTGAACCAAGACCTTATCTGCTCCAGCGGAGTGCTGGAGCCGTTCTTTCTCGCTCCCGACTCAGCTCCTCCCTTACACAGCCACAGAGCCAAACTACAGTCAGCCAGTCGCTTGACTATCAGTGAGAGCAGAGTAGGCTTAGGGAGGGGAGTCGGAGGAGGAGATAGAACACCGTCAATGGCGGTCGGAGGTCTGTCTCATCTTACCAAAGTGAGCCCGTCCCACTGCAGGGGGCTGGGCTGACAATGCTGTTAGATGAGGACAGAAATGACGAGAGGTTAAAGGAGGAGCCCAAGTTTTTTCGCCCCCTCCTCACAAGCTCAGGAGAGAGAGGAGGGATCGTACTGTAGATGTAACACTCCCACCAGCTGTTTCGAACTGGCGCCCCCTACGACCGGGGGGTGTTACTGTCAGTACAGATGACAATCTAGAATGCTGGTCGGCTAGTGTAAAACATCCATGCGATGTAGGTGATGTGAACATGGCTCAGGCCAGTCACCCGTTGGTTGGTGACACTCTAACTAAAGCAATCACCACCAAGGTCAAGAGAGTAGAGGAGAAAGCCAGAGCTCCACAGATCCCATTCAGAGCTAGGGATGACAAGAGTGCTGTCATCTTTGTGGGAGCAGAAGCTCAGAGAACAGCTTTCACCCTCACACGGCTCCCCCATTATTCAGAAGCTGATGCTGCTCCGTGGCCAAGGCCGCTCTGTTACAAAAGCCAGAAGGCCTGGGTGTAACAACCACCTTGAACGGAAGCCAAAACATGTAGAGTTTCTCCTCGATGCGAGGAGGGGGGTGGCCACCGTCACTCCTCATCGCTGTCTGGAGGGAACCGACACCATGGTGAGAGAGCAAGGCATGCATGCATTGGTGATGGGGAGGGGAGCCTATTTTTGGGTGAGAAAAACCAGGCCATTCCTGTTGGAATTGGAATCTGTGTCTCTCACGACTTCTGTGTGTGTGGGACCGGTAGGATTACCCCTACTGGGCCTTGATGTGTTAACAAATAGATTCATCCCCTCAGTTCCCACAAGGGAAAGTTAAATGGAGTTGGGTAAACGAACCTGACTTGGCAGAGTTGCCAATATGGGCAAAAGACAGAAGTGATAGAAGGTTTCTGAAGAAACTCACAGGGCCTCCAAAAGCCCAGCGTGGCCTGTGTTGAAACCTTCAGGTGAATGGCGCCTCTGTGTGAACTACAGAGTGGCCAATGAGTATGGGGATAAGATAGAGCCCCTGGTGGAGACCGGTCCACCATTTTCAGTGCCTTGAAACCTGAACACCAATGGGTTTCAGTCATCAACATGACACAAGGCTTAGCATCCCTCTTGCAGAAGAGGTGCTTTCAATATTGATGGAGATCAATATCAGTTCATTTGAATGCCAATTGGGTTTACACAGCTTCCCAAACACCTATCATCAGGTGTTGCGTAATCACCTACGCGAAATGTCTCCCATCACTTTCCACTTAAAGGGCAATACTGCAAACATCCATGTAGTCAGTCGGTATGCACATGGCATGACTTTGGAGAACTTTGGAAAACAGAGAGGTTTCCTGTCAGCATTTAGGGACGCCCATTAAGAAGGGAGAGTTGGTTAGGGAGCTCATGGAGGCCATCAGCCTGCCAAAAGGTGACAGTGATTAAGGTCAAAGGACACTCTCATGGAGTTTGAGTCGAGGTAACACTCTGGTTGACCAAGCAGCAGAACAGACAGCTCGTGACAGAGATACCATACAAGCCCATTTGTCCTCAGCCCAACCTGCACCCCCGTATCAGATTGATACTGTCACTGACCACAAGGTGATGCAGGTAGAGACTGAGAGGGGGGGAGGTGTGGACATGATGGAGAATGGGGCAGAAATGGACTCAGACGAGTGTGGCGACAAGGTCAGAAATTGGTTGCACCACAACGGTTGCTCCCTTATCTGGCAACACAGATTCACTTCACTGTTCTTATCATCCTCAGAGTAGTGGACTCAGACTGAAAGAATGAACCGTGTCATCAAGGGGAGACTCACAAAGTCATCAGGAGGGCGTGATTTGGCCCGACGCTTTGAGTCTCGTGCTTCGCTCCATTCGAGCAACACAATCAGGAGATGGGCCTTAGCCCTTTCGAGGTCATCTGTGGCAGGCAGATGTTCATCTCACTAGTGAGGCGTTGAGTGGTTACTGTGAGTAATTGAGCATGGCTGTGGCCAGGGCCCACAAACAGGTGCTGGCAGTATGGAGTGAGATCCCCAGGGGGGGACAGGCTTTAATCCCAGGCCAGTACGTAATGATAAAGGAGTTTTCAAAGAAGAGAAATTAGATGCAAAGTGGGAGTAGCCTTATCAGATCTGGCTCATCACCCACACAGCAGTTAAGGTAGTAGGGAAACCCAACTGGAGCCAAGCTAGTCAATGCAAGGTGGTAGCACCACCAGACACAGATTAGACTGAGTACACCTCAAAGCAAACACACCCTCGTTGAATTGGATAAATTGCAGAGTCAACCACTCCAGACTTAAAAACATTGGGGTAGAATAGCGTCCAGGCTTAGCACCCCAAAACTAGGGACAGTTGTGGCAGCTGTTGTTCGAGCAGAGTCCTTGAGCTAAAGAACCATCCGTCTAGCGGTGGGGGTCGACTCGGGATGAAGACGACAACTTAGAGAATTACGACGTAATGCTCTATACCTGTGCCCACTGCTCGGATGACTGTAGCGCTGCTAAAGAGACAGGAGAATGGGTGTTAAGACAGCAGGCAGGCTTAAAACTGACCTTCCTGGAAGGTCACAGTCTGGAGTAGGGGGGGGGGGCTCTTCTAGAAATAGGATAATGAAACAATAAGGATTTTGTGAAACCATAACCTCTAGGTCTGGTCTGAGTGAGAGAGAGAGTGAGAGATATGCTATCACAATCAGAGTCGTGGAATGAATGATACTGTCGCAGTTTTCTTGTGTTTTTCTGTGCTAACAGGTGGAGTTGGAGAGAAGGACTTCCGGGTTGACTTCGGACACGGGTGATCAACGTGTGCTGGAGTTCAGCAGGGAGGACTACACTACTCCGGGTGGAGACGTCAACAGACCAAGACGGGACATTTGAACTTTCACACCACACAATAATCACCTTCCATTCACAGCTTGCTGGTCAGGGACAGGACGTGGAGGGTGTAGGTTATTGTCATTCTGTGAATAAAAACTCCAGGTTGCACTTGAGATATACTCATTAAAACGGAGACAGGGGTATTGGGACGTGTATTTTGTTAAAAAGGTCATTTATTTCTGGGTCGGGGGCACTCGGATCTGGAGTAATTTTCCTTTCACAGCAGAGATACACACAGCAATTAAAGATCATCTCTCGGGGAGAAGACACTTCGATTTCGAACTAACAGACTAGGTTTCAAGTTGCTATCATGAAGGGTTTGTGTCTTATCATCCTGTGGCTTTCCATGGTTAGACCAACACCGTCAGCCGTGTTAAACCTTGCTTTGAAATTGGGCTTATGAGGTAGCTACGTCAGTGAAGAATGTGTCACCATGTTTTGTGTGTATGCAGATCCCAGACTCCCAAGCGAGCGGAGTGCCTCAAATGGCACACCCCTTTAACTCTACTTTAATGCTACGATACATCAACTGTTCCAGGGAAGTAGCAGACGCTGAATTAGAAAGAGGGATTGTTCAGATGATGGTTAGATTCCACTCTGGAGGGACCTACAGAGAGCGTGGGGTTAGGACCGCAAAAGTGGGCTCAGATCAGTTCACTAGTGTATCTTCCGCAGAAAACCCAGGGTTGTTTTGTCTACAGAGAGAGAGAGGAGCAGGGAATGTGGGGCGCAGCCAGTGTCTGCATACTAGGCTTTGTACTGCTCCGAAATGTGGTAGATGGAACTTGCGCACCCTAGGGGGGTCTACTGGGTTTGGGGGGAGACGGTCCTACCAAGGAACTGGACGGGTTCCTGTTTGTTTGGGGTTACCTTGCCAGGGGTGGTTACCCATCAGGATTGCAGGACTTACCTGTAGCGGTAGGAGGTTAAAGGGATAGTGGGAGAAAGACCAATTCAACATTCTGAAATCCGCCGTACTAGGAGAGAGACTAGGGCGGGGGTTGTGGACGGCATATTCACTCAACATGGGTCTAGAAAGATAGTTTCTTTTTCAGACCTCTGAGTATGGCTGTCGTCTTGAGTTTTCGGTAAGAAGTGTCCCTCTTCCATAGACTTTCCATAGATAAAGACATTCCATGGCTGGTACACTCTGGGCCAAACACCATTGTTGTGGTTAGAGATAGAGGCCTGTGCGCCGAGGCGGCGTAGGTTAACGTGACAAAACAAGGCCACAGAAGAGACCAGAGAGACAATCTTATCGGAGAAGAGACGAGGGAGGGGGGAACACTCAAACCACATAAGAACGTTGCAACGAGACCAATGCTTTGATTTGGGTCCAGACAGCATACAGAGAGGTCAACTGTACATTAGGCATGCCATCGTCTTTTGTATGTAAAACCTTCTGGAATAAATCGCTTTTGCTGAGGCTCAAGTCCCGTGTTGGAGAGATTCATTCTGGACTGTGTGGTATTGTGTGAGATTGGGGCCATCTTTTATTGGAAACAAAAAACACAACGCAGAGCTGAAATAAGGACAATAAGAAACAACGAGATTCATCACTATGAACACAGGAACAGAGTTTAGTTTAATGCATGTGAACGGGACATGGACTCGACACACCGGACAGTGTGAGAGTGGGCGGATATCATCTTCAAAAATGTAAGTCAATAGCTTTATGAGTAGGCCTAGGCTATTTGTGGAACAGATGGAGATATTATAGGAGATATATTTTGTTACATCTAGGCTATGTTGGTATTGGTGTTTCAAATCATTTCTAGCCTGGACACTTAACCTACACATTAATTGGTCTAATACACGTGCATTCAAATATTCAGAAAACACCAACAAAAATGACTGAGGCATGGGACACATACAGTATTTGATTTGCAAGTTAAAGTACCGTAACATGGTAGTTGTGCAAGTCATATTCATGTCTTGCACAAGACAGGGTGGAATATCTTTCTATTTTTGGCATCGCTGTCATTTGAGTTGTGAAGGGCTCATGTGATAGGAGCAATATCTCATAAGCAGTTGTTTCTGTAAACCCACGTCTATGCTACTATGTGCATAGGCAAGCCTTTGTATAGAAAATAATGTGAGAAAAAAAAAGAGGTGCCCTTGTGGCACCCTTGGCTAAGGATTAATTTGTAAACTAAACAATTCCACAGGAGACACAGGTAGGGATGAGACGGTATGGATTTTTGCATTACGGTACGATACGGTATCTAGTTACACTGTACGGTTTACGGTATTTCACGGGGTACAGCATTTCACCTCCCCAACACACATTAAAAAAAACAAGTATTTTACTTTGAAGGAACTACAGTGCAACACATGATGGAAAATACACACTATTGTAATTAAGCTGAGTTTATTAATAGCAAACTTATATTAAACTAGGGCTGCGAGCAGCAGTGAGCGGGCCCTCGCACCCCATGCGTGTCGGGGTGCGGCGCCGTTAAAGGGTGTGCTATTTCGGTGTACAGTACTGAGAGAAACTTCCTGTCACCAGTAGGTGGCGTTCTAAGCATGACTCAATACCAACGCATAGATATGTTCAGGACACGACCTTCATCAAGCATGAGCAATTTGGGGTCAATTGGATAATGTATGTAGGAGTTATGAGGACTTCCTGTAAGCAGTAGGTGGCGCTATAAATATGACTCAATGCTGACGCACAGATGTGTTCAGGATGTGACCTTCATCAACCCTGAGCAATTTGGAGTAAATCGGATAACGTATGTAGGAGTTATGAGGACTTCCTGTTTCACCAGTAGGTGGCGCTGTAGGTATGACGCAATACTGACTTACAGATGTGTTCAAGATGCGACCTTCATCAAGCATGAGCAATTTGGAGTAGGCTAAATCGGATAACGTATGTAGGAGTTATGAGTACTTCCTGTTTCACCAGTAGGTGGTGCTGTAAGTGTGACTCAATACCGATGCATAGATGTGTTCAGAATGCGACCTTCATGAAGCGTCAGCAATTTGGAATAAATCGGATAACGTATGTAGGAGTTTTGAGGACTTCCTGTTTCACTAGTAGGTGGCGCTATAAGTATGACGCAATACTGACACATAGATGTGTTCAGGACCGAACCTTCATGAAGCGTGATAAATATCGGACAAATCGGATAATGCATATTGGAGTAATGAGGACTTCGTGTTTTATGGCGAAATTTCAAAATTTGGCGGGGCGCCACGGCAAGGATGTTTGGTGAAAACTCAATTATTTTTGATAAGTTGATTGGATGAAATCTGTAGGAGGAGTTCGTTAAAGTACGAGGCATGGAAATGGTAAAAATAAGGAAAAAATGGCACATTAACAGCAAAATGGCTGACTTCCTGTTGGATGTTGGGTATAGGTCCAAGAGACATTTTAGTGTGTCTCGATGAACTACATATGCCCACCGAATTTCGTTCGCCTACATAAAACTGAAAGGTGGGGCTCGCCATTTTAAATTTTCCAGGGGGCGCTCTTGAGACGTTTTGCCACGCCCATTTCCGCCACCCATGAAATATCAAATTTTTCACCGGGACTGACGTATCTGCAAAGTTTCATGAGTTTTCATCGATGTTTAGGCCGTCAAAAATGCATTTGTTTTGGGAGAAGAAGGTAGGAGAAGGTAGAAGGAGAATAATAATAATAATAATAATCCTTACAATTTCAATAGGGCCTCTCACCGCCAGTGCTCGGGCCCTAATTACAAAATTAACTGCAAGCAACTTGAAATGTGAAGTTCCAGCAGCGCATTATTGTGTAATACTGTAATCGTAATACCGTAAACACAGGGAATGTCACGGTTCTAATACCGTGGACATTTTATACTGCGGTTCATGGTTTTACGGTATACCAGCTGTTCACGGTTTTACGGTATACCATCTCATCCCTACACAGGACCAATGTACTGTAAATATTAAGATGTTCCTGGTTCAGGCAATCGTACCTCTCTATTGTGATACTATTATCATCTCCCAGCTTGGAGAGCAGGTCCGAACACGGACGCACCTGGACGGTGGTCAGCCCCGTCGTGTTCACCTACAGAGTCATCCAGTGCCACCACCTGTTGGACGTGGAGAACGACACCCTGTTATGGGGTCATTTAGGAGAGAGTGAGGAGCTCAGAAGCCACGCCCAGCCCGTCAAGCGTTTTGTCGTCATCGATGAAACTGTCAATCAGCTCTACGGCACACAGGTCACCCGGTACCTGGAGGCCAGAAACGTCGTCTACAAGATCCTGTCCCTGCCCACCACGGAGGAGAACAAGTCCATGGAGCTGGTGACCAGGATCCTGGAGGAGGTCCACAGGTTCGGGATCGACAGGCGCTCTGAGCCAATCATAGCCATCGGCGGGGGGGTGTGCCTGGACGTGGTCGGTTTGGCGGCGTCGCTGTACCGCAGACGGACCCCCTACGTCCGCGTCCCCACCACTCTGCTCGCTTACGTCGACGCCAGCGTGGGGGCCAAAAACGGGGTCAACTTTGCCAATGGCAAGAACAAGCTGGGGAGCTACGTCCCCCCGGTCGCTACGTTTCTGGACCGTGCCTTTATCCGAACCCAACCGCGTCGCCAGATCTCTAACGGGTTGGCAGAGATGTTAAAGGTACAAATTGCCGCCCCGAACATAAGGGAGTGGAACTGGTTTGTGACTAATACCACATGCGCATGTTGTACAGTAATCTTCCTAAAAGCTGTGCATCTGTTTTTGAGCTCAGAGTGACTGTACGACCATTGCTGGAACATCTAGTTTCTAAACTGTATGGTTTAACTTGATCCTAACTGTGCCCCAGATGGCCCTGATGAAACACAGAGGTCTGTTTGAGCTCCTGGAGAAGGAGGGTCCGGCGCTGCTGGACTCCAGGTTCCAGACCCCAGACCAGACCAGGGGGGACCGGGGGCACGAGGACGAGGAGGACGCCGCCTCCGCATCCACCCGCATCGCCATAGAAACCATGCTGGAGGAGCTGGCTCCTAACCTGTGGGAGGATGACCTGGACCGGCTGGTGGACTTCGGTCACCTGATCAGCCCAGAGCTAGAGATGGTGAAGTCATGAGAACACACTCACTCGGATCAGAACGAGAACATCATCGTTGTCGGGTGACAGACACTTATCTCCAAAATGGCAAGTTTTCAGAATGTTGAAAAGAACATTCCAATTTCTATGTTGCTGACCATAAAATCACATGACGATCTGTTTAGAATACATTGAATTGGTCTCAGGGCTGGGAGGTGCTCAGAGGTTGTAAAGGGTAGTCCCAGCTTTCTATTGATGTATAAAAACAACATGGAGTTAAGTGGTTTTCACCCGACAACGACGACATGTAATATCTAAAAATAATCTAATAGAATTATATCTGAATGTTACCACAGTAGGTCCGTCGGGACATGACACACGTCCCTGTAACTTCAGACTAGCGACTCGTTCTCTTTCAGAGGGCGCTGCCTGCACTGCTCCACGGGGAGGCGGTGAACATGGACATGACCCTCATGGTGTACGTGGCCCACCAGAGAGGCCTGCTGACCGGGGAGGAGAAGGCCCGGATCACCCAGTGCATGGTGGGCCTGGAGCTGCCAGTGTGGCACCAGGAGTGTACCTTGGCCCTGGTGCAGAGTGCTCTGGGGGAACGTCTGAAGCACTCAGCTGGCTCTCTGAGGATGCCCCTTCCCACGGGCCTGGGATGTGCAGGTCTGGACAGGGAACACCTTTCACACACAGACAGATAAGCTACACACCTCAGCAAAGAAATTAAACTGAAATAACAATTCCATTATTAGAGTTGGAGCAATTCATTCAGTAATATCTTGTTTCAAATGTTTTTGTATATGATTAAGAAGAAGCGTTTGTTTTTTCCCAAACATTAATCTTAGTCTCGCTTTTACTGAATTAGAACTTGATTGACCCCGACTTGACCTCTACACCCTCGTATGTAACAGGTATTATACCTGTTATATGTCTGGTTTATATCTGGTAAATCATACTGTATATCTACTAACTAACTGTGTTATGTTCTCTTCCATGAATAGAAATCTTCCATGATATCAGTAATGATGTCCTGTGTCAGGCCTTCCAGAAATGGAGTGATGAACTTGGTGTTTGACAACAAAAAGCAACACTGCTGATGAGGCCTGACCACACCAGGAGACAACAGACACCAAATGTATGTGTGCAATGTCAATGTTACAGTATGTACCCTGGAATTAAGCATTTATGTACCTTCAAAACCCTTTCATTCAGAATAAACCAAAAACATCCTCACTTATTCACTTTATGTAATTCACTTAGCCAAGTGTTATTAAGAAACTTGAGACATGAAACAACATCAACAAATACTCAGATCAAACTTTAATGCTTTGCATGAGATAGTTTCCACATTTTACTCCAATGAATATCAGTTGGGCTCACTGGTCCGTTTCAGAACAATGTGTAATCACCGTTACCTCCCCCTCTCCCTGGCGACCGAGTAGTAATCACATTACAGTAGCAATATCAGCAGGTTGAGTGTATCTAGACCATAGAAGCAGAAGGTAGAACTGACAGTTTCATTCAACATAGTCCTTTAAATTAGTGGTATATCCATAATGTACCATGGTGGCGTCACAGCTTGAAAAAGTGATTATGACACAAATTTCAATTCACATTAAAAACTAGATTTTTAGTGCTGGCATCGCTCTCAGAGGCAATGTCTGTTCTTATGCGTTCAAATTAAGAATAGTCTAAAACACGAATCGTTCATAGTTCAGTAGCTAAATGACCTGGGTTCAGCTTAAGGGCAGTAGGTGAGAGGAAGACCTGTGCAGGTGTCACTCTGAAAGCTTGAAAATACATTTTGGAAATATTGTGACCGTGAGGTCCACCCTGCAGTACAACATTACTGCAGAGCCTCCTGTTCCAAACATCGCATGGGCGACTGGCAGCCTGATTGCCACTATTCATAAAGGTGCAGTGTGTGATATTTGGCGGCATCTAGTGGTGAGGTTGTAGATTGCAGCCAGCTGAATACAATTACTTGGTGCAACATGGCAGCCTCCATGGAAGGACCGGCTCCCCATGTAGATATAAAGGGCTCATTCTAAGCTAACGAAAAAATTATGATTCTTATTTGCATGGGTTTATAAACTAATTAAAACATATTTCTGAACATTATATTCCATTTCTGCCAAGTCTACACAAAATTCGACCATAATAGAATTCTACACACTGCACCTCTAAGCTATTGCTCTATAACTATAGAAAAAAATAACTCAGTTCACAAATGTACAACATTATCTTAGCTGAAAACAGCCAATTGCTTCTTTGCATTATCTAGACTTCATTTTGATTTTGGCAACATGTTTTGGCGGTCAATACTGTGAGTTACATTCAGACAATATCTACAAAATGGTCACTAAAAGAAGCTGGACATTCTGTAACAATTGGGTTATTGCCTACTGGATAACATAAAAAAAATATACCACACAAAGTGGATGGCCTAGAGAGATCTCTTCTTACAGCCCGGGGTTTCATTATCAAGTTGGCCTGTGGGGTTCCTTGACGTGGTTTTAACCTCTCTGACAAGAGCCCCTTTCCTACTGCTTCCCTGAGGGACCTCGCAGCTAAACAGTTAATCCATGAAACACCAGGGAAAAACAACCAGAACGACAGCACCATACCAGTCTCCCAGCAGCCCTTTGTGTGTGTGTGTGGGGGGGGGGGGGGGGGGGGGCACAAAGACTGTAAGGCACTTCAATGGTCAATCACTACGGTTCAGACTAATCATTACGACACCAGAGATCACCAGCCTACTTTGAAAGAGGCATAATACTGAGCAACAACTGTAATCACTGCATAGTTCCACAGAATGGAGGCTGCACTGTCACCATGCACTCAGTAGAGTGGTGTATTGTACGGTAGATAGTTACTTCTTTAAAAAAAAATCAAAGGCATATTGAGTACTTTTTGTTAAACAGTAGAAATACATTAACAGTACAGCTTATAGTTATTTATAACTACAATCAATCATACCATACATTGCATGTATTTGAAACCCCTAAATATAACCATTAGTATATATAAAAACATTGGTAGTCAAAGCACTATTCAATTTATGGACGTCCTTCCAGTGTTTTGACATCGACATTTGACATGTCATACATTACATACAAAAATCCCACAGCAGTCTCCTTATATTCCTTGGCAATATAAATGTTCACATAATTGAAAAAAAATCCTGAATAACTCCTATCCGCAAAAAAATGGATGGCAAATAATGACGAGAGTGTAACAAAACAATAATAATTTAGGAAACGGATGGACGAGTAAAAAATAAAATGCATGTTTCTTTCTTGCAAAAAATCTCACCAACATTCCATAAATATCGCATTTTGTGCTGAACAAATGGCAACATTTCGAGCAGTGTTACTAGACTGACAGTAGTAGAACATCACATTACATCCTCATGAACAAAAAGGCATGATTTAAAGAATAATAGATTAAAAACATAAAATAAAAATAATCATGAATTCAGCCTTGCAACTTGCATTAGGCATATACAATAATTGGGCAAAAGCTATGATCAAATATGCCAAGTTCAAAATAAATAAGTCATAGGTGCACCATCATACCCTAACACCCTCTACCACGGATATATTATAATGTTAAGCTAATGGCCAAATATGTAAATTGTACGTATAGCTGATGTTTTCAAATCTTTTTACTAAGGCATTGGCACATTCAAGTTCATTCTACAGTAACACAGTGTAAAGCACAAAAGTAATAAATATGGTATATGCCTATATCTTTTATTGATCTACAGTTTTAAAAGATAAAAAAAAAGACAGCAGGGTTTATCACACCACAAGATATTCATATTTCTGATCACGATTTCAACTTTCCACTCTAAGGGAACTGAAATTACAAGTATTATTTGAATATAAGCATTTCAATCAAGCCTGAATAACTTACATACCATGATGAATGCAGACATATGTATTTTAAATATTCCGCTAACGCCACTCTTCAATTCATTGTCATCATACAATCTGACCAAAATGTTTAAAATCTTGTTTGAGGGTATATAAGGCAGACGAGGGATATCACATAATATACAAAGAATAGGGACGGAAAAACATGTACACACTTGAAAACAACAACAAATAAACAAACAAACAAACAAAATAACAGACTGGTTGGGCCTCTCCAGTGGCTGAGAGCGTGTTAGCTACTGACACCAGTTGCCTGAGGACTCTGAACACAGGGTGGAGGGAAGGCGGGTGTTGACCAGCAGGGGGTGCTAACAACCGAGATCGTTCTCCTCCATACTAATGCTGCTTTTCCGGCTGCTGTCCTTAGAGGCCCCGGGGGAGACTGAGGAGAGCAGGGGGTCTCCGCCTCCCACCGGCGACAGGGTTTCATCCATCAGGATGTCGTTGAGCTTGGAGCCCACCTTGGCGTGACCGGCGTAGGGACCTTGGTGGCCCGCCGTGATGGCCCCCTGGACCTCGGTGAAGGTGGGGAGGCCTTTGTTGAGCTCCAGGCCGCAGGGCTGGGCTGGTTCTGGTGTGCAGGCAGGGTGGTGCTGGCATTGGGGGTGGAGGGCGTACAGGTCCGGGTGACAGTCGCCCAGGGCGGACTCCTGCTTGATGGCCCGGGCAGAAAGCTCCGCAGCGCAGAGGGCCGAGGAGGTGATGGCCAGGCCGTGAGCACGCGCCTGTATCTCCAGCTCCTGCTCCCCCGTACGGGGAGAGAGAGGGGAGGGACAGAGAGAGAGAGGGCAAAGGAGAGAAAACAAGTGTTGTCAACCATACCTATTGTATATTTTATTGTCTTTTTTATCCTGTACGGTGACCTTGAGTGACCTGAAAGGCGCCTTATAACTATGTATTATTATTATGATTATTATGATTATTATGATTATTATGATTATTATTATTATACCTATAAGACTGAAACTGGTATATATACTTTACCTGTATTCTCAGCATCAGGTGTCGGTTGGCGTGCTCCAGCTTCTTCTGCCTGTTCTCCAGCTCCTTGGCCCTCTGCTGCTCCCGCTGCAGCTTCTTGATGTAGTCCACCGACGCCTTGAGAATGGTGCCTTTGTTCCAACGCATGTCCCTGGGCAGCAGCACAGACGGGCTAGCATTCTTAGATTCTATCATGCTCCACTTTCCACATTCTGAACTCCCAAACATGATCGTGTTCTCTGTTCACTGAATTATTAAGGCTGTGTGTGTGTGTGTGTGTGTGTGTGTGTGTGTGTGTGTGTGTATGTATGTATGTATGTATGTATGTATGAATGAATGAATGAATGAATGAATTTATGAATGAGTGAATGTATATGTATGTATGTATGTATGTATGTATGTATGTATGTATGTATGTATGTATGTATGTATGTATGTATGTATGTATATGCACTCTTGAGTAAATCACCCTGTCATTTTCATGTCAAATATCAAGTATGGCCGAGGGATCCCTGCTCTGACCCACGGTCGCTACGCTGACCTGCACTGTTATCTAAGTCAGTGATGAGTCAATATTTCCAACTTACGGATCGTTTGATTTTGGAATTAAGGTTCCCAGTTCTTTAATTCTGTCGTTGATGTTAAACCTCCTTCTTCTCTCAACTACAGTGGAGGAAAAGAGGACAGCAATAAGACATACACAGACAGTCAGTTACAAGGGTAGGTAATATATCACTGCATCAAACACTCAGCGCTTTGATGCACCAAAACAGCGTTCCATAACAATCACATGTCATATTGTATTCTCAGCACCCCAGCAGAGTTAACACAACTCACTCAGGTTATGGTTGTCCTTCTTCTGCCTCTCCTTCGCTAGCGCTCGAACCTCCGTCCCTGGAATTAGACAGCGTGATGTTACAGCAAAGCAAGGAAACATGACACAATGACTTGACAATCTATCCTGAGGAATCTTCAATCTCTTAACTGAGTATATGGTGTACAAAGCAACAACAACAAAAAACTAGAGATAATGCAGGTTCGTAACGAGATAGCATAAACAAACTGACGTCACTACATTTTAGAAATGTCATCTAAAAGTACAGTGGCAATTTGACAAATTGACACATTTTCAATATTAAGACCTTAACAATGCTAGATTAATGAGAATGCTTGTAGGCAGCAATTATATTTAGCTCTGCTATGTCCAATCTACTATGTCAAACAACAATGAAAAACAGCCCTTGATACAAACATTCATATACGGCATAGCACGTCGGATGACACAAATTAATGTGCATCGTTGGGGGGATCAATGAGGCAATGAAATTTAAAGACAGTTCAACTCAAGTGAACCTTTGAAGTGCGGGACAGTAAGCAGACATACACACCTACAGGGAAGTCTTCAGACCTTTGGTAGTTGTCAAACTTGCCACATGATCCAGACTTGTCCAGCATGTGCATGATGGCTGGCGATTGGGAAACTATTTGAGACAAATTGTTTACAATGTATTTGTTTCCAATTGTATCGTAAAATATACCAAAATACACAGTCAACGATAATCCAAAACATTTCCTTCTACAGCACATGTTCTCTGGTAATCAATCAATTACCCCGTTTTAGATGTTATTGTGTTCCTGCTGTGGCAAATTGTAATTGATAACCCCCAAAATAAAGGTGATGTATATAAAGAGGTTTCTGGAGATCCATGATGAAATGCAAGTTCTAAAGGGGAGCGCAGGTTTAATTCATCAGTGTCATCTACTGTAGACAAAGGCCTGGAGAGGAGAATTTGAAACAATATACTGTACATATACGTCTGCAGGGAGGTGATGTACAGTAGGACATGCTAAATTAGCTGAATCAGAGGGATGCCTCTATGTTTCTGATCACATGTTTGTGTTCCTGTGTTGTGACAGTAATCACACTATGGAGTATAATGGAAGGACTCTGTATTGTCTGTCTGTAGTTCTATCGGTCTCTATTTTGATTTCCTCGAGAACCAGACGCTGTAGGTTGGACCCCATGAAGCGCAGTGTCAAGGTCGAAGCTGTTTGTTGACAAGCGGTTCTCGAGAAACGCCGCAAGCAGCAACACCGGAGGCCGAGCGATCGGCCTGTTGCGACCAGGCGCGTTTTGAACGGGCACCGCGCTAGTATCGGTTGACTGTCAGTGTATCAGCTAGGCATTTGGGACCTGCCGCTCACCTGAGAATTCCCTTTTGATGTTGGGGAGGTTTGCAGGGCAGGAATTGCTGATCGTCAGCCCTGGAGGGGGCATGCCCTGGTTCCCATACATGTCCAACAGGTTGGTATTCACAGGGATCTGGGGAGACAAGTTCGCCAAACAGCAGTTGTAATAATTGTACCTTGAAGAATTGTACCTTGAAGTCGGAAACTATGCTAAACAAAAGTATACAACACTTTGGAAGTAATCTCGCAGGTAAACAGAACTGCGAGTGCCGGGCTGTGTGGGTGATGATGTCAGCGTACCGTGCTGGCCATCTGAAGCCCTGGATCCATCAGCCCAAGGATGTCATCGTTGTAACTGGACTCCAAACTAATAATGTCATCAATGACATCATCCATCTGAAATGAGAGAACACCACGTGCTTAGTATTTGCAATAATCAATATTAAGTTTAGAATATGGATAATTGCCCACTCTCAGGGAAAACCTGGCTCTGCTTGTTGGGGGGGGGGGGGGTAGGGGGGTGGGGTCATTCAGAATAAGGGGGGGTACCTCTTTCTCGCAGTTGGAGTTGAGTGTCAGGAGGGCCATGGGGCTGTTGGGGGCACTGTTGCCCGGCCCCGGCTGCATGCCCCCGTGCTCCGAGGGCTGGTTGGGGCAGGGTAAACTCACCACCTGAGAACCAAGCTTGCCCAGGTACCTCTTCACCTGCTGCTGCTGGGACTGCTGGATGTGGTACTTGGTAGGGTTCTCCAGGTGTGTCTGGACCTGCGTGTGAAAAAACCCCAATAGGATAGGGGGAGAGAAAGGGGAGAAAGAGGAAATAAAAAGAGAGACTCATGCGTGGGAGTGAGAGGGTATCCTAAAGCCCTGTCGGAAACGGCACAAGTCAAGCCTTCAATCTGTCCTGAGGAATCTTCAATGTCTAACCGAGTCGATGCCTTATGAAGTAAAAAATAAAACAAAAGCAGAGATGCTACAGGTTGAGATAGCATAAACAAACTGAAGTCACTATAAATTGCACAAATTTCATCTAAAAGTTCAGTGTCAATTTGACATAAACTGGCACATTGTCAATATTGAGACCTTATCAACACTCAAGCTCAATCACGAGGCTGTGTGTGAGCAACAGTTACATTTACTGTAGCTCTACTATGTCCAATCTACTGCATGTGTCAACAACAAAATCAAGAAAGCCATTGATGCAAACGTTACAATGCTACTTATTGTATAACTGTTAATGCAAATGAATCAATTCAAATAGAAGTTGTTACATAGGCATACATATTTTCAAATTATAGGCTATTCAAGATAATACAATATGACCAAAAACAGTTCAGATTCTCAGCTCAGTTCTAATTAATTTCCTACCTGCTGGTGATTGTGGTATTCATCATCGTATTCAAGCATCTCTAACATTTTGCAAGTATAATCCAACATGATTGAAATGCTAAACTAGGACTGAGATTCCCATGCAGGGCCTCTACGGGACTAATGACAGAGGCTCTAGACTGAGGGAGGGACACATCCAGCCCTGCTTATAACAGGCAAAGCAAATCATTAGTTATGCATGTTAACACTTTGGGGTAAGATAGAATGAATCTTTTTAAGGTTGTGTGATTTTATGTAAAATATGAATTTCTGCCTTTATAGTCCCTCTCTTGACGTCAGGATGAGTTTCTTACAAAGAGGCTCATTCTGCTGGCAGGGCCTCTTGTAGCCTTGGGCCAGCTAGTGTCCCATTCCCTCTTTAACCCCATCTATGCTTAGCCTGGGTCCTCCATCCTTCTCTTCATGTGTTAGAATCACTTGTCTTCAAAGTATAATCGGTAGTGCTAAGCATGTGCGTATCCAACATGTGTGGAAATTGACTACAGCCAAGCCAGCAAAGCATTGGACAAAGACAGTCTGTCTTACCACCAAGTCCAAATGTGCAAGTCGGTAACCAAATAATCAGTAAAAACATGCCTTAGGTCTCATCTTCAAACTATGTAGAGGAGAGCAAATCCTGGGCTATTTTGGGAAGGTTTATGGCATTTGAGACTATGAAATCAATCTCAAACTCCATAAAGGCCACGGACAGGGCAATTTAATTCAGAGTTGACACAATATTATCGGTAGTTAAAGGAGTAGTAAAGGGAAAATTCATGTTTAGCCCTGTTTTAAGGTTACTTATGATTATATACAATGGTTCAGATCAAAACGTTGACAAAACTAGCACTTTTGAGAAAGTCTGATAATTGCTCTACCACCGTTTTGGTCATACAGTACAATGGATATGGGTAGGCACCTTGAAAAATCATTCAAATCATGTTAAACTCTCAATTTCAAAGACAAGAAACTCACCGAGGTGTTAGTTGACGTTCTGACATATAATTCGCCACAAAGTAAGATTCTAGTTAATCTGGAAAGGCTTTTTAAAATATTTAGCATAGAACTATTTAGTCGCAGCACATACGTGTGTAAACTTCCGCAAACTACAGTAGGTAGCCTAGCAACATAAACAATAACAATAGCTACCGTAAGTAGTTCCGCTTCCTGAATCCCCTCTGCGGATTGAGCTACACATCTACAACAGTCGCTTCAATACAAGTCAATGGATTTCATAAAATGATCAATAAAACCCTACAGGATTCATACTTTGCGGCAGATTTGATGTCAGAACACCAACGGACACTAATTACCCCCTCGGTGAGCTTCTTGTCTTTGAAATCGAGAGTCTAACATGTTTTTGAATGATTTTTCAAGCTGCCCATCCACATCCATTGTATGACCTAAACGTGGTAGAGCAATTATCATACTTTCTCAAAAGTGCTAGTTTTGTCAACGTTTTGATCTGAACCATTGCATATGATCATAAGTAACCTTAAAACAGGGCTAAATATGCATTTTCCCTTTACTACTTCTTTAAAGTATATCCCAGTGAAAGTATATTTTCTGTAGGGTCATGCTGTAAGAATGTCAGTCTAATCTAATTATGAAGGCAGGAATCTGTCTGTGCTGCAATTACCTTGAGAACTAGACACTGTATGAAGCTGAAATCTGGCAAGTGTATTGCTCAGGAGCCATTGAACCGAGCATCGAGTGTGAGGTTGTTGAAACAGGCACTGCACTAGTAGAATAAATAGGCCTGCCTACCCATCTCTATTGAAGAATGCTCAAAATTGCACACAAGTAACACAATCATTTTCCATTGTGAACTTAATAACTTGCACTTCAAAAGTGACATAACGACAACATAACAGAACGAGTGATTTGGATGTACTTGTTTCACTGGTGATGAGTTGAGTATGTTTGATGGTGTGTAGGACCAGCACGTGTTGCTCCCAGTACTCCTCTCAACACCACACTGACTGTCCAAACTCATGGTTGATGATCGCCGTCAACTAAGGTAATCTGACTGTCCCTCCCTGACTGGATCCATTCATCCAACCTGCCAGAATAGTGCAGCACAAAGCAAATAATGACATCACCCTTCTACCTATGAGGATGACCATAGGGTATGTGCTTATCAACTGGACTATCTGGTATAACACACAACACTGATTAAACAAGCACCGCTGAATACACCCCAAACACACACTGCATTTACCCATAATCCTTTTCTTTCACCAAAGAGATGGGAGACATACTTAGACAGACCGATTCACATGCAGCACGGTGGCGCAGTACTTAGTCGCCTCACAGCAAGAAGGTCTCCCAGGCCTTCCTGCATGAGCGGGGTTTCCATGATCTCCCTGTGTTCGCAAGGGTTTCCCTCCCAAAGGACCCAATACAAAAAACATGCAGAAGAACAGATGCTCTTCAGTCCTGTCCCTGACCTGGACCGAGCACTTGGCGTCCCCTGGAGATGGACAGTTTGGATGGGTGAAATTCAGAGGACAAATTCCACCGGCGACCACTGATGTGTGTGTGTGTGTGTGGTGTGTGTATGTGTCGTGTGCGCTATCACCCCTCATTCACGTGTTTGTGTGTGACGTGTGACCGATAAAGACCCTCGAGGTCCAGAAATGATTACTGGGACAGAGCTTTGTAGCCCTCTGGCAGTCATACTGTACATGGTCAGTGGCACACAGTCATACTGTACAGTAGGTGGGAAGTCAAGGACTTAACTGAGCGTGAGGTCGGCCCTGCGGCCGTGGCGTCTGGGGAGACTTAACCAGGAAGTAGGGAAAGTGAGCACAACTCGAAAGTAAACTCCAAGGACACCAGTCTCCTGGCGGGCGCACACACGGTCTAGAAAGTCTTCTGTATACGAGTAGAAAGAATCCGGCACTCGCGGACGTATCACACACAAGCGCTGCGACGAAAGCCATGAGGCTGAAACGTCCATCGTCGCCGCTGCCTGGGCCTTTGAACATTTAAAATAATAATCTTTTGCGATGCGTTCGTGAGTGCTGGATTGTTTCTACTCAGAGACAAACAAGCTGAACAAGCTGGTGAGGAAGGCCAGCTCTGTCTTGGGGCAACGACTGGACAGCCTGGAGTCTGCGCTGGAGAACCCCTCTCATCCCTTCCATGGCGAGCTGTGGCAGATGGGGAGCAACTTCAGCCACCGGCTCATCCCACCCTGGTGCAAAACAGAGCAGTTCAGATGCTCCTTTGTGCCAACGGCCATCAGACTATAACAGTGCCTGAGCATGGATGTGTGCATGCATGTATGTACTGTATGTACTGTATGTATGTATGTATGTAAGTATGTATGTATGTATATTCTATATTTATGCATACTGTATTTGTATATTTATTGTAATTTAATTTAATCTATATGTATATTCTCTATGTATATTCTTTATTCTGCTGTACTTTTTCCCCCACTGCTGCTGTACTTTCCCACTGCTGAAATGCTGAATTTCCCCCTCGGGGATTATGAAAGTATATCTAGTGTATCTATCTAGATGTGGGACCTACTGTACTAACAGTGAGTCCAGTGTTGTAACTGGAGTAGGAATAGAGAACAGGACAGTGCTGCCTCTGATCAGATGAGTGAATGTTATTTTCTGAGAAAATCAACTGATAACTGCTGTTAGAATACACACATGCCTGCACTCCACATACCGTAAACACACACACACGCACAAACACGCCCCTCAGAGAGAGGATGGAATTGCCTTTTCCTGACTAAAGAGTGTAAAATTAAGAGTCCATTAAAAGTCCAGGGCAGCAGAGAGGAGGATAGAACAGGTGAGAAACATATTTTAAAGACAATAATCAACCAGAAACAACAGCAACAGTTGCTACAGCACAGCAAGGAGGCAAAAGTCCATGAAAACAGAATCAAACTGAGCCTATAGGTCACAATATGCATACCGTAAGGTTTCAGAAGCTAATCTTTCTACATCATCAACACTGTAGTGCTACTTTGCTTTCCTACCAGGGAATGTCAGTCTCCCACAGTATGTTCTTGACCTGGTCAAATTCCTCTCACTACTTTGGAATATCTTCACTGTGATCTCCATTAGAGTGTGTAAGTAGTGCTTTTGTTATAATTGTTCTTACACTGAGGCGACTTTCATGATCATACAGTACGTACTTGAATCAGAAGCAACTCATTCATATTCTACAAACAGCTGCACAATGCAAATATTTTAAACCTTTCCCTGTTGATTTCAATTCTTACCTCATCTGAATAAAGATTAGCCACCTTTATCAAATTAATAAACAGCAATAAACTGTGGTCTGAGAAAATAAATGATTGTGAGTAATTGTATACAGTAGCTACCTCAAGTAATATATTGGACATTCCTCAATAACTAAAGGAGGGGTAAAGATAGAACATGGCTTGAACTTTGCCTCACATCAGCGTTTACTTAACAGGCTCTAGAATGAAAGAAACTCCAAATCCACCGCTCTCTCGCACAGCGAAAACTACACGGACACGACGACAAGACAGTTGTCCGTTTACAGGCGCCTGTGCAGCCGTTAGCACGGCGACGGTCATGATCAAACCCCGCCCAGACGTCAACGCACCATTCTGGGAAGTACTGTGTGTACTCAGTATCCTGCGTCTCCGTCCGGGGACGCCGGCGAGGAGGGCAGGGGCCGCAGAAACAGACAAACAGATTTGACTTTTTGGACTTGTGTTATTGTGACATTCTGCAGAGCCCCAAGCTAGATACATGAACAGGAATGTTCCTTCCCATTGGCAGAGTCACAAAATAAGGAGCATTGTCTACCAGTTTAAGCCCCTTAGCCTGGCTTTTCACTTGCAAGCACACACTACGAATGAGAGCAGCTGAAAACCAGGACGGTGAGCGCTATATCACAGTATCTCTATTGAGACAGGCCAAATAAGGTCATCCTTAATCTGTCTGTCTGAAATTATACTGTCTGATGATCTAATGCAGTATTTGTATTCATAATACTGTTTGTCCTACTCTTAGATAAACACCTTTGGGTGGATGTTAAAGGTGCTGTGAAAAACCCTAACATGATAAGCATTAAGTATAATCAAGTAAATTAGGTGACGTTAATAGATAAATATTGGACGCTCACACACAATAACCCCCACTACCACCAATAACCCCCACTACCACCATAATGTACTGTGTAATCCAAAAGGATCTTTCTAGACATATTTTCCTCTAAGCATTGTATAAGTACTTTGTTCTTTTATTAGCACTGTAAATCATTTCACAAAGTCTAATGATGTTTTAGGAAATGATCCTACGTTTCAAAGCAGTGTTTTTTCCCTCTTAAATATGCCATGGAATGAAAGCAGCGGGGACTAATCACCAGCATTCTTCGCTGAATTAGCGTGGGGTGTGTGGTAAGACTGTGCTTGCCTTTGTCTTGATCCCCAAACCGATCCCTTACTTATTCCTCGGAAGGTCAGAGGTCACTTGGTTAATTAGGGGTCCAATCGGTCTTTAGACAAACTCATCTGAGCTTAATGTTTGCAGTTGTAAGGTCCAGCAGCTCTGCCTGGTACCCCTGAGCTAGTTCTGGTAGCTTTGTGTGGACCCTGCTAATCTATCCACAGACAGGCGAGGAGGTTAACACTGCTCAGCAGCGCCAGGAACATGCCTTTCATTTGGAGAATTCAGTGAATGAAGAATGCCTGTAAGCTCTGCTCAAATCTGAGAAATGTCTCTAGCTTGTCGTACTGTGCTCCTTCACCGGGAATATCCTAAACAAAGAGCTTATCCATGTTTATGCTGCATGTGTAGGGTAATGGTTTCAGTGAATGTGTTTGTCTTTCATGTGAGGCCCATGCCACACACATTCAAAGTGATGACAAGATCTCAGAGCCGGCTAACTAGAAAACAAGTGAGACCTCAGAATTCGAGGGCTTGCTCTGGTCTAATGAGCTTTTCATCTGTAGTTGCTCTTTGGATCGTTAATTACATTCAAGTTGGTAACACTGTATCTGCATTCTATTGCCAATCATAAATAACTTTTACTGATTTGTGTGTAGGTTAATATACAATACTGTTATTTAAAAATTGGTCTGTATCATTACCTACTGTACTCCTATAAAGTACATATACAAGCTGACGTACAACAATTGTGAAATACTGCATTGCCATAAACACATAAATAAAATATTACCATGTGTGCCTAAATTTCAATAATAACAATGACAGAAATCACAGTTAGTAGCAGTGATGCATACTTGCGCTGTTTCCAGTAAACAGAAAACAAATCACTATGTTGGCTGATCTGTTCAGAATGAGCGTGAGGCTTAACAATGCAGGAGCAATTTGTTTATTCTTAGTAATAACTGTGTGCCTGATCAAATGTGTTCATGCTGTTTAACTAATGTAATGAGTATAACGTGTTCTTCACATAAAACTCTTACAGGATAGTTCTGTCCATGTTTAAGAGGTATCATACTTCATATTCAAATGAAATTGTGTATTGTGTTTTATTTTTTTAAATGATGAAACAATGGAAAATTAGAAAATGATCAAAGATCTTACGGTATATATGTGTGATCGTGCGTCCTGCTTTAGCTATGAAGCCGGACTCACACCTCAGTCCAGGGTACTCCTTCCTCCGTTCGCATGTGCACATTCATGTTACTAATGCCATTCTAAAACAAATACATAACATAAATGCAACTGAATTCATGAAAACTTACCAAACTTTCTTTGCCGGGGTGTACTCTCAGAAAAAAAAAAAAAAAAAAAAAAGTATGCTGTTTTAAACAGAGACAATTATCACACTCGATCTGGCTCCAACAGCAAAAGAAAATCTGCAACAGTCTCTGGTCACTCACACTAACAAGGAATCAAAGCTATGAAAAGATGTGAATGTAGCTGAGCAAATAGGATTAAAGATGGCTAAATCCAAATGGCTGGAGGCACAGCATGCATTAAAGAGGAATTCTCTGGGGAAAGATAATCCCCATATGCGTTTTAACTCACTTCACTCACCACCACCTTTTTCTGGTTTGTGTGTGTGTGTGTGTGAGAGCGAGAGAGAGAGAGTGTGTGTGTGTGTGTGTGTTTATCCACCAATATCATAGTAAGCCATGCTTGCTGGACAGTCAGGAGATTGGTTCTTAATGTGACGCTGCCAATAGTAGTTACATACAGTATAAAGATGCATAAAGCAAACAAGCTCTGAGGACGCAATAAACCTGAAAGGCGGCAGGTTCAGAGCAGAGTGTGAGTGTGTGTGTGTGTGTGAGAGTGTGAGTGTGTGAGTGTGTGTGTGTGTGTGTGTGAGTGTGTGAGTGTGTGAGAGTGTGAGTGTGTGAGTGTGTGAGTGTGTGAGAGTGTGAGTGTGTGAGTGTGTGAGAGTGTGAGTGTGTGAGTGTGTGAGTGTGTGACGGCCCAACAGAGGAGGGACCCGTCTCGGACGCGAGGGCCGGTAGATGATGATGATGGTGATGATGATGAGGATGCCTACCTTGAGCACTTCCATGGGCACCTGGGCGGCCGGGGGCATGGCGGGGGGGGCGCTGACGTTGATGGCGGGCGTCTGGGCGGCGGCGGTCTGGTGGGGGTACAGCGAGGCCTGGCGTCTCTGCTGCTCCCGCCGCTCCTGCTCCTGCAGCTGCTCCCTCATCAGCTGCTGCCGCAGCAGGATCCGGGAGCTCATGGCCGAGGAGGAGCTCAGCGGGGGCTTGGAGGAGCCGCGCTGGTCCGGTGGGTTACTGGAGGAGGAGGAGGAGGAGGAGGAGGAGGAGGGAGGACACGGGAGCGGCCGGTCAGCGTCAGTCACGGAGCGGACGCAGAGAGGAGCAGGGCGTCGGTCACAGACAGGAGGGCAGGGAGAAGATGGAGAGAAGCAAGAGAGAGAGATGAGTCGTTATGGAGTGAGGGCGAGGACTGGGTTAGGAAGTGGCTGTGTGAAACGGAGGAAAAATTAGCTCAGTTAACTGTACTACTATTAACAACTTACTATACTATAACTATACTACTATTAACAACTTACTATACTATAACTATACTACTATTAACAACTTACTTTTGATCTGTTCAATGATGACTTGATTATATTAACTGGATAACTGGATAATATATATATATATATATATATATATATATATATATATATATATAATATTATATACACAACGTTGAAGAAAAGAGAAACTATTTGTTTCAGTTCTCCTTATGTGTAAATTTAGAAGCTTGCTCTCCAAACGCAGACCTGCAGGCCCAGAATAGACAGGCTCTGCTGAAGCAGAAGTAGTTAGGATGAAGCCTTTGCCCGAGTGAGTGATCCTTTTGATAAAACCTCGCTAAAACGTCTGGCCAATCCAGCTGTGCAGTAATCGCACTAATTAGCCGGTCCAGTCAAACGCAGCCTCCGTGCCCTGGTCCACTGTCGAAAGGTTTCCACATACCATAATTCCTTTTACCTCATATAATCTCATTGTCTGACACCCAAACCCTTCTAAAAAGAAAAAAAAACATGAAAAACATGCTCTTATGGTAGAGTTAAATCTCTGACCGACTAGAGTTACATAGTACATATCTTATTATACTACTGCAAATAATGTAATACCTGTATATATGTGAATAATGCAAATAAATTAGATTTTCCAGAAAACTGCAGAGATCTGCCATCAAATGAGACATCTACACTTTAACAACACTGAATGTCTGATGTCTACAGTATAACAACATTGAATCTCTGGAGGAAGTGGAGTCCCATTTAAAAAGGAAACAAAAATAAACAGTTATGGTTTGTCTGTCTGGAAGATCTGATGACGAACTTACACAAGACCAAAACATTTCCAAATCAAATCTAAATACATTTCGTTGAGCTTCTCCAATGAGCCATCCATGCTGTACCTTTCTATCAGAGCCATTAATGCTGTATCCTTCTATCAGAGCCATCCATGCTGTACCTTTCTATCAGAGCCATCCATGCTGTACCTTTCTTTCTATCAGGGTCATCTAACCTTGACTCGGGAGGCATAGAGCCATGTTCATTTCAGGCTCTTGCAGTTGGGTCTCATTTCCATAAAGACGTCAACACGACAGCTTGACACAGGAAGGTGTTTGAGGACTGAAAACACATCTCATAGTTAAATTAAATGCCAGCACCTTGCACAAATGGTGTGATGTACTCAAATGAGCAAAGCTGTATAGTTCAGTAGCAAGCTCAAGGTTCTGTCCGTTGTATATTATACCGGGTATGTTCATCCCCTGTTGACTGCAAGATGGCTCTCTGCCCAGAAACTCCTAAGCAGAAAACTGTATCACATAAAAAGCCCTTTTGTCCAGTTTAACTTTTCTCTATTGTGTGTGCACATCTCCTGTGTGTGTGTGTGTATGTTCATGTGTGTGTGTGTGTGTGTGTGTGTGTGTGTGAGCTACTGTAGCAGGAAACACAATAGTTGCACAGTCTTGGCAGCCATGCCCCCCCATCGCTAGTTGTTCTGAGTTAGGGTTGTGTGACCTGGGGTTGGTCCAGGAAGGAGGCAACTAGCCCTCCTCACACACACACACACACACACACACACACACACACACACACACACACACCTTAGTGACCTGCTGGCCAACACATCGCTCTGTCCAGCGGGACAGTGACCAAAGACACTGCGCAATGAACAATAACACAGCTCAATATGCATTCAAAAACGAATGACACATAGATGTAACTGTCAAAACTCAGGTCTAACACACACACACACATGCACGCATGCACACACACACACACACACACACTCTCTTTCTCCCTCTCTCTTTCTCATATGTGCATATGGCACACACACACACACACACACACACACACACACACACAACATCCCAAAACATACGCCCAATTGCATGTACACTCGATCTCTCTGATGTGCAGGTGCCGTGTACTCACAGACGCAGGTTAGTGTAAAAGGAGCAGGGACCGAGCACTTGGACTCCCAGGGCTTCCATGTTTATTTGTTTTGCCTGAAGGTGCAACGGCCGTCCTTGGTTAGCTGTGAAAGTCATGCTGGGTATGCAGGGCTGTAAGGGGGAAGGAAAGGGGGAGGCTCTGGGCCATTCCTGGAAACTCCAATCGCGACATAGGGCCACAGAGAGAGGAACGGCCCAGTCGCGGTCAAGCTTAATAATCAAGAGGTTTTATTTGTCCGCAGTGCACCGCACAGCGTTGTACGTGTTATGTCTACACCGCCAGGCATTCAGATAGTGTCAACATAGTGAAAAAAACTAAAACGATAAATGCTCTGTGAGTTAAAATGCTGCAGGTGGGAAAGCAGCCTAGCCGGAAACAGAGCATCTGCATTACTGCATCAAGGTCTGGATTGCGGGGGGGGGGGGGGCTCTGGACAATTAGAGAGGGTTTCGAAAGGTACATTATGGAGGCTGGATATCAAAAGTGTGTCCTTTTCCTCCACCAGAGGGCGCTCTTCCGTGTCCTCTGAAGCTCACCTTCACCATCACCAGCGAGCCACAGACAGTGCCCAGGCCACAGGTGGCGCGCCGGCAGGAGATCGGCTCTTCCTGACAGCGTTACACAGCCTCCCTGCCGGGGAACAATCCGGCGCTGTGCTAATGACACACTGAACACTGATCCTGTCAGACACCCCTCCTCTCCTGCTGCCGCCATCGGCCCTTGAGCTCCGCCTCTACTGCTGGTGTAGCCCACAGCTCTGAGCCTGGAACAGGCCAGGACTGGCGTTTAAATCCATAGACTTGTTACACAGTTACATCATCAAAATGTTTTGAATGTGGAGCAATGCTTCTTTCACAGCACTTAGTTGTACAGAAAGAGTAGCGATTTAAAGCAACTTCAAGGGAATACCGGCTACATGTTAATGCTGCAAGGCAACAAAACAGGGCTAGCTGTTCAAAACCTCACGAAAGATAATGGGGTTCTTTGTTGTGGTATTTACGGGAAGCGAGGGCTGGCCGGGATAATTTGAACTTGCCGGGTCCTATTTCTGTAATTAGGTTTCATGCCTTTCATGAGTGTCTTCACTTGTTGACAGTAGTATGGCCTACCCATGCTCATGCTCTCTGTGTGCTACAACCGTGATGGGTGGACATTCCAGTGCAAACGTGAAACGGCCACCACAAGCTACGGTACATTCCAAGCATGTGTTAAAAAACCATTAATTCAAGCTATTACGAAAATATCTGGTATCAACGGTGAAGAAACACCATCTTATGCAGTCACAAATGGGTTGTGCCTTACTCTCATACTTTGAACACAATCCTCTGTGATTGTGTGAGTGAACAATCTACAGTAGCCTATGGTCTACTGTATTCCTCAGAGAGAAATATGAACATTTAATGACTCATCAGTTACTGTACACAGAGAGTTGTCTGAAACAAGGCCAGGTCCAGCCTGGCTTATGTGCGTGGTTTCTTTCTGTTCAGGACTGGTAGGACGGAAGCTACTGTAGTCATGCCACTGAAATAGCTGTGAATTGACATGAAATAATGTCTGATAAATTAAGATAGGTCCATTGGCCCTAGGCTTATGGATTTCTATTGCTAAATTAACTTAATCTGAACATTTTTTTCATAGTCCCCTAATTACTAAACATTTACCTGGTAAATACATGCAAAGTATAGCCTAATATATAATGGGTAATTACTGAGACACCTATACTGTAGGTATAATTTAATATGTTCAATTACTGCACATTAATTCAATAACTGACATAGCACCACCAGGTAACCACATTTTTACATAACTTCTATAACATCCAGTGACAAACACAAATTATTAATCTGCAAAACAGACTGTACATTTCCTTAAAATAAAATAAAAAAGTTTTGTTCCCATGGGATCTCTCCCGTCCGTCTGATAAAAGGGGGCAGTGAGGAGAGGAAGAAATGTTGTGGCTAAAGTTAAGAATCAAACAGGTTCATCCTCAACCGGGGATCAAACCCTGATCTCCCGCATGGGAGCCGGACACTTAATCAACTACACTACCGAGGAACTTGATAGTGTGGGATGTCATAGTGTTTTTTTTCCTATGGAATCTCCCCCGTACTTCCCAAAAAAAGGGGAAAGGAGAGCGAAAGGAGGGAGGGAGAGGGATGGAAAGGCCGAAAGTAAACATAGGCATAAACCCACAGGCTAGCAGAGGGTGTGGGTATGGTTTCCTAAAATCATCCCCACCGGGACCTTGAACCCCGATCTCCCGGGTGGGAGTCCGATGGTTTCACCGCTACTCTACTTGTGCAGTGGAGATCGGCGGGTTGATTTTGGTGTCCTTCTTTATTTTGGTGTGCTGGGACTACTGCGTCTTGTGGTGCCAACAGAGAAATGCAGGTCAAAATCCAACAGAGTAAGGGAGGGAGGGAGAGAGTGACAACCCGACAAACGCTATCTATGGTGCGCTGGTTTACAGCCACGCACAAAAATGAGTCCATACTGTACTTCATCCTCCCGCATAGTAACTGAGCCCAACAGACCTCTGATCACAAAGATAGATGATAGGGGTGAGAACGTTTTGGATCGTTTGCTTGTAAGCTCCGATGTATTGCAGGGAAGTGTAGAGGAAATGTACAAAACTGAAAAGAGTGTGTGTGTGAGATGATTACGCAACCATTGGACAGTCCAGCCCCTGTCTCCTAGTCTGTACAGCACCTGTCAGCGTCACTCAGCTTGCTAGTGTCCTGTCCCCATCCAAGGATCAGCAGGAACACCCTGCCCTCTCTGGCCCCCTGGAGGAGACACCCACGACAGGAACACCCTGCCCTCTCTGGCCCCCTGGAGGAGACACCCTGGACAGGAACACCCTGCCCTCTCTGGCCCCCTGGAGGAGACACCCAGGACAGGAACACCCTGCCCTCTCTGGCCCCCTGGAGGAGACACCCAGGACAGGAACACCCTGCCCTCTCTGGCTCCCTGGAGGAGACACCCAGGACAGGAACACCCTGCCCTCTCTGGCACCCTGGAGGAGACACCCTGGACAGGAACACCCTGCCCTCTCTGGCCCCCTGGAGGAGACACCCAGGACAGGAACACCCTGCCCTCTCTGGCCCCCTGGAGGAGACACCCAGGACAGGAACACCCTGCCCTCTCTGGCTCCCTGGAGGAGACACCCAGGACAGGAACACCCTGCCCTCTCTGGCCCCCTGGAGGAGACACCCTGGACAGGAACACCCTGCCCTCTCTGGCTCCCTGGAGGAGACACCCAGGACAGGAACACCCTGCCCTCTCTGGCCCCCTGGAGGAGACACCCTGGACAGGAACACCCTGCCCTCTCTGGCTCCCTGGAGGAGACACCCAGGACAGGAACACCCTGCCCTCTCTGGCTCCCTGGAGGAGACACCCTGGACAGGAACACCCTGCCCTCTCTGGCCCCCTGGAGGAGACACCCAGGACAGGAACACCCTGCCCTCTCTGGCCCCCTGGAGGAGACACCCTGGACAGGAACACCCTGCCCTCTCTGGCCCCCTGGAGGAGACACCCTGGACAGGAACACTCTGCCCTCTCTGGCCCCCTGGAGGAGACACCCAGGACAGGAACACCCTGCCCTCTCTGGCTCCCTGGAGGAGACACCCAGGACAGGAACACCCTGCCCTCTCTGGCCCCCTGGAGGAGACACCCAGGACAGGAACACCCTGCCCTCTCTGGCCCCCTGGAGGAGACACCCTGGACAGGAACACCCTGCCCTCTCTGGCTCCCTGGAGGAGACACCCAGGACAGGAACACCCTGCCCTCTCTGGCCCCCTGGAGGAGACACCCAGGACAGGAACACCCTGCCCTCTCTGGCCCCCTGGAGGAGACACCCTGGACAGGAACACTCTGCCCTCTCTGGCACCCTGGAGGAGACACCCTGGACAGGAACGCCCTGCTTCCTTTCTCCAGAGAACCCACCCAGCCTCCTCTCAGAACCCCTAGAGCACTGGGAGTAACTCAGTGTTCAGTAAAATGTACTGCATGAGAATAACAGTGCTGAGGTGATGCTTTTCGTTTGCCTGGATGTGTTTGAACGCATGAACTACATCTTCTACAGACGACCCCTGGAATATTTTATGTAAATAAATAAATAATAATAATAATAATAATAATAAATAAATAAATAAATAAATAAATAAATAAATAAATAAATAAATAAATAAATAAATAAATAAATAAATAAATAAATAAATAAATAAATAAATAAATAAATAAATAAATAAATAATAATAATCACTGACATCTGGGTTGGTATAGTGCCGCACCTAAAAAACCCTTATAGCCTCTCGCTGCATCAAAGTTATCACATCAACTGCTAAATTTACACAGCTAATTTACACTGCATAGAAGACAAGTTTCACCGTCTGTCTCATGTCTATATTAAGAACACACAGTCTGGCACAGAGTCTGCAGGGGTTCGACTGCTCTCTGCCGAAACGCTTCTGGGACCAGCAAGAAAACACATGTCTCTCTAAATAACAGATAAGCCAGGATGTTACCACCGTTATCATAGCAGATTTAGGAGAACGGCACTTGAAGATAATTAGACCAGACATTCTACCTCTGTCTGGAGGAAGGGACTATAGCCGACATCAGTCTGACAAATGAATCCACAGTGGTTACTTTGTCAGAGTCACTACCAATAATACTGTATGTAATACTGTATGTAAGGGGGATATATCCAAACTACTGCACTCAGGTCCCAGCTTCTTTTAGTCATGGCCGAAGGCTCCATCTGATACTGGATGTAGGTTACTTTTAGTAGGTCATTCTCACGCGATGCGGAAGAGCCATGAAAGGCAGAAATTTGTTTGAAACAAGTCAAATCGTTTTGGAGACTAGACTAGCAATTCAAATCTCATCTTGGATTTGCCATGACAAGTCCTTTTTTCAGTTACACTAAGAAAACTGCCAAAATACCAAAGAGATGGCAATGGCTCTAATCCACTGACGTACCGTTCCACTGAAATACCATTCAGCTTTTTAGTAACAATGTAATTACATTTTACTAATCAAGAAATCAGTTTAACATTATGAATTAAGTTACAGGCTGGGGCAGTCCAAGATGGTCAGGGGTCTTTTTACCAATGTTTTGACAGAATGTTTCAAAGCAGAGAAGAGGGGGGGGGGCACTACATCTAACAAATTCCTGACAAAAATGCCAAGATCTAGAGGGGAAAACTGCTTGGGTCCATCCCCATAAGAACTCTGTCTGGACACAGAAGAGTAATGTCATTTTAAGGTTGTATTAAACACACAAGAACACACACACACACACACACACGCAAAAGCACACACACACACTCACACACACGCACCCGCACACACATCATTTAAGGGAACATCTTTATAACAAGGTCACATGTTTGCACCATCTAACGCAATAATGAAGAGGTAGCTTAAGTTAATAAAAAGAGGAGACAATATTACTTGCTTCATACAGCCCTGGTAACTTCAGGTTTACAGTGAGGGGGTGTGCCTATTCCCACATGGCCAAATAAGTGGCCTTATAATAAAAACGACTAAACACCAAGAGAAAGGGATTGCTAAAGCTCTGAACAACAACATATGAGAGCAATGCTGTTGCTGGAGTGACTGCGTCTTTAGGGTGAGAAGAGACACAACTATAGGAAGAGCTATTTAGCAGAGGTCTGGATCATAGAAGTTGAAAGGTCACATCAGACTATAGACCTGGCTCCCTGCTCGCTGGCCAGCTAACCAATAGAACCCACAATACAGCTGCACATACTGTGGCTGTCTGAGGAGCCTGTCGTCTGTTACTTCATGTAATATCAAATATTTGCACTTTAAAGGGGTTATTATTATATTATTGTTCTCCCCCAAGCCTATAATGTGAAGTATAACTTTATGGAATCAACTAGTCTGTGTAAATGCATAGTTATCATAGAAATTAAAGCACACAGCAGCTTCAACTAATATTAGGTAACTTACAGTTAATTGTGCCGATTCATAACTCACACGTGGCACTAATGCACACCAGCTGGGTTAATGTAATGTGGCACACATTTACACGTTACTGTTCCAAGCATTTAAATTATGGACACTATGCAGCACATTGTTGCATTCAAGAGTCATTCATTTTACAATGAATTGAGAACATAGTTTATACTGTTCTGGTTCCTTATCCTTAAGATCATTAAATAAGCCATATGACTTTCAGAGGCTAATATTTGAAGTTGATGTTGACAAGACAACACCCAAGTGTTGCATAACTTCAGTGCAATAGAAGCATAAGGAATGATAGGCAAACAGATCCCTCCTAGAAAGCTCGCAATGACCCGTCCCAACGGCATTACATCCTGACGATGACGAGTCGGGCCCACTTTATAACTACTTTGAAAAAATAAATGCTGAACAATAATCTAACTTCTGAAACATAGTGCATAGTGGCCGTTATTGGCGTAGAAAATAACTGTCCAGGGGCAATAAGGCACTGACCTGTTTTTCAGGGGCTGACTCTTCAATTCGTAATACGTTTTTGCTTCCTCTTGAAACTCTTCTCCAACCTCGAAGTCGGGAACTATTCCCGATTCCGATTGCATATTTACAGCTGTCAACCCTTGACAATATAAAATAAAATAGAAACCAACGCTACAAATGACCACTGTAGAACACACGCAGTACCAGCTACTAAAAATGCAAGCCTGCTCTCTCCACTATCCAGAGCGCAAACACCGCACAAAATCATGTAGTTCTCTAGAGTGGAGAATGGTCCTGTGAAAACGGGCGTTGGGGTAACAAAGAACTACAAGCCCCAGCATACCACGAGGCATACGTTTGGTTAGTTGATCTGTCAATGTCAGCAGCTTTTTCATTGGTCAAAACATCCGTGGGATGCTCCACTTACTGTAAAAGTTTTGAAAACCTATTTTCTGTTACCAAAGCTAGCTAGAATATTTATTTTGGCCTCAAATAAAGATTCTGAATCAGATTTATTGTCAGGTAGCCTCGTTTTACACATACTAGGAATTTGTTCTGGTCAGTTGGTGCATCCAGAAAGTATTCATATCCCGTCACTTGTTTCCACATTTTGTTATGTGCGTTAGTCCAAAATGGATTGAATTCATTTTCCCCTCAAAATTCTACACACAATACCCCATAATTACAAAGTGAATATAGTTTTGTCAAAATTTTGCAAATATATTTAATAAATTAATAAATAAAAGATCACATGTGCATAAGTATTCACTCCCTTTGCTATAATACTCAAAACTGAGCTCAGATGCATCCTGTTTCCACTGATCATCCTTGAGATGTTTCTACAACTTGATTGGTGTCCACATGTGGTACATTCAATCGATTGGACATGATTGGACAGGCACACACCTGTCTATATAAGGTCCCACAGTTGACTTAAATAGAAAAAGTTTGGAACCACGACTCTTCCTAGAGCTGGCCGTCTGGCCAAACTGAGCAATCGAGGGAGAAGGGCCTTGGTCAGGGAGGTGACCAAGAACCCGATGGTCATTCAGACAGAGTTCCAGCATTCCTCTGTGGAGATGGGAGGACCTTCCACAAAGACAACCATCTCTGCAGCACAACACCAATCAGGCCTTTGTGGTAGAGTGGCTAGATGGAAGCCACTTCTCAGTAAAAGGCACATGAGAGCCCGCTTGGAGTTTTCCAAAATCTAAAGGACTCTAAGACCATGAGAAAGAAAATTCTCTGGTCTGATGAAACCAAGATTGAACTCTTTGGCCTGAATGCCAAGCGTCACATCTGGAGGAAACCAGGCACCGCTCATCACCTGGCCAATACCATCCCTATGGCGAAGCATGGTGATGGCAGCATCATGCTGTGGGGATGTTTTCCAGCAGCAGGAACTGGGAGACTAGTCCAGATAAAAGTAAAGATGAATGCAGTAATGTACAGAGAGATCCTTGATGAAAACCTGCTCCAGAGACTCTGGAACTCAGACTGGGGCGAAGGTTTACCTTCCAACAGGACAACGATCTTAAGCACACAGACAAAAACAGTGGCTTCGGGACAAGTCTGTGATGTCCAATGCCCAGCCAGAGCGCAGACTTGAAGATGGCTGTGCACCTACGCTCCCCATCCAACCTGATGGAGCTTGAGATAATCTGCAAAGAAGAATGGGAGAAACTGCCCAAAATAGGTGTGCAAGCTTGTAGCATCATACTCAAGAAGACTTGAAACTGTAATTGCTGCCAAAGGTGCTTCAACAAAGTATTGAGTAAAGGGTGTGAATACATACAGTATGCACATATGATATTTGAGTGTTTTATTACCTGCGCCCGAGCAACAGAGTAGGGCAAGAGGTTATGTTTTCGGTGGTGTGCGTGCGTGTGTTTATATGTGTGTGTACGTTTGTTAGCAGGATTACACAAAAACTACAGGACCGATTTTGACAAAACTCGGTGGGAAGGGTGTAGCATAGTCCAACTGAGAACCCATTACATTTTGGAGCGGATCCGAAGCACGGGTCGGGTCCACGGGCCACCCAAACATGGCCGGCCATTCAGCTCCATTAATTTTTTGGACTAGGATTACACAAAAACTACCTGACTGCTTTTCATGAAACTCTTCAATTTCGGCATAGGGCCACAGAATGCATTCAGGGACAGAGGCCTGTGCTCTCTGAGCACCATTTCTAGTTTTTAATAAATAAGCAAATATTTCCCCCCCAAAAAATCACTTTGTCAATATGGGGAACTGTGTGAAGATTTTTTACTTTCCGGATGCACTGTTGACAAAATGGTGTGTGATGTGTGTATATACAGTATGCGTACAGTGTTTATGTATGATGTTTTTATTTGATTTGATCAGATTTGATTTATTTATTTGCTGAGGGACAGCGCAAGTTAATGAACAATCACTATATGATTTTAGAAATACAAACAGACATTGTAAACTAGCCAGGTTGTAGCCAGAGGCTAATTTCCACCTGTATATACAATGTATGTGCAGTGCGAGCCTATGTACAGTACAGTCAGCAGCTGTGTGCAAGTAGTGCAAAAGGGACAGAGGGGGGAGAGTCAGAGGGGGACACAAGCCTTATTGATGAGGCTAGCAGCAGTCGGGAATAAGCTGTTTTTGTGGCGTGAGGTCTCAGTCCTCATGGACTGCAGCCTCCTGCTGGAAGGGAATGGTTCAAAGAGATTGTGACTGGGGTGGGAGGGGTCAGACACAATCATTCTAGCCCACTTCAGGGCCCTGGAGGAGTGCAGGTCCTGTAGGGATGGCAGGTTGCAGCCGATCACCCTCTCAGCGGAGCGGATGATGCGTTGCAGTCTGGCCTTGTCCTTGGCTGTAGTGGTGGAGAACCAGATGGTGATGGAGGAGGTGAGAATGGACTCGATGACAGAGGTGTAGAAGAGTATCATCGTTGTCTTTGGCTGTTTGAATTTCCCCACCTTCCTCAAGAAGTACATCTTCTGCTGTGTCTTCGTGGTGAGGGACCTGATGTTTAGCTCTCACTTTAGGTCCCGGGAGATGGTGTTGCCCACGAAGTGGAAGGAGCCAACAGAGTTGACTAGGGAGACATTCAGAGTGATAAGGAGTGGGCTGGAGTTTACACCCATCTCCAATGTCAAGAGCGTTGAGCTCCAGGTTGTTTTGGTCGTACCAGGACAGGAAATGGTCAACCTACCACCTGTAGGCGGACTCATCACCCTCAGAGATTAGTCTGATGAGGGTGGTGTCGTCCGCAAACTTCAGGAGCTTGACAGACCGGTGGCTGGAGGTGCAGCTGTCCGTATACAGTTAGAAGAGTAGAGGAAAAGGATGCAGCCTTGGAGGGAACAGGTGCTGATGGTCTTGAAGTCAGAGACGTGTTTTCACAGCTTCATGTGCTGCCTCCTGTCAGACAGGAAGTCGGTGATCCACCTGCAGGTGGAGTCAGGCACGTGCAGATGGGAGAGCATGTCCTCCAGTCAGGGCAGGGGGATGGTGTTTAAAGCGGAGCTGAAGTCCACAAACTGGATCCTGGCATAGGTACCTGCAACCTTGTTACATAGCTGCCTCAACACAAGCTCCCTAGACCTTGTCCCCTCCTCTCTCCTTCAGTCTATTGAGCCCTAACTCCTTCCCTTCTTAACCCACCTCATCAACACATCTCTCATAACAGGGTGCTGATTCCTGCTCTACAACATCAGGAGGATTCACCTTTTTCTCACTGACAAAATGGCGCAGGTGTTCATTCAGGCCCTTATCTCTCGCCTGGTCTACTGCAACTCCATCTTTTCTATCCTGGGCCTGCAGTGGTGGAATGTACTTTTGCAGCAGGCTCAAAACGCACCTCTTCAAGAAGTACTAACAGAATCCTTCCTCTTAAGCACCTATTGTATTAATATTTTGCTATGCATGAAGTGATTCTGCACATGGTTACCCTTGTAACTGTAACACCATCTAAGTACACACAGAGCTTGATAACAATAATGTAACCTTCACATATTCCCATCACTAATGATATACTGTATATGGGATTAAATATCATTGGCTAAGTACAGTATATGCAAATGTCAATGTTATTGATAATGTTGTTATATTGTTTATAATGTTGTTTATAATATTCAAGTAGTTCCTTACCTCACTGTCCTTATCATCCTCTATGTTCATTGTGTATTTAAACACATGTATAAATACCAGTTTGTGACCTAACTTTGGTCTACAGTAGTTAGTCTAGCCCTCCAAATGTAAGGCTCACAATCACAATCACAATATACCTGGGTATATTATACATTTCCTGAATCCTTAGTGTCCTGTGAATATTCCAGTTTTTGTGTTTTGTGTCCCTGGTGTTCCTAGATGCCACCGGGCTAAAAGAAAGTAGGCTATATAGTTAAGGCATAAACTGTGGAAAAATGTGTGCCATTGACGGCTTGAATGAAAGCTAAGAAGGTCCCCTTTAAATTGATACCAAACACAATATTATAAAACATTGAAAATTACCATGAGCCTAAACCAAGATATGCACCAGTGTCTACAATGCATTTTACTTTAGAGGTGGGTCACTTCATGAGCTGGCTACTGTGACACAGCTACCACTCAGGAATGGTTATCATAATCAAAATACCATCTACAGACATGGATCCAAAATTAAAAGTAAGTTTCCCACATTGAGTGATACTGACAAAGTGAAATTTTGGGCTCTGGCCCATGGACTATTTATGACGATAGTGAATGGTAATGGTAGATGAACTGCACTTATATAGCACTTTTATCCAAAGTGCTTTACAATGGCCTCTCATTCACCCATTCACATATACATTCACACACCAATGGCGGCAGCTGCCATGCAATGTGCCAGCCTGCTCGTTGGGAGCAATTTGGGGTTCAGTGTCTTGCCCAAGGACACTTCGACATTTGGACAGGAGGAGCCGGGATTCGAACCCACGATCATTGGACGACCTGCTCTACCTCCGGAGTCACAGCCGCAGATGCCCTACAGCCTACACTAATGAAACAAATAACCCAAATGGTAAATCACATTGCATACATTGCAACAGCATAGCCTATTCAATGTTATTGCAGCCTATCTTGTTTAAGTATACAGGACTATCAGTTCTGCATCTTTCCTACAGTCTGCTGTCTCCAGCAGTGTCTCTCATGAACTGCTAGAGGGCAGTGTGAAACCATAAAACAGAGGGGATCTCTCCAACTCGGATCTCTGGAAGCCGCGGGGTTACCAACCTCTCGCGAGATTGGGCTACAGGAATACACCTGCCTTGACAAACCACGCCAAACCCAATATTTGCATTAGTCAGTCTCACCCTGCAGGCTCAAAGACTTACATTGCACCGTGTAAATCAGATGCCAACAGATGGCTCTTGAAAAGCAACGTCTAACCAAACAATTACAACAGACTCTTCACCTACATTCATCAATATCATTATCCTGCGATACTTTAGACTACATTGGAAATTCATCTTGAACTATTATCCATTTATCATAAAAATGTCTAAAATTATGGTATCATAGTCTGTTGTTCATACAATGTGACTATGTTCCCTTTAAAAAAAAAAAGAAAAAAAAAAAAAAAAGGGGGATTGGACAGATGGTTTTGGGGAATCGAGTCTAATGAGCTGCTTTATTCATGTCTGGTGGCGGAAACCCTAGAGCCTGCGGGATGAAGCGCAGCATCCCCGGGGGGAGACGCATTTACAGTCGGCTTAGGATACAGTAACACACCTCCATCCCAGTTCATCAATCATTCTATGGACACGAGGATTTTGTATTTGCACTGTTTATCCTATTGCATTTGCACTGTCATGTCTTTGCACTGTCCTGTCCTGCACCCTGTCCTCGTCTGCAACAGCATGCCTTAACCCTAGTCAAATTCCTAGTAGGCCTATGTGTGGACCACCATATAGCCTACATGGCCAATAATCTTGAATCTTGAGGAAGTTAACACAACAAGGCACATATTTGCACGAATAACATAATTACAATTACGCTATATTGAATAGCCTATCTTAAAAAGTAGGCCACGTGGTGTTCCACGAAAAGGTAGCCTACTGTTTCTGCTCTGTTTACTTGGAAAATTGTTTAACTTAACAGTTAAGAGAATATTAAATATTTCAGGAGCTGCGTGAATCCTGAACATGAATTAATATTACATGTGAAATACACACCAATAGGCTAACTGGTCCATTCTCAGTCCCCTAAACGATGGAGTCAATAGCCTACAACTGAATCCAATCTGGCGATTAGGCTACAGCTAGCCTATGCTACACTTTAAATGTCCAGATGCAGCATTGTTGTTTTTTTTAAGTGCGTAAATGGCATGCCTTTCAACCTCATCGCATAACACGTGTAATAATTCCTGTATCATCTATTCTCTTCTATTCGGGGGGAAAAAAACAGTCGATCGTGATGATTTCAGTGGATGTAGCAGAGCATAGCGCAATAGCCTACACCACGTCTGAGTCGTCTGGATTCAGCGTTTATCATCAGGGGTGGCTTTGCCTTGTGAAAGTACAGTTCCGTGGAGAGGCTACAGCAGCTGCCGCTGTGGGCAGGGACTGGGAGGGACCAGACACTCCTCTCGCCTACTGATGCCCGCGGGGCGAAGGCGTGGTGAGGGAGTGTGGAGGAAGCGTGCGCCGTGTGCGAGTAGGTGAGCAGGGACAGTGGACCAGCGACACACTTCACCGGCTCTCCTCCTAGGAAGAAAACACGGCATGCAGTGAGAGGATAATGATGAACTGAATGGGTTTCCAATATGCCGGGGGAGACCTACTCAGCAGATTCAAGACACCGAGCTGAACAATAAGGAAACGCCCATAGGAAAGGTAGGATATCCCGGTGTAATGTGACAGCTGGTGATACGATAAATGAACCGTGGTGACGGAGACGAAGTATAATTATGTCAGTCGCGTATCAAAATTGGAATCAATTAAACCGGGTTTCAATATCGCTATGGGGTTTACTGTTAGGCTACTGTTACTACCATTGCTCTCTCATTCAACAAAAGGATTGGGCCGATTGCCTTGGCTTATTGCCTTGTCTGACACGCTGTGGGATTCAGGTTAGAAACCACATATACTGTAGTCATTGTCTCTGGTCATTGTAGTCAAAGGTGCTTCTGATTTTATCATGAATTAATTAAATGGCAAAATACGTATATTTCTTCTTTTTAGCCGGGACATGAGTTGGCAGATCAGGTGGTGCCTAGCCTACTGACTGAATACATGATCTGACACGCTGACACACCCACAGTAGGTTACCTATTAACTAGCTGGATGTTTTACATTCGGGGCAGTGCCATGGCCCACAAGGGCCTCTGTGAGGGAGCAGGCTGGACAGCATTTGCATCCTTTATTTTGCTTAGCATTGTGGTCAGTGACTAATGTAGCCAGCAGGCACTTCCCAATGCTGCTGGTTTTCCCATAGATGGTTGACATTACAACAGCAATGGAAGTAGCAGTAGAGTAGATGAGAAAGACCTAGTACAGTGATATTAATTGGCTATGTAGAGGAAATGTTTACTTCTCAGGCTCTTTTATGTAGTTATTTATTTATTTATGTAGTAATACTGTACCTTGTTACCCAGCTGGGATCTGGAACTTCTTACGAGTCTTAAGAGTTTTCAGTTGATTTTGACTTTTACATCAGATAACTCGTTACATATAACATTTGAAGAATGATATATACATATTATGTCTCAAAGCTGTTTTGTTTTGTACATCTAAATGTCTGGTAAGGAGAGAACTCTAAAACTGGAAATAGTCAACATTTGTCATTTTCCCAGAGAGACTCAGGAAGCGACTGGAGTGTCGTGACGTAGTTCCAGGTGGTCAGTATGGTAAACAGGATTTGTTAGTTTGATGGGTGTTTTTCAGATATGGAAGTCTCGTATCTAAGGACTTGGCCCTGCTCTGCGTTGGCCCCTATAGTCACTGGGCAGGATATCCTGCTGAAAACAGTCTCTGACTAATGTGAAGATAGCATCCATTGTTTCAATCCCAAAGAAAGAAACATCTTTAGAAAATGAGTGGCTACAAAAGTTATTACTCCTCCCTAAAACATTCAAATATTGATCATCAATCATGACTTAAACACTTTTTCATACAGTCTACCCTACTTATCCTTCAGTGTTATTGTTGTTGTTGATGCCTACACATCCTGCAACATGTCTTCCTTCCTGGACATCTCAGCATGATATATAGTAGAGGAAGAGGCTGCCGTGGTTGTTTGATGTTGAAGAGCAACTCCGCGGGCCCTCACCGGGCAGTCTCCTCTCCAGGAACCCTTAAAGTCTCCCAAAAACCTCCACGAAACTTGCCACAGGAAGGAAGAAAGGTTTATTTTTAGAGACGGCAAAGTGTATGCTGCGTTTAGACATATCCTGCGACATAAATACCACTGCAGTGCATTGTCTGTCGTCAACACTTTCACTAGAGCAGAAACATGTTAGTTGCAACACAGTGAAAAGGCCCTAACTGACACACATGATCCGCCCTGCAGCGAAAGCTTAGTAGCAATGCATTATCTTTGACAGAGGGCTTGTCACAGTCACTGGTCACAAGGTGACTTTCAGAGTTTTAACGTGGTCCCATTTACTCTGTCCATTCACAGCGGACCCTACTGCTTCTATCCCCCAGGGCTCTGCAGAGTCACTGCAGCTCGCCTCATGATAAGGAAATTCTGCATTCCCCTTTACTAGACAAAACCCTTCTCCACAGCCCTGCAACACTGGCGTGTAGAAACAGCTTTTAATTGCACAGCAGTGGCACTGGGAGCGTCACAACAATGACTCCTACTGTGGCTAGCACTATGACCACACAGCTGCCCTGATAAGAGAGTGTTGGCAGACGCAAACTATATCTAAATAAATCCCTTCTCTGAGACGGAGACTGGCATTGCTGTTTTTTTTGTCTGTCTGCCTCCTAATATCCTGAACCTTTTCGTTATTAAATATTATAATTCTCTCTCACATCAACCTGAAAGGCTCTCCGTTATCTGGTCGACGAAGGTTGCCGGTCTGTCGCCATTGCCATTATATTTTGCCACTGAGCAAAATTAGTTCCTGGCGTGAAATCAGATACGGGAGAATGCCGGACTCTGCACCCTACAGCTCGCGGTCTCAGACCCAGAGGGGGCTAAGCCTGAGGGAACAGGTGCCCTGGACTCCCCTCTTGCAGCTCACCTCCTCAGGGCAGCTGGACTGCATGCAGGGCTTAGCCTCACTGCAAACTGACCGCTATCTTAGCTGTTATAGCCGTGAGCTGCGGAGGTCACTCCGGGTCACGACCGGTACAGATGTCAAAGGTGAGTTCACGTCAGCAGAAGTCACAGAGAGAAGCCTTCTTCCCTAGCTGATAGTTGTCTCATGAAATCAGAGAGGGACTGGACTGTCCTTGGAGGACAAGAGCTTTGCCGTCCTGGAGAACTACTGTACTCTACACCAGAGTCGATCAATCATTTTACTTAGTGTCTTGGAACAGGTCTCCTGTTGTAGTGGCCTGTTTACAGCCACGGGAACCCACAGGAAGACTGTGTTGCGGCTACTTGCTGTGTCTTTACGCTGGATGGTGAACCGAACAACCCTCATGTTTACATGTTCAACTCTTTGACATGTTCGTAGCGCTGACTTGGGTTGACTTTTAAACCACCTGTAAGGCTGGTTACACACCAGTGTAGCTACAGCGTAATGCAAGTTCAGTGAGCGTTTACATATCCACGGTAGCTTAATGTGCACGTCTAGAAATGCGAAGGGGGTTAATCATTCCAAAGCTAATTTAGATCTTGGCTGTCTGTCTAAAACATGTTCAGAGGACGTCGTTCAGAGGACGTCGTCTGTGCGTCTCCAAAGCAGCTACAGGCTGACGTGTCCAGATCAGATTATCAATAATGCACAAGTACCAGAAACAAGAGATAAGATAGGGACTAGGGAGCAGCCAGGACAGCACAACTAACCTACAGAACGAGACACACAACCAGCCACCAGACACACACAAGCATGCCATGTGACGTGTGTCTGACAACGTGCCATATAACATACAGGTTGGTGGAAGGTATATATGTTCATATTTGCGGAAGGACATCTTGTTATTCTCTTGTAACACTGTGTGTGCTTATGTCGGCTTTTATTGATTGAGTTGTCAAGTGACCACTGAGCTGGTCTCAGTCTTTCACTCCAAAGAGGCTGTTTAAACCACAAAGTGACAAATCTCTCTGGTTGATGTCTAATATGCCACTAATTAAAACATCATAGCAGACGTAGGTACATGCGATCAGCATCAGTTGAATAAATTAATTGCTCTGTAGAAAATCCCATCCCAAGCCCATGTTGTATTCCCGGCGGAACTTATTATGACTACATAATACTCCGTCACATCATTCTCTCTAGAGTGTTCCATAAAAATCAGGTGAAGTTGAACAATGTGCATATGCACTCAGGCCCTGGTCCATACTGTATCCCCGGGGCGCCCTCCTCAAAGAACATCTGCCCCAGTCTCGAGAGGGTACGCGCAACAAAGGCTGATATTTCTTTCATGTTTCCCTGCTGCTTGGTTTCGGCCCCGGGGCCGCGGGGCTAGTCTCGTAGAGGGTTCAAATGGGCTGTGTCTGGGTGACTGAGCAGAATCACGTTGATCCTGCTGCTGGATAAACATATACTATACAGTACAGTACTATCAAGTACACAAGAGGGAAGTAGCATGTGTCTACAGTAAATGACATACTGTAGGATCAGGAAGTGATAATCACGCCATTCTTCAGTGTGTAAGAATACGCTTTGTAGCGGCCCTTGCGATTTCAGTGTTTTGTGACTAGCATCCCCAATTACAAAGTAAAGCTCTGTGAATGAATGAGAATCGATTAGCCTCTCTGTAGTAGGCTACTGAAAGTTGTGTCTGTGCTTTAGTCAATGAGCCGCAGGGTTAGTTGGGGCCGCTGCTCTTATCTGACCAGGGTGATAGGCTATAAATAGTCAGCAGTGCTGGATAGATTACAGACTGCTCAGCTGATAACATGGCGTAGATTTCACCACATTTCACAATTCCCTTTACCAGTTCATATTTTGATGTTGAATTGGATTTATATAAACTGAATATGTAGGATCATGTTCATGGGGAGGTCAGATGCACAATGTTTAATGCAACTGTACAGTGGTGATATGTACTATATAGCTCCACAGTATAAAATAACAATAATATAATATAAGAATATAGCTCCACCTAGTGGTCAAACATTTACATACTGTGAAATACTGGTCTGCGTGCTTCATGCAAATAAACCCTGATGAGCACTTTCATAATGTAAACATTGTACGCCCTGAACGCTGTCATAACTGCCAGTACCAAAACAACACACCTGTGCCAACAACTCTGGGTCTCTGCTGCTGTGAAGCAACACTGCGCTGATTGCATTCATTTCACGTCAGACCATAAAAAATAATTTATCGCCTTGTCGTTATTGCAAGGGCTCTGGTCGGCGGCCTTAATTGATAAAGTGGTAATTAACATAATCTCCCAGAGGAGGATTTGTGGAAGTGAGTGGGTGTCCTCCCACTTTCCCAGAGTGCTAATTCTTTTAACCATTACAGTAGAATAGAATAGAATAGAATAGAATAGAAGTTTATTTGCCATATATAAAAAGTACAGGTACTTTGGAATTCGTGTTCACTTGTCCTTACAGTACCTTATCCCAGCACTATTAGAGCACACTGTATGACAGCTGGGTTGGGCTGTGTGTGTCCATTTGAGGCACATCTGGATAACTCTCTAGACCACACTACAACACACCAGCGGGCTGCACAGATGGAGCTGCGCTGTCCAGGTGCAGCCCCAGACCCAGACAGACAGACAGCCTGGGGGGAGGAGGCGCTCTGGAGGTTTGCTTCCTATCCCCCAGAGAATGCCTCACTTCATGTGCAGACCAGTCACCTGATTACTACGTCTCCCGGCTGGCCTGCGTTGTTCCCCGAGGCCGAGCCAAAGTCAGCGCGCTGAAAGAGCTGCCTGTTACTGTTAGCCCAGAAATTTACCCAGACTGAGACCAGACTGAGACCGCCCTCGGCAGGTCAGACCCAGACTGAGACCAGACTGAGACCGCCCTCGGCAGGTTAGACCCAGACTGAGACCAGACTGAGACCGCCCTCGGCAGGTCAGAGCGGATGTTGTGCAAACAGGCCATCGGCCAGACAACCAGGGTGCCAGGCGTCACGGGGACAGATAAATGCCGTCAGTACGGACAGCCCTCTGGTCAGAGGCGTTTGAGTGGTGCTGGTTCTGTGTGGAGGTGTTTGCTTGGTGCTGGTTCTGACTGTGTGGAGGTGTTTGCTTGGTGCTGGTTCTGACTGTGTGGAGGTGTTTGCTCTGTGCTGGTTCTGACTGTGTGGAGGTGTTTGCTTGGTGTTGGGTCTGACTGTGTGTATGGAGGTTGAGGCAGAGATACATGCAGAAGATGAGGATGAGACCAAGGAGGCATCCAGATGTGTCCGCCAGCTGGTAGAGTCTCCCTGGTTCTGTCTCCACTCCACAGTAACAGTAGGACAGGGTCTACCTGATCCTCTCACCATGAAGGGCTGTTGACTCCACCAGGTTCACTTTGTGCTGTAAATGCGGCGGCGGGGGGCTGGTCAACCTCATTCTGTCACAGAAGGGCTGTTAGATTTATCTGCCGAAGCATTCCTCCTGCACTTCGGAGGTAAGGCTTACTAGGTCACCCTGATTATATCATATAGAAAGCCGTTATGCTGCTTTTCCAAGTGCTTGAGACTGAGACGGTAGACTGCCAGCCACTGCTGGGTTCGTGCCTCGCTACCGAAGCCCGTCGTAGCGCGGTGGTGGGGTGGGCACAGGATCTTGCGCATGAGCTTCACGGTATAATGGATGACAAAGGCATCCTTTGGGACTAGGTTGCATGTTTCGAATGTTTTAATACTAAAGCAAAAGCCTGTTATTAACAAAACATTACTGTTCGGTTACCATAGTGATCCAACATGATAAGTCATTGAGACAATGGTGTTGTTGTAATGACCAACCGTGAGTGATTACTTCTTTAATAGGATTATACTCAGGGCTTTGCACTGCTAAACATGGGTCTGTGCTGATGGTGAATTACAGCGTGATAAGAAGCCTTCTCTCTGTAGTTTGATTCCTCGGCCTGATCTTTGTCCATTCACTTGAGCAGAGACGAAAAGGTCTTAGTGATGACATTTGTGAATGTACAATTCCCTGCAAGAGGAAATGATTGTAACTGTAAGTGAAGGTGGTGTGGGCGTGGTCTTTGCAGATGGCAGAGGGCAGACTGTGCCAGGTGCATCTCTTGGACGAGCGCACGCTGGAGCTGCTGGTTCAGGTACGTTTGGACGCGGTCTCCGTATTGGAATGTCACAGTTTAATTTCACTGTTGCTTATATCTGTAAATAGATTAGAATAATGTTAACTAACATACCCAAACACCCCCCCCCCCCCCTTTACCACACCCATTCCCCCCTTTACCACAGCCCAAGCTTTTGTCACGAGAGCTCCTGGATCTGGTGTCCTCACACTTCAACCTCAAGGAGAAGGAGTACTTTGGACTAACATTTACTGATGACAAGTATGTGTGTGTGTGTGTGTGTGCGTGTGTGCGTGTGTGTGTGTGTGTGTGAGTGTGTGGGCGCGTGTTTGTTGTGTCTTCTTGTTGTGTCTTGACATCTTATTTCATTGGCTCTTGCAGTGGTCAGTGTAAATGGTTGCAGTTGGATCGCAGAGTTCTAGACCATGACTTTACCAAGAAGAACGGGCCTGTCGCCCTCAACTTCCTGGTCAGGTAAGAAGGACGGGCCAATCGCCCTCAACTTCCTGGTCAGGTAAGAAGGACGGGCCAATCGCCCTCAACTTCCTGGTCAGGTACTGCTTTATCTCCTCACGTGTCACATGCCTTCCAGTAGGGAGCACTACTACATTAGAAATGCTAGTGTAGAATATAATGCATACAATAGTTTTAGTATATGTTTTAACATTCATTATAAAAATAAGCCAATAAAGAGACATTCCTTTTGTATTATTTATATCATGCATATGTATACTGTCATTACAGGTTTTACATAGAGAACATAACCCTACTGAAAGATATTACAACAGTGGAATTATTCTACCTCAATGCGAAATCTGCCATCTACAATGTAAGTGCTCTCTATTTTTACACGGTGAGTCACCCAGTTAAACTCTGTCTGTGAGATGCTCTGATTCACCGTCTCATCCTCACTGTTTGAGGAGCCTTCTGACCTCAGACAGCCAGACAGACTGTGGTTGGAGGGCTCTGTGGTGTCTGAGCTGGAGAGGAGAACGTAGAACGTTCTGAACGTAGCAGAACGAGTAGAACTGCTCAGCCAGAGAGAATCCTTTATGTGTGAATTCAATTTGGACCTATAAGGGACTGAGATCCAATGGAAAGTGTATTCCTGTCTATAAACACAGGGATATATAGTACACATATACATTCCTCTATCTTTATGACCTTGTACGAATTGTGATTTTCTCTACTTTCTCTACTACCGACACAGGGGAACATCGAGGTGGAGAGTGAAAACGTCTTCAAACTAGCAGCGAACGCTTTGCAGGTTAGAGTTTTATTCATTGTGGTGTGAGGTGGCGGATTAAGAGGACAATGTCAGCCTCTAATGATGACGTGTTGTTTTTCCGTCCGTTTAGGAGGCAAAGGGAGACTATACGAGGTAAGGAGGCGCATCACGTTGCAGTACTGAGAAGCGGATGCCTTAAGTAGTGCAGCCGCCTTGGCGGACCTCGTGTGGATGAGGGCGTGATGAGGCTGAGATGTGAGGCTGGCCCGCCGGTCGAGTGCCGAGGACCTTGCACGAGGGCGACTAATGAATCGCACGGTGCTAAAAATCAAGGCAATATCAGAGCTGAGCTTTCACAGCAGAGGGCGACTCTCAAAACGTAACTACGGGGTGTTTAAAAAAGAGAAAAAAAAATCACAAACCCAGGAGTGCATCAGCACCTTCTCTGACTGCTGGGAGCCAGCAGGGAACACTATGGATCTATTGTTTACAGTACGTCGCCACCTGGTCCACATCAAATGGGGGGTTGTGTTGTCGGAGAGTGAAGCTAGTTCAGAAGTGCATTTCATTATTGGCAGGCTCTCTCTCTCTCTCTCTCTCTCTCTCTCTCTCTCTGCGCATTCGGTCCCGGCACCTGCAGCTTCTCTGCACCTGCGTGGCTAGGTGGTCGTGGAGACGCGCCCCCGTAGAAGCCCTCTCCTGGTCGACCTTTGGACTTGGAAAGACCTCAGCTGCCTACGCAGCTGCAGGACTTTTGATTTCTAATTAGTCACGGATCTGCTGTAGGATTCTGACAAACGTCTGTCCTTCTCTTCAAGCGATGAAAACACCAGAACGGACCTAAAGAAACTCCCGACTCTTCCCACCAGAGTACTGAAGGAGCACCCGTCTCTGGCTTACTGGTACGCGCACATTCCAAATACATCTTGAGAGTGTTTTACATAGTCTGTAACCTGGGCTAGGCTGTCAGCATTTCAGCAGGTCTAAGCAGACCATGATGAGCTTGCACATACTGACTTTCAATCAAGTGTATCAAGTATATTTACCTATAAGAAATTGTTCCCAATGCCTCCCTGCTTGGCACTCAGCATCAAGGGCTGAATTGGGGGTAGGACCCTGTGACATACTAGTGTCATGTCCACGGGGTGTCTTGTACGTCAAGCTGCCTCACGCTAAGGAATCAAGAGACAGGCTCCTGTCCTATGGGCCACTAGACACGAGAACCATTGGTTCTCAAGGCTACTTATATCAAATATATAGAGTTATGGAAGTTGAAGATGTCATCCTAATGATCTGTTGCAGTGAGGACCGAGTGATTGAACACTACAAACAGCTTAAAGGAGCATCCAGAGGACAGGCTATTGCACAGTGAGTATTGGGAAAACAGTGAGCACTCTTAGAGTGGCTTGCTTACCAGTAGTCATCAGATAAAAGACACTACCTGCCTCCGACTTCATAAATCATTCTCTCTCTCCCCCCCCCCCCCCCTCTCTCTCTCTCTCTCTCTCTCTCTCTCTCTCTCTCTCTCACACACACACACACACACACTTGTATGGCTATGCCTACACATACACATGCACACACACTCTCTGTCTCTCATCTCCCTCGCGGCCGTGCTCTGAGAGAAATCGATGACCCCACTCTGGGTGCTGGCTTGCCATTAAATAATAGTGATTCACCACAGGCTCTCTAACAGATGCACCTTCCACTGTCCACTCCAGAGCGCCATCTGGTGCACAAACCGCGTGATGGAATAGAAAATCTGATGCCAATTCTTTCATTTCAGGTACCTGACTTTAGTAGAATCCCTACCCACGTATGGTGTTCATTATTATGAAGTAAAGGTAACTATCATACAGTACCTATTGGAACTTTAATCTACTGTCTATCTGTCAGCTCTGCTCTCTATTCCAGTCAATAATAACTTTTTGTCGTACATATTTTTGTGTGTGGGTGTGTGTGGGTGTGTGCATGTGTGGAGTTTAGCCATTGAACATTAAACTGTGGTCTTGCTTCACAGGATAAGCAGGGTATCCCTTGGTGGCTCGGAATCAGTTACAAGGGCATCGGACAGTATGATTTACAGGACAAACTGAAACCCAGAAAGGTAAACCGTTCGTTCTAATTTGCCATTTTTGTCAGTTCCTCTCCTCCACTTGCATAATGGCCGCCTGCTACTGTGCAGACGAGAGACAAATGGACGTCTGTCACTACAACATAAGAGGTTCTGAGTGTGGGGTGACAAACCCTCGCAAATAACATGAAATATGACACTGCTAGACAACACGAGACAAGCTAAATAGCTTGCTGCCATTTGTCATTGCCATTTGAGGACGGTCATGATTCAACGACGGGGCAAGGATATTCCTCCTGCACTCAGCGTGATGACTCACAGGAGCCCGCACATCCATTCATCAACTGCTCCACTGACAGGGGTTAGGCCCCATGGAGCACAGCTGGAGCAGACTAGGCCAGAATTGAAAGTCAGTGTCAAGAGGCCTTATACCCGACTATGTAGCCAATTATGGCGAACATGATTTGATTACATTTAGTGGTAAAAAATCTCATCCTGACACAGTAACATGATGTCCTGTGTGTATGTGCGACTAAAAGTCCTCTATATGAAGAGTGCAACCGGCTCTTCTGGTTCTGCTGATGTTGTTTTAGCTGAGTCGACAGAGGGAACACCCATGTGCCTGCTCTGATCTGTCATGCTGTTTTGTATGTGCTTATAGGATTGAACCGGCATGCAGACAGAACAAGGCCGGGTGTAGAGGTGAAAAGTTTGGGACGTTTTGTATAGAAATCTAACGTTTAGAGCTGACGTGATGATGTGAAGTCCAGGGATATCCAGTCCTGTTTCTCTGTCGGTGCTGCTCCCCACCCGTGAGGGCGATCATGGGGTAGGACTGGGGCTCGTCGAGGAGGGAGGGAGGGAGGCTGGTATGTTTGTGATGTCAGCTGGAGGGAGGCGGGGCCAGGGAGCTGAGAATACCTGAAGAGACACGCTGGGAGCTGAAGAGCTCGCAGAGCCAAAGTATGCGTTGGCGTTAAGTGGAGCGGGTCAGAGTGGATTAGACACAGGAACTTAAAAAAAACACACTGGACAGCTACTGTACTGGTAAGACACGTAGCTTCACTTTTCAGTGATCTTATACTTATACGTATACTGATCTTCCTAGTTTAAGTTTTATGGCAGTGAGTTTGGCAACTATTTTGCTTCTGATAGGATGACCTGTATGCATGTTACTGTATACATTGCACAAAAAACATCAGACGCACATCGAGAAAGGCTACTGTTACTATACAGTATGTACCATTTTACATGGCGAAGTACAGATACTATATCATCATAACAGCATGAGCTATTCTGGGGTCTCATGTCTGTGTACCAGTAACACGACAGGCTGTATAATTTGTCTCTCTGGCCGACGGAATCAAGACATGTTGGTGATTCACTCCCTCATGGCCTCCTCATATCCAGCTATAATCAGCATCTGGTCACTGTAGGAGTGCTTCAAGGATGAGCCATGGAAAGTGTTACACAGGGTGATGTCTCTTTGGAAAATACCCCCTGATAGTAATTTCCTGTGAGCCAGTACCTGTATATTACACTAGTGTAGACATGGTTCTGTATCATCACCCCATGCCTATCCAGCGAGTTGGTTTCAGACTGGTTTATCTTCATAACTGTGGCGTGAGTCGTGACAGGGGGTCAGGTTTGTTTGCTAGCCTTCCAGCTATCGTTTTATGGTCCTCATCATGTCGCGTTACCTTTATTTATAGGCGAGGTTAGGGGAGTTGACTCATGATTCACTTTCGCAGTCGCTCATGATTTGATCCTCTTTGATATTGGAACACTCTGTAGAGGTTTGAAGTTCAAGGAACTTTTTTTTTGCCCTCTGATCAACGCCAGGGGGAGGGTTGCCATGGCTGCACCCCTGTGAATCACAGCCGCTCGCCCTCCACACCCATATTTCATATTCCAGTTTGTGCTTCGGTATCTCACCATCGCTGTTGTGAACTCTGCGTGTGTGTGTGTGTGTTTTCACCTGCAGCTGTTCCAGTGGAAGCAGCTGGAAAACCTGTACTTTCGGGAGAAGAAGTTCGCCGTTGAGGTCAACGACCCGCACAGGTGAGCGAACGGCGGTTCCGTCCGTCGGTCGAGATGGTACGGGCGGGCGGACGGACGGGCCGGGCTTTGGTAGCGCAGTTTCCGAGGCGTATCGGAGCAGCCGTGTATTACCTGAGTGATATGAGACATCAATCGGCACGCGTCCCGCCTCCTCAAAAGCGGTGGTTTTGTGTGCACCTGTGACCAGGCGGGCTGTGACCAAGCGCACCTTCGGTCAGACGGGCCTGGTCATCCACACGTGGTACGCCAGCCACTCCCTCATCAAAACCATCTGGGTCATGGCCATCAGCCAGCATCAGTTCTACTTGGACCGAAAGCAAAGCAAAGTAAGTTCCTTTACGCAATAGATCGTCCATCGTTAGGCAAACTGCAAGTCGTTTTATCGCCTGATCTCTGATCTCATTCTGCGTCTCGCCTAGGGTAAAGTTGCCGCAGCGAGAAGTTTGGAGGAAATCGCCATGGATCTCACAGAGCACGGGGGGTCGAAAATCACACGACTGGGGGACACGGGGTTAAAGAACAACCTCATCATGGCCAGCAACGGCAGCCTCGTATCCACAGGTGAGACCGCGCTTCTACAGCTGGAACTTCCTCCTCATATGGGAACACCAGACGAGACGGTAGGCTTCACCCTCATTTACGCGAACGCCATGTCGTCAGACGTTTACTCGAAACGAGCAGACAGGCGCACTGCGCGGTGGTGACCATGTACCGTAAACGCTGTCATCTCCGCAGGATCGGCCGATTCCGAGGTGAGCGAGGAGCAGAAGAGGGAGAAGATCTCTGAGCTTCGGAAGAAGGAACAAGAGATCCAGGACGTTCTGGCCCGCAAAACCAAGGAGCTGAAGAAGATCTGCCTGAGAGAAGCTGTGAGAGCCTTTGAAAATGTTCTGCACGTTCTCGGCTGTCGACACGTTCTCGACTGTCGCGGTCACCGACTCTGTCAGGGTGGTGAAGTTCACTCAGTGGAGCACCTGTCATGTTGTAAATTGATTCATTTGGGGGATTGAAAGGCCACTGGGGTCTAATGGTTTGTGAAACCCGTGTGGCCTTCTGGGAGGAGATTTCACGGTAGATCGGTTTTGTCTTGGCGCTTGCCCCGCCGATTAAGTGCACGCTTGCTTCATTTGGTGTTTTCAGGAACTGACGGGCAAACTGCCAAAAGAGTATCCTCTGTCCTCGGGCGAGAGACCCCCACAGATCAGACGACGCGTTGGCACGGCGTTCAAACTGGACGACCTCTTCCCATACAACGAGGTCTGTATTGACCTGCTGATGGCATGTACCGGAAATAATCATGTCCTGTCCTGTTGGTGCTGTGTGTTAGCTAATATATAAGCACGCCACTCTAACACAGCACAGTACAGTAAGGTGCTTTTCAGCTGTTTTTGTGCTGTGCACACTACAGAGAGTGGTCGTGTGCAGTATTTCAACTGGTAGCAGGCATATATATCATCTGATAGTACATATAGGGATGGTTGCGCAGACATGGATTAAGCCTAGTCCTGGACTAAATAGAATTTTCAATGGAGATTGTCCATTGAAAGTACAATTTAGTCCATGACTAGGCTTGATCCATGTCTGTGCAACTAGCCCTTCGTTTCTGTTAATAAAAATGCTTGGCTTTAGGTGAAATGCTAGTAGAAATGCTAGTACCTTTGACGAATGGTACTTGTAAGCACTTCCTCTCCAATGTGTCCTGATGCGCAGGACCCCTACCTGAGGAACCTGGAGAGCCGCTTCGCCCTGCAGCGGAAGATCGTGGAGGCGGCCAAGAAGCTGGCGAACGAGGCGGAGCTGTGCAAGACAGTGAGGAAGAAGAGGAGGAGGAACTGCCTGGACGCCATGCAGAAGCTCCAGCACATCGAGGACGAGATGAACCAGTACCGGGTCAAGAAGGGCAAGAAGCCCACGCAGAGGGCCTCGGTGATCATCGCAGGTAGCTGCCGTGGTTGAGGAGAGACACGCATGCGATAGGCACGTGACGTGATGTTTTTTCATCACATTTCTGCCGGTCGGCCGGTCAGCGCTACCGGGTCGGTGTCCGTGGTGTACGTACAGTACTGTATGTTCAGAAACAGAACCGGATCTGTCTTCCTGTCTCCACAGATGAACTTGTTCGTTCCGAGTGTAGCTCCCTTTCAGATAGCCTCCCGCTGGACGATGGTGAGGATGACGTCTTTTTAGTTCTTTTTTTCTCCCAGTATCGTTTTCATGAAAGGAGTTAATTCCTTCAGCCTTTGCTGTGGCTGCCTGTCCTGTCCTGGGTAACCTGACCAAAGGGGGGGCGGATTCTCATCTCTCCCAGATGACCCGGACGCCGTCCAGAGACCGCGGTCGCGCTCGGTCCAGTGCTCCCCGCAGCTCAGCCCCCCGCGCTCCCTGGGGGCGGAGTATGATCTGGAGAGGCACGGCTCGCCCAGGGACCACGCCCACCTCCACCACCACCGCAAGAACCTCAGCAGGTGGGACGGGACTCCGACTGCAACCCGAGGAATAGCGGGGAATAGAACTCGTTTATCAGAATCAGAATTCATTCAGGTTTATAGAGCGCAGGAGGTTATGAATACGCAGCACGTGTTTGTGGCCACTGCCCTTTCTCCTGACCTTCAGTCCAGATACATTTCATGGGTAAACAAAATTACAAATCATATATTTTTATCACGGTGCCGCCGCAGGTTAGCGTTTGATGGCCAAGAGCCTTCGCAATACTGCCAGAAGCCCAGGGAAGTCTCCTCAGCGCACAGTAGTCCCTATAAGACCTCCCCCAGACCCCCCCGAGACCCCCGCAGCGTACCCTCCACCCCCGTCATGACCCGCAACGCCTACAGCAGCAGCCAGCTCAGGTGAGACCCCCCCCCCTCCTAACCCCCCCCTACCCCCCCACCCCATCCTCTCCCACCCTGACGCCCGACTGCTACCCTCTCCCCCCCAACCATGCACTCACCCTCTCGCCCCAACACTCATCACTTTGACTATAAAGGCATGGCGAAATCTATAGAAACTGTCGATGCTTGTAATTGTTTTAATAGAAATAGGATAATTATGTCTTCCCTGCACTTTTACTATACTATTGAGCTGATCTAGTGTTTTTAATGCATGTGTTCGCGTGTGTGTGTATGAAACTGTTTATACTGCTGGCATTCTTGGCCAGGTCGCTCTTGAAAAAGAGATTTTAATCTTGATCTAAACCCGGTTAAGTGAAGGTTAATGAGATAAATAAGCACAGCACATCCGACCCTCCCGTTTCGACGGTGGGTCCGGCCGGCCTGTCCTTAGAGCGCTTGGGTACCCTCTGCGTGGTGGTGGTCTCTTCTAGGCTGGAGGGGAGCTCCCAGTCCGTGTTCAGGCACCGCAGCGGCAGCCTGGAGTCCCAGTGGCGTCTGCTGAAGGAGGCGGACGCGGAGAAGCCGGCCTTCGCCCTGTCGCCGGGCCGCCGGAGCAGCAGCAGCGAGGCCCTGGACGACGGCTCGTCCTACGCCAGCCAGTCCAGCCTGGACTACTACTACGGGGCGCCGGGCAGCCCGCACTACTGCACCGTGGACCCCCGTGCCGCCCGCCACCACGACCGCCACCTCCACAGGCGGGTGGAGGTGTACGGCAACACGGGCAGCATGCCCAACCTAGTGGCGAGCCACGGCGGGTGCAGCTACGCGTACGAGCCCCCACCGGCGCTCTACACCCCCGCCACCGCCGCCGCCTACTACCTGGCGGGCTACCCCTGCCCCGACCCGGAGCCTTACCCCAACAGCGCCTACGTCTACGAGAGCGAGCTGGAGGGCCACTACAACGTCAACCCCTCCTACCAGGCGCACGGCGGCGGCTACCACGGACACGGCGGCGGCGGCGGGCAGTACGGGCGCTACGGCGGCGAGCGGCGGACGGATGGACTGTCCCAGAACCCCTACGCCACGCTGCGGCCCGCCCGAAGCCGGCAGGGGGGTCCCAGGAACGAGCAGCTGGCCAAGAGCATGCAGAAGGCCCTGGTGGCCGAGCACCTGAGGGGCTGGTACCACCGCAGCGGCGGGCAGCGGGAGGCGGGGGGGCGGGGCCTGGCGTACAACTGCGACGGCGGCTCCCAGCTCAGCCTGGGCTACCAGACCATGCCCGCTCCCTTCAGCCACTCCAGCCGGGCCACCTCCTACTCCTCAGGTACGCGTAGGCTCCGACCCCACAACGCGCAGACGTCACCGTGCCTGTGTAAGGAAGGACGCGGTACGGTAAAATACGGTAAATATGGTAACAGACTCACCGCATTGTCTCCCCGCCTGCAGTTTCCTCGGCGGCCAGCGGGGGGAACTGGCGCAGCCAGCTGACCGTGGGTCTGGCGGAGTACGACGTGGCGGCAGACGCGCCTCCTCACCCTCACTCAGCGCCCCACAGCGCCCCCTTCAGCCGCAGTCCCACGCACACCAGGTGAGGACCCAGGAACCGACCTCAGCCTTGTGTAACGTTAGCCTGCAGTGTTGATAAATAGTAAATGGAGTGTAGTATATAGCACTTAGTATATATACACTTAGTATATAGCGCTTTTATCCAAAGTGCTTTACAATGGCTTGGTTCACCCATTCACACACACATTCACACACCAGTGCCATGCATTGCCTGCTTATTGGGAGCGAGTGGGGGTTCAGTGTCTTCACCAAGGACACTTGGGACACGCTGCCGGGAGGAGCTGGAATCGACGACTTACTGGGTTTACGGGAAAACCGATATTCTCAAATAGCAGTGGGCGGAGCAATCTCCGCCAAGGACAATGACATAGGTTCACCCAGAATGATTGAATTAGAAATGGAATGGTAGCTGACGTAGCCGCTGACGCTGTCTCCTCTCCGTGCCCGACGGCAGGTACACTTGTGGATGTGGTCCCTGTCCAGTCATTTGTTCCTGTTATGAGCTTGATCCTCAGGAGCTTTGTAGCATCTGCTACTCTTGCTACGGCTCCTCCTCCCACCTCCTCTTCTCATCACTGTCCAGGTTATTTTGGCTTGCAGATGAACTCCTAGATAGATTAGAATGACTAACCTGTGCACTTTCAGCTAGCACTGCAAGAGACTTTACACCGTGTGGGATGCTGTATGGTCATTTTTCCAGCATGCAGATGTTTGCGAGACCTGAAACTCAACCCTGATAATCATGCTTTCTTTTTCTTCTGTCTCCCCTAATGACTTAACCCTTTAACTTCTATGTTTCACTAATCAGTTAATGCTCACACCACACAGAGTTTCTCCAGAATGCAAAGTGTCGCGGTCTGACACAATGCCAAACCAGTCAGAATCTCTAGAGATGGTTGGCGCTGTGGCCAGTTGTACTGAGGAAGACCATTAGACATCCACTCAAACACACACGGGTGAGACACGGTATTAGGCTGTTCGTCGTAGTGACAACCATCTGTGTTTTGAGACTCCATCATGGTCATGTTGTTTTGGGATTGCTAGACGTGCTGTCAGAGCGCTGTACATGCTCACCATGCCTTTTCACACACTTATTTTCTATTGTAAACTAGGCAATTTGCTACTGTGAACTAGGCCATCCGTCCACTGTGAAATCAGAGAGCACACACTGCACGGGCGCAGTCCTCGGCTATACGTGTAGTAATAATAATTAACTTTATTTATATAGATACCTGTATACAGTATGTATATTAAATGTTCATTACAGACATGACATTCCACACAGGAGTGCATGGCGTGCCTGACAGTACCCTGCATGTACTTCTCTTTTCTGTTGTGTGTATATTTTTGTTGGCTTCCCTTTTCACACCTACATCTATACTGTAGATATCACTCTCTCAACCAGCGGTTCCCGTCGAGTTTATGGTGTTACGACACTAACTGTGTCCCATCTGTTTGTGTGTGATCTTCATGTTAGATTTCTCCTGGATGGGAACTACATGGGATTCCACTGAAAGGGACCAAACTGAACTCTGGCACAACGACCCCAACTGGTGGCACCTGTAGTGGATGGTGTGGTAGTATGGAGCGCTACACCCAGTCCTCCAGGCCCGTAACCTGGGACAGTAACAGACAGTATGATCGATGACACTCTAGAATGACTCTCCCTCGTGCCTTGGATCGAATGGAAAAGTATCCAGGAGGAAGGATACGGCAAAAGGCACAAAATGCAAAGTTTTAGGAAACAATTCAAATTGAGTCTAACCCTTATTGTGGAGGATAAAAAAAAAAATACTTTTTTTTTGCTTCGTAAACATTCAACTTATTGTATTCTGACAAGCACTATGAATCATTTTTCATGGTCACATTGTCATGAAGATCGCAATTTGAGATTGGAACTAAGGATGCGCTTATAGTGTAAGGATGCGCTTACTCGTCTATATGTAAAACGTTATTCTCTATATTCCCTCGACATTCCTTAAACAAAAGGAATCCATTTTGGTAACAAGGGTTAAGATATTCACAAATGTGACACCCTTTACAAAAGTCTGCACATCCTCTCCACTCATATCTGAATGTATGTTAATATTGTTTATAGTTTTTTTTTCTTTGTTAGTATGTTGATGTGGTGGACATTGCATGTTGAGAACTTTTGCTAAACAGGATTTCAGTTTTTGTATGATTGTAAGAATATGAATGAATGGGGATGATCCTCAAACATGTTTCTTTACTTGTTACTCTTCACATTTGTACAGTGTATGTGTAAGGCTTTTCATCTCTAGTGAAACCCATCTCTGATTTGAAAATAAAAACCTGTGTGAGACACATAATGTGCTGGCTGTTTGTTCTTGAGCCCTGAGTTTAGAGGAGGATGAGTTCCATTTTCAATTATGCGTTTGGTTTAGTTTAACTTTACACAACATAATGCTTAAAGACATTGCTACCGAGTGGCAGCAGCCAACACCCAAAGGGCTTATTTTTCTATCTGGCTTTATATCAGCTGTCTGTTGTTGGGGACCACATCAGAGATATACTATTACTTTTTCCAGGGAACTCTGGAAGGGCGGGTCCATGTGCACAGTTAAGACACTGGAATCCCTTCCAGGCCGGTGAAAAAATAGTCCACCTGTTGCTGTCTGTCCCGTGTCTCTTCCTTTACTCCAACCGACTGCCACGCACAAGGATCACGACGGCTACACCAGCTGACTGACTGCTGAAAAAAGAATATTCTAGTATGTCTTCCCCCTGCTAGTGCCATAAATATCTTCCATGGTCCTGTGGGTTTAATTTTAGACTATTTGAGTGGTGAGCAGGGCACTTATCAGCTGCAGTCCAAGCTAGTAGCACCCTTCTCTAGAACTGTGTTGAAGGCGAAGAGAAGCTTCCTCCCTTTTATTTTATATAGAAAAGGTTATTTAGGCCACAAGACGGACATGTCCAATCGTAGTGACCAGGATTCCTTCCCGGAGGACATCAACGAGGAGGACATTGATGAAGACGAGATCCTGGCCAACCTGTCCCCCGAAGAGCTCAAACAGCTCCAGAGCGAGATGGACGTCATCGCCCCGGACGAGCTGGTGCCGGTGGGACAGAGGCAGAAGGACCAGACGGAGAAGACGCCCACGGGGACGTTTGACCACAGGTCCCTGGTGGACTACCTGTACTGGGAGAAAGAGTCCAAACGCATGGTGGAGGAGGAACGTGTCCCCGCCACCCTACTGCCCAGTCAGGTGAGAGGGACAGTTTGGTTTTCTTGATTATGATCAATACTTACACTTGTGGAATGATTTCACGTTGCTGTGTTAAAATCTACCAGTTTGAAGGTAGACTAGGTCCATTTAAGGTAGACTTTTCATGGAGGAATACCATGAAAAGTCCACATTACAACTAATTTATCTAAAAAATACATTGATACAATCATAAAATACAATCATTAATTGAAATAAAATCATAAATTACATGATTGGATGACCGTTATACTTGTCTTCATCAGAGAAATATGAAAGAGGAGCCTGATAGCAAACAAAAGGAAGAGGACTCTGAAGATGTGGAGTATGTCTATGAAGTGGTAGAGGAGGTCATTGAGGAGGAACCTGCAGATGGTGTTGAAGGAGAAGAAGTTATAGAGGAGATCATAGAGGAAATTGTGGAGGTGGAGGAGGAAGAGGAGGTGGAGGAGATGGAGGTACAAGTGAAAGATGAGGAGCACGTCAAACAACCGGAGATTATAGATGAGCATCAAACTACTGGTCGTGACCAGTTTGACCCGTCAGAAGATCAAAGTGCACACACTGAAAATACTACCAACGTTGTCCCGCAGTCTCCTCTAAAGTCTGAGGACTTTAAGGAAGAGAGAGAGACTAAGGGCTCAGAGCTTGCAGTCGATACTAACACCACAGGCTCTCCGGCCCCCAGAGTGACAGAGCAAGTTCCGGAGGAGCAGAAGGCAGACGAGAGCTACAACGCCCCCCAGAAAGAAGAGAGGAAAATAAACAAACTGAATCTTCCAAAGCTGGCCCTTGGTGGCATCAAACTCACATCGAGGCCCTCAGGGAACGACACGAACCTGGACACCACCCTGGATAAGATCCGCAACAACAACGCCGCGATCACTGAAGTAAACCTTAACAACATTGAAAACATTCCCAAAGAGATGCTGGTAGACTACGTCAACTCCCTGAAGAAGAACAAACACGTGAAGACCTTCAGCATAGCGAACACCGGTGCCGACGAAAACATCGCTTTCATCCTGGCCAACATGCTCCGGGAGAACCGCAGCATCACCACGCTCAACATCGAATCCAACTTTATAACGGGCAAAGGCATCGTAGCCATCATACGCTGCCTCCAGTTCAACGAGACCCTGACGGAGCTGCGCTTCCACAACCAGCGGCACATGCTGGGCCACCACGCTGAGATGGAGGTGTCCCGCCTCCTCAAGGCCAACGACACCCTCCTGAAGATGGGCTACCACTTCGAGCAGGCGGGGCCCAGGATGGTGGTGACCAACCTGCTGACCAGGAACCTGGACCGCCAGCGGCAGCTGAGGCACGAGGATCAGAAGCAGCAGCAGCTGAAGGAGCAGAAGGAGGCGATCCAGATGTACGAGAACAGCCTGAACCTGCCACCCGGCCTGCTGGAGATGCTGGGCTACGTCCCGCCATTGGAGTTCCTGCAGCAGCAGGGCATCCTACCGCCGCCGCCTCCTCCTACGCAGCACGGATCCTCTCCACCGGCGCCGCACCGACAGGCCGACGCTCCTCCCCAGCAGGTCCGCAGCCAGCTCCGACACGGCAGCAAGCACAGCCCTATTCCGCAACCGCCGAGCACCGACCAGCAGGTCAGTCCGCTCCAGGAGATCCAGCTGAAGAGGACTCCCAAACGCAGAGACCCTTTCCTGGAGCTGGATCCCCGGGAGGACAGACGGCCGGAGAGGGCCAGCTTCCAGCTGAGGAAGACGCCCAGGCCCCGGGAGGTGGGCAGCGGGGTGATGGGGGACGAGCGAGCCAACCTGAAGGATGTGATTAAGACACTGAAGCCCGTCCCTCGCAGGCGAGAGCCGGCCAAGGTTGACCTCATGCCCCGAGACCATCTCCTGAATGAGATCCGACTGAGCAACGTGGCCTTTCTCAAAGCTGTGAGTAAGATAACTGATTTTCCAGATTCTCACAGGGCCGTTATCACCTACGAGCAGCAACAGGTGCACTAGTGTATCAGTGAATAAATTATGTTTGTATTCTGCCCTTTTAGAAGTCGCTTTGGATAAAAGCATCTGCTAGATGACTGGAATGTAATGTAATCTGTAAGGTAAGAGACAATCACAGCTTTCTTACAGTTGTCTCTGTTGTCGTTCGCAGACGCCGCTCCACAAAATGCTGGAATCAAGTGAAACCAGTCTCTTCTAAAGATTCCGTCTACTACCTACCTGTATATCCACAACTAAGTCTATTTATTCAACATAGTGTGATGTGTCTCTTGTTGGCATCTACATAAGCTAAAAAAGGGTTGGTAATGCTGATCAGACAGATGAGCTTTTGCAATATTTGGAAACTGATCTTGCAGCAAATAATCTATTTAGAATTTAAATGTTTTGAATGTGTATGCACTTTTCCACATTGTGTGGTTAATAAGACATATAGTAAGTCAACATGTTGAACCCCTCTTTGTGTATAGTTTTTAAAATCAGTCGGGTCTACTGTGAACAGTGTAATATGAATCAAATACAGAAGATTCGGATTCAGGTAGGAAACATCAATGTCTGGCCGCATTGACATGCTGCAGCACTATAGTTATTCAGTCCATTCGTGAATGTGACTCAATTGATTTTGGTTTCATAAATTAAAGTTTATTATCATTGTGAAAAGCAGTGACTTGCCTCAACCTCTGTGGTTACACTTAATGACAAACACATAAAAAAGTACATATTATTATGTCATCCTTGTAATTATCAGACTAGCATGCACAAACTGTGGTTCTGTTTTCAATCCAGCACACTATGACCAAGAGCAAGAGGCGGCATTCTGCTAGGGATGGCAATAAAGACTTAGCATCCTGTTAATCAGACGTTTGCATTCACCCGAGAAGGTGATCCCTGGATGGAACTGGGTCTATTCCACTGCCATTATACAGGAGAAATGGGTTGGATCTAAAATGGAGGTTAACATCTGCTTTGGTGAAGACATCTCCACCTCTCTTTTTAATCAGACTAGAATGCGCCATCAGGCATCAAGATGTAATATAGATGTGTATGATCTAGTGCAGAGGTAACTTTTAACGCACATATTTTCCAAAAAGTGCTTTTCGCAATTCAAGGGTTAATCATTTATACATGCTTCATAATGATGTACAGTATATTCAGCGATACACCATAAATGAAAGTACAAATAGCTGAGACATATCTAAACAATAAAGCTGTGATAGCCATTCATTTTTTCATATTGCATAGCCACGATCAGAGGATATTTCTCTCAGGCCAACCCATAGATTCTGAAGTAACAAGAAGGACATTATTGCTACTCGTCAATGAGCAGTCACTCAGTTGCTGTTTCGGTCAGCATTGGGGAAGTCTAGTCCTTAGACCTCTGTTCAGATAGGGAGAGAGCACAAGGCAAATGTTTGTTTTGAGGTAGAAAACTGATTGGTTTTAATTTGTTCTTACTGTAATAACATCATGTATAATGCTATAGCTTCATAGCCTATACGAAAACCTGGTGATTGCTGCTTAACCGTGCAATCATTGCTGCATTCGGACATGCACCAGGAGTTGGTAGTTCGACTTCCAATACAGTCTCAGGACAGAGAACAAGGCGTACGCTCTCGGCACCTTGGGGGTATGTGATTAAATACAGACAATGCCGCATACGTACGAGGTTCATTCAACAACGTTATTGGACAGGAAAGAGGGACAGAAGAGACAGGGACAAGGACAAGACAGAAATGCTCGTGCCTCATTGAATTGTGCCTGGTGTCTTTCACCAAAATTAGATCCATTTATGAGTGTGTTTTCTGAACCTATCCCGCAATTAAGGTCATTCAACACAAAATTGTATAAATGTGTATTATATTTATATAGGCTTAATGTGTAACAAAAAACTAAATTGAGGGAGATTGACGAATAGGCGGAATGCAACACCGCTGACATTATTGGGGGAGGGGGGGGTCTGAAAAAAAATGACACTCTTGGGATGGGGCAAAGCAAACTATGTTGGAACGAGGGTGCCATTTCAGCAGGCTGTCCTCCTCCCTCCCTCCTCACTCCTTCAGCTTGCTCTCGATGAAATCCTGGATCTTGTTGATCTTCTCCTCCTGCTGGTCCAGCAGATCCATGATGATGCCCATGGGAGACCTCTTCAGCCCTGCCCCTTCCATCTTGTTCTCCAGTCTGTTCTTCATGTTGCGCAGTCTCAGAGAGGCGTGGATCAGGACCACTAGAGGACAGAGGACATACAGTCTCAGAGGCGTGGATCAGGACCACTAGAGGACAGAGGACATATAGTCTCAGAGAGGGGTGGATCAGGATCATTAGAGGACAGAGGACATATAGTCTCAGAGAGGTGTGGAATAGGACCACTAGAGGACAGAGGACATACAGTCTCAGAGAGGTGTGGACCAGGATCACTAGAGGACAGAGGATAGAGGACTTGTCTCTTTGGACTCATTGCTTGACAAGCTTCATATTTAAGTGGACTTCTGCCGCCATTGTTAATTACCCTCCGAGTGAAATCGAAGAAAAACCTGGCAGATGTTGACAAAATAAAAGTACCACGATCTACTTGTCATGTCAAAGATAGGGGTTACAGAGGCATCATCTTTATCCCCGTCAGTTGGATGCTGGCCGCGTCGGCCAGTACATGTAGCTCTGTCTATGTTTCTAGTACATAGCAACCCGTCGTCAACACAGGGCAGTGAAGCGCTCCAGCCACCCTCCCATCGCCAGCACAATGTAACAGCTGTTGACGCTGCTCCTTGACTCACACACCCAACAAAACTATGTGTCCTACACTCTGAATGAAGCAGTAACAATATGATAGGGCCACTGTGTTTCAGACCTGTGGAAGCACTTCATCAGCATGTTTATGAGAGGTTTAGACCCGGGGGGGAAGGGGGAGGGTAGGACTCAAATGTTCATAAGACACACAGCTATTGCGTCAGTTCTACTGCACACTCTGAACCTGCAGGGTGAGTCACACAGAGGGTGGTTGAGCAAAAAAAAACTTTCCTGGAAGCTCTCAATTATGAATACCTTCATGAGTCATCTCCCCAATAAACACAGTTTGCACCAGGCCTATATTCTTCTTGATCTGCCACGAGGGAATAAAGTACTATACTACGACCACTACACTAAATAAAACACCACACTACTACCACTACACTCAATAAAACACCATACAACTACTACCACTACCTCTACACTAAATAAAACACCATACAACTACTACCACTACACTCAATAAAACACCATACAACTACTACCACTACCTCTACACTAAATAAGGCCAAGAGTTTTCTGACCATGTGACCTGTACTGAACTTATAGGGCCTTTCTACCTTAACGGACAAAGCGCTTTAAAATGGCCTCTCATTCACCCATTCACACACACACACATTCACACACCAAAGGTGACCAGCTGCCATGCAAGGATCTAGTAGGGAGAACCCTCTGCCCTGCTTTGAGGCTGTAGCTTCAAACAGGTCAACCTGAGACTCACACAGCAGGGGGAAGGTGATCCCGAAGACGAAGACCATCACACCGCCGCACAGCGACAACAGGAAGTAGCTGGTGCCCATGACGGCGATGACGAACAGAGTGGGGTTCTTCTTCTTAAAGTTCTTGATGATGGCCTTGTTCTCCCCCGCCCACACAGAGCCCATGAAGACCAGGGAGACCACGGCTCCGCCCAGGAACATGCCGAGGGGGTTCAGGAACCTGAACGCATCGGTAAATCACACAGATATGATCATACGTGTCAACTATGCAGGGATAATGATATGCATGGAAAGCAAAACATAGCAAAGCTCAAGGGAGCTTTTCTCAGAGTAAGAATAGCACAGCCTGGTGGTTGGAATAGTACCAAACATTATTCTGTCACGGACACTTTCTAGAATCACGAGAAGCTGGCTGCAATACACGACAAATACACAGTTGCCCTGGTTGTGTTATCCAACCATCTAGATAATGTATTTCTCCAGCAGATACCTGTGTAATACATCAACATGCCTAAGGACAAAGCGTTACAGTTACTCCTCGCACACACGTCTGGTCCAACTGCTGCTAGTATCCATGTGTACAACTGTCAAGTGGGCTCATGAACCTATTAAAAGAAAAGGGGACATAACGCGTATTTCCAAAGATGGTATTCAAAATGTCTGCTACACCATTACAGCATATAGTATGATTTAGATGCTGACAAGCTCATAATGGTAAATGTTACAGGCCAGCAGCTAACCATTTAAACTCAACTCCATCGTGTTCGTGCAGCACAGATAATAACATCATGCTGTAAATAAAATGTCACGCGTACGGTAGCAATTATATGGCTAATGGGCGTGGGTCACATTGCAGGCTAATCATATTATCCAGCTAGCTAGCTAGCGATAACATTAGACTAGCTTGGTATCTAGCAGGGCTGGGTGACTTGCTGACAAGCCCATAGACATCCATTGACTTACCCAACAATCACGAAAACCACGATGGCCACGGCGAAATAATTTGTCTGATAATACATTAAATTGCTGATCACTCTGCTGTTCCATTTCGTTAAATCGCCGAAGTCGGGTTTAGCGAATCGATCACCCCCTGGGAAGAAATCGTCCCACGGTCTCAGCGGCGCTAACTCCATCCTCGTCATCCTTGCTCCGGGTTCAATGCTGCGTGTGTCTGTGCGTGAGTGTTTTGACAGATCAGCTGATCGGCAGAGAAGCGAGCTAGAAGGAGAGAAGGATGAAGAGCGTCTCGCGAGAGGAGCTCTGCCGCGAGAGGACAGGCGGGATCAAAGCTGCGCCGCGCAATGTTCCAGACTGTAGCTGATGAACGGAACCAACTGTGGGTGAAGCGCAGCTTTGACACGCGTGAACACGACCACTCAGCGAGGACATGGAACCGTGAGAGTATGGCGGATGTTGAGGAACCGTAAGTGTCGATCAGGGGGGAAATCTTTTTGGTGCAGAATTGATCATATTTCTGCTCCAATTAACGTGTGCATGAGTCTTCTTTTATGCTCTCTTTTTTAGGGATAAGAAAAGAAGAAGAATCGAGGACCTCACTGAGAAGTTAGTGAAGAATGCCAAGCAGAGACAGGCTTGCCTTGTACATCCTGCAGTCGATACTCAATTAAATTACTCCGATAGCATACATTTCACCAGATTTGAGTGCACAAAGTCTGTCTGCAGTACGAATTTCCACACAAGCAGGCGTAAGGTTTTCTAGCTCATTGTGCTAAATCAACATACATCTCGAATATGAATGATATGAATGACAGTACGTTAACGTAAACTAGTGATTGGACAAAGACTGCTGACTAACAATAGTACAATGGTATGTTAGTCAACTAGAGATCTCCTCAAATGAAAGAAATACATAGTATTAACGTTAGCAAACTATACTTTACCTTTCCACATCGATATTTTCAAGAAGGAAAATGTTACACGTTTCAGTAATTAAGCCCATATGATATTAATGTGTTGACGTGTAAGTGATGGTTGGTAGACTACTGCAGCAGGGAACCTGTTGTCCCGTGTGCGTGTTTGCAGAATGGCTGTGGACGTCGGACATACGGACAGCACCGGTGACTGGGATGGGCGGTGGAACCACGTGAAGAAGTTCCTGGAAAGACCGGGACCGTTCACTCATCCTGACTTTGAACCGAGCACTGAGGTAAGGAAGGACTGAACATTTAAAACAAGAGCTACCTTGAAGTCATCAGTCAGCCACCCATTGACACGTAGCCTTAGCAGCATGCAACAATATGTCCTTATTTAATTACAAGCTCTTGAAGATGACATATGTTCCTTTCAGTCCCTCCAGTTCCTGTTGGAGACATGCAAGATCCTGGTGATCGGAGCTGGCGGGCTAGGGTGTGAGCTGCTCAAAAACCTGGTAAAGAGCTCATATTGGTCTGTCAGTGAAGAGTGTGTTTTTTGTTGTTTTTCTTTAGAGTATATTTAATCTGGTGCAGATTGCTCTGTTGTGGATGAATTGTGCCTGCATGTGTACACGGTTGCTATTCTGTTGTCTTTGTGGATAGGGAACTTTCTAATATGACTTTACCTTTGTCTAGGCCCTGTCTGGATTCCGACACATTCACGTAGTTGATATGGACACCATTGATATATCCAACCTCAACAGACAATTCCTTTTCAGGTTTGGAACACTTGTATTATACTGTAGTAATCTCACTAAAATAACATCATAAACGAATCATACGTACATGATACGGGTACTGCACTATTTACAATGAAAAGCTTAGCTGCGCCCAACGTGGGTCTCTAACCTATGACCCTGCGATTAAGAGTCGTACGCCCTACCCACTGAGCTAACAGGACAGCTAAAAACGAACCTGGTAGTTTTCAGATATGACTATTGTTTGTAGAGAAATCCTGCGAAATACACCTAATGTTTCTCTGTCAATGTTTCGCTTCTCTCTGCCCTGTAGACCCAAAGATGTTGGACGGCCAAAGGCAGATGTGGCGGCTGACTTCGTCAACAATCGTATCCCTGGATGTAAAGTTGTTCCGTATCCTTCTGTGCTGAATTCGCGTTTGCAAATTACTTTAAATGAAGGAAAACATTAGTGTGTACTGTATACTGAGCAGCTTTGTATTGCATTTTGTACTCAACAAAAATCCGCAGACACTTCAATAAGATTCAAGATTTTGATGAGTCTTTCTACAGACGTAAGTGTAAACTTTGGGTAGCTTATATCATGAACATATTTTTTAAGACCAGGACACGGGAATTAAGCTAGAAATGTTTACGTTTATCTAAAAGTCGTATCATCCTCCTCTGTAGAATTCCACATCATTGTTTGTGGACTAGACTCCATCATTGCCAGGCGCTGGATGAATGGTATGCTGGTATGTATCCTCCATGTAAAATGTCCTTTTTTTGTGTCGAGTTCCAACATATGAAAACTTCCGTGACTCCACCATGACATTAAACACTTGTTTGAATGCTAATACTATGTGTGCTCCCAGCTGTCGCTCCTGAGCTATGAAGACGGTGTGCTGGACCCTAGCTCCATCGTCCCTCTCATAGACGGAGGGACAGAGGGCTTCAAAGGCAACGCTCGAGTCATCCTGCCTGGCATGACCGCCTGCATCGACTGCACCCTGGAGCTGTATCCACCACAGGTACTGGACCAACCTTCCAAAAACACCTCTGTCATGTTTTTGTTTGCTCTGATTCGTTGTTTGTTTTAATTGTGTTCTATTTGCTTGTGCGTCCACAGATCAACTTTCCCATGTGCACCATTGCGTCCATGCCTCGATTGCCAGAGCATTGCATAGAGTACGCTAGAATGCTCCAGTGGCCCAAAGACAAGCCGTTCGGAGGTATGTTCCATGGATAACACTACTCTTTCCAGCTGTCGCAGATCAGCAAACAACACTGTGTTGCCTCTACTGCAGTACACTTCAGTTGTCACTCTGCATCCCTGTGTAACTGTTAATAATTGACTCTGCCCAGCGACTGCTGGCGGAGGATATATTTTCGGTCGTGTGTGTTATTTCGTTTGTTCGTTCGTTCGTTCGGTCGGTCACATAGCAGGATTATACAAAAACTACTAGAGCAATTTTCATGAAACTCGGTGGAGGGGAGTAGCATGGGCCAAGTTAGAACACATTCAATTTTGGTGCGGATCAGAATCATTGGTTGGATACACGAATTTAAAGAAAACAACATTTGCAATACTTGGACGGCTTCCTTCTATTTATATCTACTTCTCCTGCATATTTACTATATTGCTGGTGGCTGAGCGGTAATGTATCAGTCTAGCAATGAGAAGGCCCGGGTTCGGTTCCCGTGTTCAACTTTTGATATCAACTCTTTTTTTTTTTGCTGTTTACGCACAATATTGTCTTATGTTTCTATGCATGTAAAACAAAATCATATCTCATTCATGAAAAACAAATCAGATAAACACTGTTTTAGGAAAAGTTACTTTTTCTTAGCCTGAATCTTGTGGTATTAGCCTACATATAAATCATAAGCTACCTGCACAACTGGGCTGAGGTTTTGTCCCTTGAGTGTCAGGTTTCACTAACTATGTGTTCTTTTTAATTTGACTGTTGAAGCTAACGAAAAAAACAGTATTATCCGTCACATAGCAGGATTATACAAAAACTACCAGAGCGATTGGAACATCCCACGAACTTTTTTCTACTACTGTAAATGCACTCTGATATCACATGAAAAAAGACAGGGACAGTCAAACCGTGCTGCTGTCTTATATATTAATTTTTATCAACTTACACATTAATGCGCGGAAACCTGTGCTTTCTGAGCACCCTTTATAGTCTTTACTTCTGCCAGGCTTTTGCATTGCCTGGTGGCCGAGTGGTTAAGGTGTTGGTCTCATGATTTTCGGCACGGTTTCGTGCCGCGATTAAGATGTTAATCATTTTTCTTTAGAGAACGTTGGGTCTTTGTTACAATGAGGAATCAAGTCAGCTTTAGATATCATCTTAGATATCAACTTTATTTGCTGTTCAAGAAACCAATATTATCTTATGTTTCTATGCATGTAAAACCAAATAATATCTGAGGATTACATTAAAACTACCAGAACGATTTTCACGAAACTCGATGGAGGGGTGTAGCATAAGCCAACTTAGAACCCATCCAAGAGACATGGACACTGAACTATTGCCCCTCTACCCCTCCCAGAGGCATGGACACTGGGCTAGTGCCCGTCGTTTTTACCTCCCAGACGAATGACCACTGGACTTAATTTCTGTATATAGTTTTCTAACTTATGTCTTCTGTTATTGTCTGTAATGGCTGACTGAAAAAATTACACAAGTACACAAGTATGTTCAGTTGTGTTCATGCATGACCACCTCTCATGAACACCACAATCAGTTACACCACCAAAATGCTGACTCTTCAATGGTGCAAGTGTGCTATATTTATACTGAGGGGTGAGTTTAACCATTTCAACTCGATTACACCAACAAAATGCATTAATGAGCAGAGCCCTGAGCTCTCTGAGCACCCTTTCTAGTTATATCTGTGTACATGACTGTTATTGAGAGCCAAGTTGTTGTTCCCACTCTGTCCCCTAGATGGCGTGGCCTTGGATGGGGACAACCCGGCACACATCCAGTGGGTGTTCCAGAGGGCCCTGGAGAGATCAGCAGAGTTCAGCATCACCGGAGTGACGTACAGACTCACACAAGGTGAGCCCCGTCCAGATCAGGTGACCTTAGCAGAGCTGCAAGAGTTACAGTACGAACAGAGAGTTGTGGTTAATTGCATTGGATTACATGTTTGTGCTTCAGGGGTTGTGAAGAGGATCATCCCAGCGGTGGCCTCAACAAATGCTGTAATCGCTGGTATTTATAGACAATGACATCTGGTAGGCTACTTATTGTTTAGTTTGATATGTCTGTTAAGGGCTAAATTAACGTCTTTCTTCTTCATAGCTGCCTGCGCCACAGAGGTTTTCAAAATAGCATCAAGGTGAGCACTGTACATCCCTTTTTTATTTTAAAGGGCCAGTGGACATTGATCAATATTTCAGTTTCCACATCAATGTAGATGTGCCAGAGTTAGCTAATGAGCTCATCTGTAGTAGTCCCTACTAGGCAGGTTAACAGGATCCATTGATTTGTAAGATTTCTTTCTACTGTTCGTTTGTAGTGCATATATTCCTCTGAACAACTATCTGGTGTTCAACGATGCGGATGGTCTGTACACCTACACCTTTGAAGCAGAGCGAAAGGTTAGTTGTGCCCTCCGAACATACAGAGCATCATGAGCGGTAATAGTTTTGAGTGGCATTTTCTGTATTTATATATTTGTATTTGGATGGTATCGGGGTGAAAAACACTGGCCAGTGTTGAATGGGTTTTGGTCTGTACCATGATGGAGAACGACATGTTGCTCTTGTCTGACAGGAGAACTGCTCGGCGTGTAGCCAGGTGCCCCAGGATCTGCAGTTCCCTCCCTCGGCTAAACTGCAAGAGGTCCTGGACTACCTGACGGAGAACGCCTCCCTGTACGTTCTGTGTCTGTCTGCTACACCCACATTTACAAGCTGTTCATGCACATTCATGACCTCTTCTGTCCACCGAGAGAGGCTGTTCTGTTGGTGATAGAACAGAGAACTATTGTTGGAACATCTCTGTGGATCTTGTGTGTTCCAGACAAATGAAATCCCCAGCAATCACAACAACGTTGGAAGGAAAGAATAAGACGCTTTATTTACAGGTAAGATAGTGTACTAATATGGGCACAAGCCATACCAAGATTTTTAATGCAACCAGAAGTCATTAGACTAAAACCTGTTGATTTTTTCAGACTGTAGCATCCATAGAAGAAAGAACTAGACCCAACCTTTGCAAAACTTTGAAAGGTAAAATGTGGATTTTCAGTTGCAATGTACTGTGGAGCATACATCTGTGTGTTTGCGCTGACTGATGTGACTTTCCAAACCAATCCATACTGTTTACCCCACCCCTTATGCCCACATTTCTAATATGACTTCCTGTTGTTGCAGAGCTGGGATTGGCCGATGGACAGGAACTGGCAGTGGCAGACGTCACCACACCACAGACCGTCCTCTTCAAGCTGAACTTCACCTAAACCATCAACACGTTAACAACTCTACTGTACCTACTGTAGGTGGCAATAACCATTGTCTCACATAGCGGCAGAGCGGAGAATGTTGTTGTGATATTACATTAATATATTTGACACTGATATGTGAGGTAAATGTGATCGAATGTTTCTCTCTTATCGTTAAAACATGCATCTGGAAGGACTCTTTATACAGTGTTATCTGGAATCATTTGGTGAACACATTTTAATCATGTTAAATTGTTTTAGTACAGTATTTGCTCCAAATGGCTGTCTCCTTCTTCTTGTTAATGCTATGGTTTCTCTATAACATGTATAATAATGACAGGTGGGCAGTGCTACAAAAAATGTTTTTGGGGTTAAAGAAACTTGTCTTTGTCTGGAACTGTGTCCGTTGATACCACCAATAAACGTGGTCGTTTATTTGTTTTTAAGAACTTTAAAGTTACACTATTTACAGGGACAGTTACATAGAATCGGATTTACAGTAAAGTAGTTTGAACCCTATTCAGTTGTGGTCTGTGTTTGAATCAGTAGTGTCAGAGTGTCATGTCCACTAGAGGACCTATGGTATTTAAAACCATACTTTCTATTCATTGGCTGAACTGGATGGAAGTCTTCTGGGTCAGTAGTTAGTCATCTTGAGGGTTAAATAGTGAGTGCACCGTTTGGGATAGCGCCCCACTGTGTCCCCTTGGTACTGTCCATGGTGCTGAAACCTCATTGTTGTACTACTATAGCATGTGATTGGGGCTCGGTCGGGTGGGGTGCCGCGCTATTGATACCAAGGCATTAATCCTCTCAAGTGTAAGATAATGAGGTTTGCTGCAGTCCAGGAAACAGATGGTTTCTTGATTACGTTTTTTTAATGATGGGGAAAGCCGGCTTACTGACGTGCTAGGTCTTATGTGAGTGTTATGCTCATACTTGGAACAGTAATTTAACTCTGGGGGAAGGAATGAAGACGCTTTAGAAACCCTGTGTTCAAGAATCGTCTGACAGCGTTGACACCTGATACTTGTTAATAAGGGGAAACCAGTCTATTAAGGATGGAATTTAAATAGCCTACAGGTCTTGACAAAAGTGGAGCTGTCTGGATAAACGCCACGTACAATAACTAGCTGCTATAGAAGGAGGATTTCTTGGACGACTGTTTGATTTGGCTATAGGCCTATTTTGAGAGAAAGCAGAAGTCACACATCGGATCAAGAATTACTCTGGCGGGACCGGCGGGTGCTCCTCGACCATCCTGTAGGCCTACTCCTGGTAAACGTAAAAAAAGAGTAAACTTTCAACTCTGCTGAACGACCACAACTTTTCTTGGGAAGCCTATTTCGATGCTACAACGGCTTCTCGAGGACATTTGAACATGTAAAGTAGTACTTATCGAACCTTTATGATAGAGCAGGCTATTTGTATCATTAGCTTAAAAGAGTAGGAGTAAAGGGAAAATGCATGTTTAGCCTTTAGCATGTCAAGATGATATCTCCTTCTCCTCTCTCTCTCTCTCTGGACCACTGAGAGAGAGCCAGGGAGAGAGAGAGAGATGTCCTCTTCCTTCTCTCTCCTCTCTCCTGGCTCGGAGGAGGAAAATATAAAAAATAAATAAAAACTGATTTTAATAATAAAAACTGATTCTGATTCTAATTGTAAGCTATAGTGTTGCTATTAGGATATCCATGTTAGCATATAGGAGTACTGTTACTATAGTTACTGTTAGCACTTCAAACTTCCACTGTGTCATCAGATGCTGGCCCCTCTTCCCAGAGCAACCGACGTATTTTCAACCGGAGGTTTCGCGTCGCCCTGATTCAAACAGGTGTTATGCGGAATTCTGTGACCATCAGTGACCAGATCCGGTGGTCACTGATTTCCGCATGTTAATACACCGACATCTGTGATCACCGAAATGTGTGACCACCGGTCAATCCGATGGTCAATCCGATGGTCACACATTTCGGTGCGTTAATACACAGAATACAAAGTGTTAAATGCGCGAAAAAGGGAGGAGATGGGCCTTATTAGCCCTTTAGAGGTCATCTGTGGCAGGCAGATGTTCATCTCACTAGTGAGGCGTTGAGAAGTGATAGAAGGTTTCTGAAGAAACTCACAGGGCCTCCAAAAGCCCAGCGTGGCCTGTGTTGAAACCTTCAGGTGAATGGTGCCTCTGTGTGAACTACAGAGTGGCCAATGAGTATGTGGATAAGTTAATACACTTTGAAGCTTCAAAGCACCGCCACCACCACAGAAGAAGACTACCTCGGAAAAATAATTTCACTCGGACAGAACGCGTCTAAATCAGTTATTTAATGGTAGTGCCAAAAGCCAGCATTTATTAAAAATAGACCCTTTTGCTTAAAGGGCAATGCTCGTTTTTGACAACCTGGACCTTATTTACGACATATTATAAGAAGTTTGACTCACCAAAATCACTTTGGTGTAGTTCGGAGGCCTGTAGAAGAAATTTAAAATCCAGCGCGAGCCAGTATATCCATGTAATGACGGCGATCGGGGCACCGAGAATGCAGTTTCTAAAAATCTATTTTCGGCCGCTAAACGGTTGTTTTCATCAATCAGATTGAATGAATCGACAGTTGAGATTCCTCAACGCGAGCCATTGTTGTGGTTTTCAAATACGGGGTCTTTAGCACTGTAATATGATCTTTACACGCCTTTCCCCACTTGCTCCAGCACGCATGCGCACAGGCCAGCGCGCAGACTGGCTATTCTCCGGCTCACATTCTCTGCGCTACGATCGTTGTTGGTGCCGAGAATATTGTCGTCGTCATTCGTCAGCAACAATCCGATCGTAGCGCAGAGAAAGTAAGTGAAGTCTCATGTTTATCTGAAAAATCATTTTTGAATGATTTTTCAAGATGTCCATCCACATACATTGTATGACCAAAACGGTGGTAGAGCAATTATCAACTTTCTCGAAAATGCTAGTTCTGTCAACGTTTTGATCTGAATCATTGTATGATCATAAGTAACCTTAAAACAGGGCTAAACATGCATTTCCCCTTTACTACTCCTTTAATACGCGGGGGTTAGTAGTCAAGACTTTGGGGTCGTGTTTCAGACAATCTTTGAGAATCAGAATCAGTTTTACTGCCAGGTAGTTTTTACACTGTACTATGAATTTGTTTTGGTCAGTTGGTGCATAACCTGATATATGTCGGTGTATTAACATGCGGAAATCAATGACCACCGGATCTGGTCACTGATGGTCACAGAATTCCGCATAACACCTGGTTGAATCAGAGCGACGCGAAACCTCCGGTTGAAAATACGTCGGTTGCTCTGGGAAGAGGGGCCAGCAGCTGATGACAGTGGAAGTTTGAAGTGCTAACAGTAACTATAGTAACAGTACTCCTATATGCCAACATGGATATCTTATCTTATCTTATCACTATAGCTTACAATTAGAATCAGAATCAGTTTTTATTATAAAAAAAAATCTTTTATTTAGTTTTTATAATTTGCCACCACCACCGCCTCCTCCTCCGAGCCAGGGAAGAGGAGAGAGAGAGAAGAGGACATCTCTCTCTCTCTCCCTGACTCTCTCTCAGTGGTCCAGAGAGAGAGGGAGAGGAGAAGGAGATACCATCTTGACATCTCCTCCCCCCACCCTCTCTGGCCAGAGAGACGGAGAGAGAGAGAGAGAGGAGGAGATATCAATCTGACATCTCCTCCTCCTCTCTCTCTCTCTCTGGCCCACGAGAGAGAGCCAGGGAGAGAGAGGGAGAGGGAGATGCCCCCCTCTCAGATGCCCCCCTCTCTCTCTCTCTCTGGCTGCTCCTCCTCTGTCGCTCTCTGGCTTTTATACACCTCCTGGCCCACGTCACAAGGGCGCTCTGTGACGTCACGGTTTGCAAGGCTCTTTTGACAAAACCACCAACTTTGTGTGTCATAGCGTTCTAAAATCACTGTAAATCACTTGATTGGCACTTTCAGACAGGTGTGATGAAGGTGCTATTGCAAATTAAACCATGGTCGGAACAACAAAAGACTGAGCTGTGGAGCTTACCCACGCTGCATATCTCAATAAAGGCTTTGTTGCAATATTAGCTGGCTTATTCTAGCAGCCGATTCTAGCAGCCCAGCGTTCCGTTCATAACAACGCAGGCGCCTTCACGAGTATCCTGGATTTGGCGTTAATATTATAATAATATTCTCTCGTTCAAAATAAAGCAACTGCCAAAAGTTAAAAAGTCTTTTTTGAGATGTGCCGCTAGGGCGTAGGTAGGCTCCCCCTGGTCCAGGGCGATATCCTACAGATAACGTCGTTACTCTCAATGCAATTTACCTATGAATGCGCTTCCTCGGCCCGCTCGTCCGAGTCTACAGACAAAACCGTTTCGTTAATCACCAAAGTAAACACATCGTTGGAAAGATGAAAGCCTTTTCTCCGAGGTCGCTACAGTTTGTAGTCCCCCACCTTTCAAATAAAAGGCAAATTTGTACACTTAAATGGCTAATATCCACAGCGCATCGACTGTCTTCTTCTACCGGCGATTCGGCGCTCTCTGCTTTGTTTAGCCTACTCACTGCTGCCGCCTATGTTGGGGATGATGCATTACATTACATTACATTATTTACATGTTTTATTTACATGTTTTAAATTTTAACATTTGCCATAGTTAATAATTCAGTGTAAATGTTCTCCCGCTAATCAGATACCTCAACGCGAGTCTCTCAACACCATTTAAGATGTAATGCAAATGTAAATCTTTAGTGTTAATATTAACTGTAAATTAGAAATTACACACAAAACAGACATGCAGGATTGCTCCTCATTATTACAATTCTGTAACTATGACTTTTTTTTAAAACCTAAGTAATTTACAAATGTTCTGACCACTGTGACAAATGTAGCCTACATTTCCAATAAAGTCAGGGTAGGACTGTAATGTAACAGCATTGTCACGTCATTTAATCACATCGTAGTTACGTATTTCACCAGCAGTGAGGGCTACGTTGCCGTACAGTCTCCCCGAGGTCGGTTATTTGGGTTATTTTGCGACTGTATAGACACGTGTCAGCTAGGTCCGCTGTTGGTACCGTCGAGTTACCAAACCACGACCAATGTGTCCCGTCGGCTTTACGTACTGTGCTAGTAGGGGTAGGCCAAGCCCCCAGGATTCGAAATCTAAAGTGAAGGCCTATTGAACCGCGCCATCTTGGCTAGATTTGTAGTCACTTGGCTATTTCCGGTGACTTTTGACTTGCGCAGTTGAGCTTCTCTGGCCGACGCGCGTCCACGAAAAAGTTCACATTTATCTGAAATGTAGACGCGCGTTCCCGGCTCTCTCGGCTCTCCCCGCTTTGATTTAGCAATGAAAACCGGCTTGCTTATTAACCTGTTTTTGTCAAATATATCCATTGGAGAAATTATTTTTTCATCCAGGCATCTTAGTTTTAACAGGTTAAATATAACTGAACATGTTTCGTTTGCTAGTAGATGGTATTCATTCCGTTCGCGATAACGTTATTGCAGCCAGGCTAAATTCCTCCAGGGAGCCAGTGACCGGCGAGTTGAAGAGCTTCACTCCCCGCCAGCAGGAGCTTTGGCCGCGGCTACCGCATCTCGGATAACCCGCCGAGTTCGTGGCTGCTATTTCACATTCGCCCTTGATCAATCCCAATACCGATCCATGGTAATAATGAATCAATCGTTCAGATCAGATCGGCAGTGCTGCATGCATGTTACAACATCATTGTTAGCTTTATTAACATAACCATAGCCTACATTTATCTCTCTAACGTTAGGCTATCCATCTTACACCAGTCGGCCATTCGATAGCTGGAAGCGGTCAACGCCAACGTTGACTGAAAACACCCAAACTCAGTGTATCGTTTCATCTTCATGCTACACATCAACTCCTTTACATTGTATGTGAATAAATTCCTGTCATTCTAAAAATATCCCATTTCTGTCCATTCCTGGAAAAGGCTAATAATTGCTGTCAAATGATCACTCCAGTTTATCACCGTATCCCACTACCATTTCAACTATGCACAGGAGGTTGTCTTGTGGTCATTTTCATTAAAAAATGATTAGCCTGATCAGTTTGTTGTATGTATTAAGCCCTTTTTGAGCGGTATGCTTGTATTAATAGCTTATAGCTTGCCATACTCACCAACCTTGGGACCTCAGAAATAGGGAGCATTTCCAAACCAAATTGCGGGGGGGGGGGTGGGGGGGGGGCATTAAAAGCATTACAAATTAGACATTAAAAGCATTAAAACGAAATGTGAAACAGCATGACAACATACATATTCCTTGATTATTTGTATGCTGTGTTGTCCCGTCTGAGTTTGTCCTGTTCGTGATTGGTCTCGTGTTCCCACTCGATAGGCTTGCACCTTGACGTTGGTGAGTGGGCTTTAAACCAAGACGGGCCTTTGTGTATGTGTGTATGTATGTGGTTTGTGTTTTGTGTGTCATATTCTATTATTGAAATGTAATAACAGAAACAGTGTGCCTCCTCTAATCCTCACAGCTCAAGCCATTTTTAGGAGACCAGTTCACACCTCAACCAGACCTGCTGCGGTTTAGGACCTGCTTTAAGCCCTTTTTTGTGGTGTCCGTTTTCTGTGTTCTGTGTCAAGTAAGCCAACCCACCTTCAATGCAGTGTAGCCTCCACATTTGAATGGTTACAGCAGTCTTGTCGTCTACAAGCAACAGTCTCTGGCTTTGCATGGCAATTTATGTAGTATCATCCGAGTTCTACAAATGCTGTACTTTTTTGTACAGTAAGTAACCCCTCAATTATTCAATTTTACTGGGGAGCAGTGACCATAGCCTACTTGCCAACCCTCCTGACTTCCGCGGGAGATTCATAAATTTGAACTAGGTTGTGTAGTAGATAGGCTACAATAAATTAGGACAGATGCACATTTACTGAACAGCACAGACAAAAGTCGGACATTAAAAACAATTGCTCCATACACACATATATATATATATAATGTTTCACATTTCGTTTTAATGCTTTTAATGTCTAATTTGTAATGCTTTTAATGCCCCCCCCCCCCCCCCGCAATTTGGTTTGGAAATGCTCCCTATTTCTGAGGTCCCAAGGTTGGTGAGTATGGCAAGCTATAAGCTATTAATACAAGCATACCGCTCAAAAAGGGCTTAATACATACAACAAACTGATCAGGCTAATCATTTTTTAATGAAAATGACCACAAGACAACCTCCTGTGCATAGTTGAAATGGTAGTGGGATACGGTGATAAACTGGAGTGATCATTTGACAGCAATTATTAGCCTTTTCCAGGAATGGACAGAAATGGGATATTTTTAGAATAACAGGAATTTATTCACATACAATGTAAAGGAGTTGATGTGTAGCATGAAGATGAAACGATACACTGAGTTTGGGTGTTTTCAGTCAACGTTGGCGTTGACCGCTTCCAGCTATCGAATGGCCGACTGGTGTAAGATGGATAGCCTAACGTTAGAGAGATAAATGTAGGCTATGGTTATGTTAATAAAGCTAACAATGATGTTGTAACATGCATGCAGCACTGCCGATCTGATCTGAACGATTGATTCATTATTACCATGGATCGGTATTGGGATTGATCAAGGGCGAGTGTGAAATAGCAGCCACGAACTCGGCGGGTTATCCGAGATGCGGTAGCCGCGGCAAAAGCTCCTGCTGGCGGGGAGTGAAGCTCTTCAACTCGCCGGTCACTGGCTCCCTGGAGGAATTTAGCCTGGCTGCAATAACGTTATCGCGAACGGAATGAATACCATCTACTAGCAAACGAAACATGTTCAGTTATATTTAACCTGTTAAAACTAAGATGCCTGGATGAAAAAATAATTTCTCCAATTGATATATTTGACAAAAACAGGTTAATATGCAAGCCGGTTTTCATTGCTAAATCAAAGCGGGGAGAGCCGAGAGAGCCGGGAACGTGCGTCTACATTTCAGATAAATGTGAACTTTTTCGTGGACGCGCGTCGGCCAGAGAAGCTCAACTGCGCAAGTCAAAAGTCACCGGAAGGCCAGAAAAGCACAACTGCGCAAGTACAAAAGTCACCGGAAATAGTCAAATGACTACAAATTTGCCAAGATGGCGCGGTTCAATAGGGCTTCATTGTTGATAGCGGCCAGTGAATGGAGTGGCTGTATCCAGTTCTATTAATACATCCATGGGGTAGGCCTACTACAACATTAGACAGGGTGTAGGGACTGGGCGGGACAGTGCAAAGACAGGACAGTAACCTGACTAATGTCACCCGCTCTGAATGATGGGCTAAGGTATTTTATATCGGGGAGATTTGATAAGAGTGAGAACAGTATGTGACATGTCAGGCTCCACTCCATGATACACTATAAGTGTCTTCCTCAACAGGTTTAAGATCTTGTTGAAGATCGTGGGTCAATTATCTTATAGCTTGTTTCTGATGTCTTTGTGTCCTCTCTAGTTTTATTTGTTAAATAATTGCAATGTAGTGTCAAATAAATCCTCGTCCTGCTTTTCTGTGCCTGCTGGGGACATTTGCTGTGGTTGTGAGGGTGACATGAGTCAGGTAATGGTGGTTTAGAACAGACGGAGAAGTAGGCCTAGTAGAACCACTGGGAGGCAGCAATCCTGTATAACAAGACTGTCCTGTAGGCTACTCTGTACATTTTACAATAATGAGTGCATTAGACTTTAATATAAGCTAGGCTCGCTCTACAGTATGATAATAGAGCCCCGTTTTGATATGAGCGTCCATTTGTCTGTGTCTTTGCAGGCCGGGCGGGATGATAATGTGCTGTGTGAGGCTTCGGTCGCTACGCTGGCTCCTCCCGCTGATATGTATAGCAGTCCTCTACAGCCGACCAGTGTCCGCTGGCAACCAAAGCTCTGGAGGACAGACGGGTAGGTGCCAGTCAGACCAGTCAAACCAGTCTGCTCTCTAACCCCCAGTGACTCGTTATGACACCTGGCCACCAGTAGGCTACAGACTGTAGTCTCCTAGGAGCCCAGCAGGCCAGCACTAACAACGTAAAAAGAGGTGCTTGTGGTCTGCCCGCGACACAGTAGTACGATGTAGTAGGCTACAGAGTAGTACTATTAATATTTAATAACTTAAGACACAATACCACAGATAACTTCTGACCACTGTGAAAGAAATATTAGCTACTGTTAGCTGTCTATCGTTCTGTCTACTCATGCTACCCATTGAGGTCTCTGTGATGCCGCACGTGTCCACACGGTGGTGCTGCTGCCTCAGAAACAGACTGGGCACGACCACGGCAGGGGGTGTGGAGTAGCCTACAACCTTGGTGGACGAGCTCCACTGAGGCGGAGAGAGAGGAGGATTCATCTTTAAATGTTAATTTTGTATTATTCCGTAAAAGAGAAGGTCAATATTGGTTATATTTTAAGGAAAGTATTTTAAATTGTTATAAGCCTTCAAACTGCCACTCACGCAAACACCCATCCACTCTCCTGAACCCCTAACCCCTGACCGTGAACCCTGGCCTCCTCAGGCTCCTCCCAGGAGATGACCGGTAGCTGTGAGGTGGTGACTGCCCGGCGCTGCTGCAACATGAACAAGATCGAGGAGCGTTCTCAGACGGTCAAGTGTTCCTGCTTCTCCGGTCAGGTGGCCGGGACCACCAGGGCTCGGCCCTCCTGTGTAGAAGGTTGGGAGGAAACCCCAGGCTCAGTCCTAGTTTTAGTAGACAGTCTCATCTACATTCATTAAAACTCTGTACTTTAATATAGTTTGTTATTATTCTCTTTTTTTGCTGCTGTCTATCATTCTAAATCTGGGATTTATTTACATGAGAGGTGTCAAAGACAATCCCAGAATGACGGCAGACCACAGACATGACCTCGACCTTCAGGTCAGCATGCGCCTGGAACAGGAGCGACTGCCTCTCTCTGCTGTGTGTCCCATCTCTCCCCAGCGTCCATCGTGCGCCAGAGGTGGTGGTGCGCGATGGAGCCGTGTCTGGAAGGAGAGGAGTGCAGAGTTCTCCCCGACCTCACCGGCTGGTCCTGCGTCTACGGGAACAAGGTCAAGACCACCAAGGTGAGGGCGCGGCGGTGGGCGGGCTCAGGCGGAGAGACGAGCCAATCAGACGCAATCAAGCTGTGTTCACACGTCACACCACAACTGTACCGATCCAGGCAGTCGAACCAGCCGAGTTAAGATAAAATAAGATAATCCCTTTAGTCCCACAAGGGGAAACCGCAATGTTACAGCAGCAAAGTGGATTAGAGTAGGAAAAAAAGACAGCATGAGTAAAGATAAAAAATTAACACAAGTTTATGTTCCCCCATATGACAGGGCCCCTGTCTCTGGATATAATACTATATTTTTCCCATAGGAAACAATGTAAGAGTTAATTATAGAGGTTCATATAGTGAAAATAAGTGTAAACACACTGGAGTTGACATTCTTTCTCTTCATCCTCCCTCTCACCCTGTCTTTCCTATCTGATGTCTCTGTCTTGTGTTTACTCATCTACCGTATCTAATTCAAGAATGGAATGACAGACTTTGTACGTGCAGTGCTCATCATCACATGATCAGACAGTCTTTGCTATAAGCTACACTTTGATGTTGAAAGATCCCGCTATCAAAGAATAATCATTCCTCCCAAAGGCGGCATCAACACTATTGCTCTCCACCGCGCGCGCAGAGGGCTAAACTAGCTTAACTCTGTAATCTTGTGAACCACTGGGTCCAAGAAGGACAAACATGAAATTAGACTTTTTTAGATACAGAGGCCTAAAAGCAGTGTGATTAAATCTTGATGGCCCCTACTCGCCTGCAGTATGGTCCAACAGCCTTCTTCCTCCTATAGGGCTCCTTTGGCTGTAGCCAAATGAAACTGAATGTTTGATCAACAGATCTTTTGAGAGTTGCTTCACAGAGAATGGGGAAAATAACTTGAACATAGATTGCATAACCTGCAGCTTTTAATCAAATACTGCAAGGGGACAAAATTCAGTTAGTCTATCATCTATTCAGCTAATATTAGCTACACCCTGGATTTCAATTGAAACGACATTAATAATTAGACAGCAATCCCTGAAAACAGAGGGTTAGGAGCCAGGCTTGTATTATTGTGCTCTATGGTCTATATATACTGCTATTTTTAGGTGGCTCGGTAGCAAGAGGCCAACTCAGTCTTCTCCAGTCTACCATCCCACCTGAGCAGCCCTCCTTGAAGACACCTGCCATCCCAGAAGACACCTGCCAACCTGCTCTCTGGAGGAAAACATTCACTGAGGGAGGCTGGAAATCAGCTGAAAGAAATAACCAACTCAAGGGATTTGTTGACATTTTTGTATGTACAGTATATGCCAATTTTCTTTGTAAAAAAAATGTGGGTTGACATTTTCAGTGAGATTATAAAGAATTATGTGGACTGCAGTTGATCTGGGACCTTTGAGTGAATGTTGAGACAACCAGCCCCAGTCCTCCTAACTGAGATGAATGTTCTCTGTGGAGCGCTGGAAATACTCTGTGATTCAGTGACTGGTGAATACTGGGCAGTTTGTAATGCATTATATCAGAGTTTGGAAGGACACACTGGCAAAGTTGGGGATTTTCAAGATGCGGTATTTGAATTTTACAGCATGTGTACCCAACAATGTCCTTTTATGAAGGATGATAGGATCGGGATATACCTAGAATTCTCCAACACACACACACACATGCACACGCAGATATGCGTGCGGACACACACACACACGCACAGATACGCGTGCGGACACACGCACACACACAGCTTTCATCTCTGCAGGTTAGACAAGCCACCACCTGCAATGGAATGTAAATAAACAAGGAACTTTGATGCAAAACAAGGGCTGTTTGAAATGCTAATCACCAGACGAGGAGAGGACCCTTCACTGACGAGAGTATTTATATTATGCCTTTGTTAGTCTTTCTGAAGTCCTGTGGAGAGGGTCTCAGTATTAGTAGTAATGAGAGGAAACGGCACAGAATCATCTGTGCCTTGAAGCAAATTGTCGCTACAAGCAAAATTGTAGATGTTTACTGTGTGGTTAGTCTCTCATCCCTTCTCTCTTCTGAACGCTTTTGGTCCTTTGTGTAGAGCCACAATAATTGCCATTCCTATGTTTATCCTGTAGGCTAAGCGTTGCCAGCTTTTGTATATTTTGTGATCACATTGCAGAAAAGTGGTGGTGATGAATGCAGAATGACAGTGATGAAAGACAACTCCTGCCCGTCCCAGCATGACAGCTCATCTCATCACGTGTGACAAGCACACAATTGACAGATTGCAGCTTCACTTCGAACCATTTTTGACAATGATCCAAGACAGTTGAAGTAATGAGCTGCAGAGCAAATTTCAGCTCTGAAAGGGAGTGATTTTCTTTCTTTTGTCGGATGGGTGTGTATGCGGACGAGCGCATACACTCTCGCATGCACACTTGCATGCATGTGTGATTGTACTACGTGTGTGTATGTATGTATGTAGGTATGTATGTATGCATTGTGCACCATTGAGCCCCCCACCAGGAATAATTAAAGTACCTACTATTTTAATTATCCCCAGGGGCAAATTACATATTACACAGTGTGTATGTATGTGGGTGAGGAATTAAATCACTTTCACAGTGCAGGCAAGTACTGCAGGCTTCTTGGTTCAATAGACTGAATGAAATTTGGTCATGGCTCAAAGGTTTACTGCGTTTGTTCAATTTGTCTTGTCAATATGCACACTGTTTGTAATATAAATGACTCTTAACATCATTAAAACGTGACTGAACAATTATGTTTCTATGAATAAACATTAAGTAAACAAATAATGCAACCTTCTGTCTATCTGTAGTGGATTACTAATGCACAGATTCCTGCTTTGTAGCTGCCTAGCACAGTCAATGACACCCCAGAGTTTAACCCTAGAACTGAAGCCAGGCAGATCGCTGGCATCAGCACTAATGGACCAGTAACACTGAGCTGTACTGTACCACGTACGCTGAGGAAATGCTGGACCGAAAAGCAGAATACATGACAACGTTCTGAAGCCAATCTGCACGTCTCCCCGTGAGACTAGTCCCATGGGGTTTCAGACGGAAATGATGTCAACATTTTCTTATCAGTAGACACATGGGAACAGGGCTTCAGTCACAGGTTGGATCTGAGATGCAATTGCATTTAGTTTTGTCCAGATAGACTAACTGAAAACTTGCATTATGGGTGATTTACTGTTAGTATCCATTTAAGTCAAACCTGGTGAGCTGGGTTACAGCGGAGGAAATCACACCCGGCCAGACACCACAGCTGGGGAGACGAGACCCAGACAATGTGTTCACTTCACTTTGCGCTTCACACACACACACAGGCAGACCCAGATAATGTGCTCACTTCACTTCACACACACACACAGTTGGGCAGAGACTGCTCACTTCACACACACACACACACACACATACACATATGGGCAGACCCAGACACACACTGCTCACTTCACACACACACACACACACACACACACACACATATGGGTAGACCCAGACACTTTTCACTTCACACACACTGCTCACTTCACACACACATATGGGTAGACCCAATTTTCACTTCACACACACACACACAGTTGGGCAGACCCAGACACTGCTCACTTCACTTCATACAGCTTCTTTCTGTATACTGTGTCTGTCTAATATCTCTTTCACATTATATGCAATGCTCACTCTGAGAGACACGTGATATATGATGTGGCTTCTGTGGTGGGATCAAAGGAATTCTTTAATTATCAGGGTGGATGAAAATGTTCTCTTACTAGCTTCATTCAGTTTAAGTTACACGTGTCTGTGTAGAGCTGGATCGATATTCCCTGAAAAATACATCACAGTATGTCTTTCATTTTATCCTTTATCATTATTTATTTTAAACTTGAAGCGTGTAGTCTTATATTGCTTGACTTTGAAACACCATGCAAGGTCAGTGATACAAGACCACAAGACATGGTGATTACACACATTTCAGTCTGAAGAAATCACACCTGGTTCACAGCAGGTCTGAAGATAATATTTTATCGCACCCTGTGGATTACCTGTCTGTGAGAATGTAGTCGTTGGTAGTTTAATTAATCTGTTATGAAACCATATTAAATAAACCTTTTATGTCCTTCTTTGCAAATGCAGTCATCAGAGCCATGCATAGGCTACTGTAAAATCTAGGCTACTTGTATGAAGTATGTTCAAACAAGGTCCAAAACATGTAGCCTACACAACCACACAAAGGCTCCATGATAATGTGTTGATTGAATAATGCTGTGTCAACCTATCTCGGCATGGATAATTCATCTACACATCAATGTAGCTAATGACGGATTATAATCCAGGTGCTCGAAAAAAACCATAAAAACGGTGATGTCGGTAAATAAAGGTGCCATTGTTTTTGTTCCGTGATCATCCTATTAATCCTTTATGCTGTCCAAATGGTGTGCAGTGTTCCTGGCGTTCCCAGCATGAATGATTCATATGAAAGGCAGAGGAGCGCAGAGGAAGGAAAGAGGCACCTGATGTCAGGTTTAATTAGAATCCAGTTTGGGCCGTCGCTACCTTGACTTTGAAATCCCAGCAGCCCACGGGGGGAGTGGAGACAGTGCTTGGATGGAGGATGTGATTAGACTTGGTAATCACGGTGGCTGCCTGTCGTATTGTAACACTTCTTTCTGTGTGGTACCGTAGCGGAGCTCAAGCAGAGTGGGAGAGCCTTATAGGCCTACTGGTTTTTCACAAATATATTTATTAGACTAACTCTCCACCTCAACCATATGCAGTGGTGGTTCTAGAAAGTTTTACCTGGGGTGGCAAAAGGGTGGCATGAGGTTCCAGCAGGGGGGCAGAGGTTATCTCCTCCCCAAACACATTTCAACTTCAGAGATTTCAATTTCTGCATTCTCTGGTGACTTTTACGATATGAATCACATAATAAGACAATGTAAAATCACCTTATCGAGCACTTAACCCAGTCCTTGCATGCAATAAAAACAATTACAGTTACAGTTTTTAATATAAATGATTTTCAACTCCCATCATTCCCAGGACAGATGTGTTGTTTTCAGCCATTCTTTTGTATTCACCCCATGAAATCATTGCATTCACATGTGTCTCTGATTTAGCATGTACATTAAACCCACTATCCCTAAAAGTGGCCTTTTCCCAATTGGAATATCCATTTTCAGATGTGTAAATACTCTTAGGGGCTTTTGAAAAGGCAAAATGTCTGCATACAAAGCAGTATGCTGTATCCTTGGATTGAGAATATTACAGCCAAGGATGCTCTTTATACCACTCAGTGTGGAAAGATCTTCTTGCCCCTCCCCATAAGGTTTGTGGAAAGGCATTCAGATTTGGCTGCATCGGTCCATCAGTTTTATATTTCGATACTTCTGAAATGAGAGAAAATAAGCAATTAGGGCAATTCATTTACTACTGTATCAGTACTTACTAAACAATTCAACTGTTTTACTCAAATCCCATTCACCCACTCACAAAAGTGAAGCACCTCGCATTAACTTCAACACCAGCCTAAACCATGCACAATTCTGAACATGTAGGCTACAGTAAGAACCCAACTCCACAGGCTACACTAGCCAATATCCGAGAACATGAAAGCCATGTTGGTATATAGAAATCTGTTAACAGTGAACTAATATACTGTACCATGAGGTCCAGCTGGACTTGTAGACTTGTTGGATCTGAGTGCCACTGATCCTGTCGGTCTGTCCATCATTGTCCCTCTTTTCATCACTGTTCTGCTCTCCCCCTCTTTCTGAGTCACTTTCTTCTCTCTCAATGGCTCTGTCTCGGTCTCTGATGTTTTGTTCTTCACAGTCATCACTCAGTTCTTCGTCATTGCTCATTCCTCCCTTACTCATGCTTTTCTCTTCTCTTCCTTGACTGTTCTCCTGTCCCTTACTCTGCTCTTCGCCTTTGTCTGACTCCCCTCCTGTGTTTGTTTTTTGGGGTTGAAAAAAGCTGGCTATGCCACCACTTTTCTCCTTCCTTTTCATTTTTGCATCTGCTGGACCTACAGTATTCAAGAAAAGGGGGGGGGGGTTAAAGCAGTGTTTCCTGTGTAACTGATCTCTTGGTGTGGTGGTGTGTGAAAAAAAGAGTCTGATTTCGAAACAGAAAAAGCGGGGATCGGAGACCACCCTTCTTCCTCCTTGTTCCTCTCTCCTGTCCCCTTCCTCTCTCCTCTCTTGCGCTCCTCTCAACAACCTCTCTCTACTCTTCTCTCTCACCTGTGCCTCCACTCTGTGCCTGTGCCACAGTCCTGTCCTCTCCTACCACAATCCCTGCCTCTGCCTAAAAAAAACAATTAACTGAAGATTATAAAGATAGCCTAACTTATCTCGTAAGGCTGGTAAAGTCCTAGAGCTTAAAATGTAATTAATTACATGTAACTGGACGGGATAAAACAGTAAACCCACACAAGCACTTCATAATTCATATGGTATATAGACATATTTTAATCAAATGTATTGTAGGTTACCATTATAACAGCAGCTGTAGATAAATAAATAAAAAGGTAAGCTAGTCTTTAAACATGTCTAAATAATTTGTTGCTTTTTCTGTTATTTTGATTGGCACATTTTAGGTGGCTGGAGGAACATTAACGCAAGCTAGTGTTAGTTCAGCCAGCCAAAAAGACGGTCGCACAATCCATCAGGCAGCGCTGCGCCCAAGCCACCAGGATTCGAAATCTAAAGTGAAGCCCTATTGAACCGCGCCATCTTGGCTAAATTTGTAGTCATTTGCCTATTTCCGGTGACTTTTGTACTTGCGCAGTTGTGCTTTTCTGTCCTACGCGCGTCCACGAACAAGTTCTGTGAAATGCAATGAAATGAAAACTGGCTTGCATATTAACCTGTTTTTGTCAAATATATCCATTGGATATATTATTTTTTATCAAGGCATCTTAGTTTTAACAGGTTAATTATAGCTGAACATGTTTTGTTTGCTAGTAGAAGGTATTCATTCCATTCGCGATTACGTTATTGCAGCCAGGCTAAATTCCTCCAGGGAGCCAGTGACAGGCGAGTTGAAAAGCTTCACTCCCCGCCAGCAGGAGCTTTGGCCGCTGCTGCCGCATCTCGGATGACCCGCTGAGTTCGTGGCTACTATTTCACATTCGCCCTTGATCAATCCCAATACCGATCCATGGTAATAATGAATCAATCGTTCAGATATAGGTTGGGTTCCGGTGCATAGTTGAAATGGTAGTGGGATACGGTGATAAACTGGAGTGATCATTTGACAGCAATTATTAGCCTTTTCCAGAAATGGACAGAAACGGGATCTTTTTTAGAATAACAGGAATTTATTCACATACAATGTAAAGGAGTTGATATGTAGGCATAAAGATGAAACGATACACTGCCATTCAACAATCCACAATAATTAGCCTACATGGTTAAGTTTGGGTGTTTTCGGTCAACGTTGGCGTGACCGCTTCTAGCTTCTATATCGAATGGCCGACTGGTGTAAGATGGATAGCCTAAGGTTAGAGCGATAAATGTAGGTTATGTTAATAAAGCTAACAATGATGTTGTTAAATGCATGCAGCACTGCCGATCTGAAAGATTGATTCATTATTACCATGGATCGGTATTGGGATTGATCAAGGGCGAGTGTGAAATAGTAGCCACGAACTCAGCGGGTTATCCGAGATGCGGCAGCAGCGGCCAAAGCTCCTGCTGGCGGGGAGTGAAGCTTTTCAACTCGCCTGTCACTGGCTTGTTTCTGTGAGCTCCTACATCACTTTTGTAACGTTTATTGACAACAGCGCGCGCTGAGGAAAACCATGATGGTCTCATTTCATTAGTGCTAGCTAATCGTTTAGCAGGCTACCATTTGACAACGGTGCACGCTGAGGGAAACAGTTGTCTAGTAGCAAACGTTGATGTGAAGCTAGATACCCCCCCGCTTCAGTATGTACGCCAAAGAGTTTATAATAACTACACCAGTCATGTGGTTGAGCTCTATCACATATTTCACATTTGAACATTTTAAACATAGAACAACAAACAAATTATAGCTTGCTTACCTGACTGTCACTCTGGAAATATCCTGTGGTAGTGAGGATCGCTCCAGTCACCACGTAACGTTATGTTAGCTTAGTATTGTTGTGGAGGTCAGTCAGGTGGGCGGGTCACGGGTGCAACCATTATTTTCTTTATTTAGGATGGGGGGGGGGGGGGGGGTTAATTGTAAACTGGTGAGTAAAACGTTTACATGAACTACGGAGAAATATCACCAACATTTATAATCAACATTTTTTTAAATATTATTAATAGATTAATTGCCTACAGTTATGGTGGCAACTGGGGTGGCAAGGCATTTTTCTGAGGTAGCATATGCCACCCCGTAATACCGCCACTGACCATATGAGCCTGGTCTCGCGACTTCTATTTTACTCATACATGAAAATAAATACAGTAGTGTCCACACACACCAAAGCATCACTGTTCGAGTAATAAAAGAAAAGCAAAACTTGTCCTCCTTGTAGGCGATCTCTCAACCAACTAACTTTTGCGCCAAGCGCGGGGCAGTGACAGAGTTGTTGCCAACTCTTCAGTAAGGGAAGTAGCTATGGCTGTCCCAGAAGTCGCTAGAAGTAGTTAGATGGCGGTGTGTGGGGTGAAAAATACAAACAAACTATTTACATATTTACAAACTTTGTTGTTGTTGCTGTATAACATAAGCTTTTTTTTGCTTTTTTTTTTTTTACAGTGCAACCCTAGTAGCCTACATTAGCCATGTGACGATGACGGGCATGGAAAAAACCATCAAACTATTTACTTATTTACAAACTTGTTTTTTTTGTTGCTGTATAACATTAGCTTTTTTCTTTTAAACAACATAGGTCTGGGTCTAGAAAGTCGCTAAATTGGCATCACTGGTGACGTACGCAACCCAAACACAAACTCTTAAAGGGACATACCACATTTCTTGACTGTTACATATCCCCCCCTGAAAAGACAAAGGCTGTGTTCAAAATGGCATATTGCCTACTACATACTCAATGAGTATGGACTGCATACTGCCTACTGAATTCATAATAAGTATGCCATTACCAGCAGACTGTTCACACTGAAGTATGCAGCTAGGTATCCCGGAATGCATTTCTCACCAGCCGGCAGCGATAGTGGGGATTTTAAAGATTTTGGGTCTACAAGTGTTAATATGTAGTTTTTCAGGCGATAAAGTAGTCATGTAGATTACTAAAATGTGGCCAGTTTATCAAAATAACTCGTTGATATATCTGATCTGACATTTGTTTTCTTCTGTAGGCTAACGTTAGATAGCGTAGGTACATTACTAACGTTAGATACCTTTTACTGTAGGGTTCTACAGAAACGTCGGAACAAATAGCTAAACAAGTTATAAAATGATTTGGGGGCCAAATCTTTAGTTAGCTACGGAGCGAAAGTAACTAGCTTACTATATTGTTGTCTTAGCAGTTGGAAAAAGAACAGGATTAAAAAAGCGAACTTATTCCTTCATATGAAGCTACTGTCCGAGACCATTGATGACAGCTATAAATAAACTTGATTTTATGCATTTCAAGTGTCATCTTTGTAATAATGACGACATAGACGTGTTAAGAATGCATTTTCACCATGTACATTCCCAAAATAACAGCTGTATGTAAATTTGCTGCATGTATATTATTGCCAGGTTTGTTGTGTCTGTTTCAGACATAACAAACCTGGCCCGCAGCCCCGTTCCCACGCCCGTCATACATTACCTCATGGGGCGTCCTGGATCGAGATAGCAGCTCCTGCTTCAAACATCTTTTTATCATTTAATACTTGATCCAACCAACATGCCTCTTACCAGAGCCAGATGACGGAGGCAGTCAGCTCGTCGCCTGCGGTACTTGATTGAGATGTAGCCTACATGATTTTCACCCCGAAGTAGCCAAACATTAACGTATCTAGCTCACTTGCTCCTAGTAGGCTAGCCTATATCATCACCTTGCTAAAGTAATTGCCTATTAGTCATATTATTTTCAAGTGTTTCAGGAGACAGAATAATGAAACGGCCTAAGTCACATTTTTGATTTAGGCCATTATAGTACTGTGGTAAAAACTATGGAAGACCAAAAGTGACAAAATTAAAAATAAATAAATGCATAAATAAATGACTTGATAAATAAATAAATGCATAAATAAATGACTCAATTCATAAATAAATGTGTATTTATACTTTATATTTATTTGTTTCTGTATTTATTTATTTTCTCATATATTTCTGTATTTATTTATTTCTATATTTATTTATTTCCTTTAACATTTATTTCTATATTTATTTATTTCTGTATTTATTTATTAATTGATTTCTTCGTCCATATGATAATGAGGGGGTGTGGTTAACATTCAGCCACTTCAATCAAGCCCAGAGTGGATGATTCGGCGGAGCCAGATTGCAATGCTAGCTAGTAATGAGATGAGAGAACGTTCGGAACGTCGGTCGGTATCCGAGTTATTAAGAAAGGCGGCTGCTCGTCTCAAAAACATTGAGACAGAGTCATTGCGTAAGTATCTATGTCTGATAATATACTGTATATCTGAAAGATGACTGCCTTGTCGGTTGATGATGATTTTAATTTTGTATTTGTGGGGCACCCTGTCACGGCTCCGCCGCACCTGCCTCGCCGGTCCATTTCCCGGGGTCTGTCGTTGACCCTGTCCCTGTCTCTGAGCCTGTCCCTGTCCCTGAAGATGAGTCCCCAAGCACCTCCCAGAGGGCGCAGAGGGAACTGCAAGCACATCAGCAGCGGACTTGAGCGGGGTGCGCTCCCAACCGAAACCTGCCGTTCATCTGTGATTGCGCCCCTCCCTAACCAGCCACCGAGAGATCCCGCAACTGGGGCTCATCAACCTATCTCCACGAGGTTAAGAAGCCTCTCCACACACCAGTCTGTGCCAGATAGTTGACCAACTATCTTAACTTTTAATAGTAATTTTTGTGCCATTGAAACTGCTGGTGGAATTCTCAGTATCATTATGTTTTTAGAGTGGTGGCAGCTGTTGCTTTGAAAATATTCACACATTTGTAAACTGCTGGCACTCCTACAGTTTTGAAAGCTCACACACATATTATACATCAAAACATTCACACAACTGTGCTGATTCGTATTGGTATGACGATTTGTTCGGCAACTGCGCTCCCCATTGAAACGCATGGTGCCGCACTCTAACTTTTGAGCTGCTAATTTTGCATTTTTTACCATTTTTCTAACTTGTCGCCATGCCTACAGTTTTAACAGCCCATACACATACATCAAAATGTTCACACAACCGTGCTGGGGCCTCATTTATCAAAGAGCGTGTAAATTCAGGTGTAAAAGAGGGCGTACGACGAAAACGAGAAAAGGGCGGACTGCCGCGTACGACGAGAATATTTACACGCTTTTCGGATCTATCAAACATGGCTTACACGCTGCTGCGCCGATTTCTCAATGATAAATCCCACGGTGTCGTAGAAGACAGCGGACGTGCACGCGCCTCGTGTTCCGCCGTCTCCATGCCCAAATTCAACCATATATGGTCAAAACTATGACAGTGCACAACGTGGTTACCCGGAAGGAACCGACATAATATAGCGTGGAGCAAAGGCAAGACAATTATGTTTATGGAAAAACGCGGAAAGAAGATCATCTTCGGAAGGTATTTGTACTAGCCTACCTTTGTCTGATTGCTCCTACAGTTTAGGTAGCCTACTGTACGTTTCGTGCATCCTGTATTTGGCGTAGGCTACACGGACATGCTGTATTATTTGGCTGTGAGGAAAGCAAACATTCCAAACATTCTGTGGTAGGCTATGATTGATTTAGGACCAAAAGCAGGGAACGATAACACAGATGATCACTTCATAATGTTAGACCACATTAAACATTTTCCCCTCTGGGAAATTAAGACCCTCATCTAAATCACCCGGTAAATCACACTTAAAGTCACAGTTAACCAAAATCAGAGATTTGCTTGAAAACACATTCTATGTGTTAGTGATGCATTGCTGATAACATGTAAAAATGGGATGAACCATGTGTAGTACTGAATTGTGAAGTTAGACCAGTTTTGTGTTTTTGACCAGTTTTGATTTCTGGATTTTCTGGGCGGGCTTAAAACGGTACCGGATGACGTAGAGCGGTGTTCTTAGCATATCCCCGCCCTAACACTATATAAAGCTAGAATGGATTTGAATCTTCGGTTCTCCTGCTCAATCTTGAGTCTAGAATTAGCTAGTTTTAACCAACAGTCTAGAATTAGCTAGTTTTTCTTAGTTAGCAATGCCTATGCATAAAACTAAACGAATATGCATCCTTCCTGGATGCCAGCAGGAATGGGATGATAAGGTCTCCTTCTTTCACTCCCGAGTAAAGCTGAAATGAGAAGCAAATGGTTAGCATTTTTGAAGAGCCATGGTGTTACAGAGTCTGTCACCGCTAGCGCCCGCCTCTGCAGCAAACATTTCACTCCCGAAAGCTTCTGCAATTATAATATGAGGCTTTTGGGTTTCACGGACTCACGACTGGTCCTGGTGAATTCGGCGGAGCCAACCATCTCTCTCCCCGGCCTCCATTCTCCTCCTGTCGCATCAACCTTTGGTGCCGACACCGCTGCCTTGTGTGCTTATAGCTAATTAATGTTATAACGTTAGCTAGGTAACGTAAGCAATAGGGAAATACACTGCTACGTTAATCTACAAAATGTGTCTTGACATTTATGTGGTAATGTCAGCTATGATGAATTATATTATATCTTAGGAGGAATTATAGCTAACATTAGCAATGTAGCTTGCAGATGGGAGTGTGTATATAACCTTAGTCTAGATAACATAGCTAGCAGCACCGACCAGGCGACCACCCACCAAATAACGTTACGGATGATATATTATGACTATAAGCGTTAACTATACAGAAACTGCCTGCCATATTTGTGGCACCTGATGTGCGTATGGGTTCACCGGTAATGGTTACAGACAGTATATTTCTCCAGCGGGAGACCGGGAGGCGGGAGCGAGGGGGATGGTTAGGTAGACCAGCTGCAGCTGGAGAAAGACGCACCCTCTCCCAGTGAAGCGGTGCTCGGCGGCTACTGGCTGAACATTCCAGTTCTGTTGGATATGTTGCGGGAAAGTTGAAGCCGAGTGCTCGTTATTCTCACACATAACATTGCCAACGAGAGTGGATGAGTCTGTCCCGATTATCAACTCCGGTAGTGTACGCTTCTTCGCGCTATCAGCGCTGTTCAAGCCAGTGACTAAAAGGTACATTTTAAACAACTTTTTCCATTGATCCCAAGGGACGACAGGATCGCCTGGGAGGGATAGGAATGGGTCCGGAGGTGGCAGGGAGAAAATAGGGACAGACTCATACATTCCTCGTTGCCTGTTTTTGTATTTTGCATCTAAGGGCAGTAACACTGGCGCGTTGGTATAGAGTAGCTACAGTTTTACCTGTGTTGTTTGTCAGGAGGTAGGTTAGGAGGAAGCATCTGTGCGTTTGACTCATTAGACAAGTGTAATTTCAACTCCTCTCTGTTTTCACAAAGCTGTGCCTTCCTACCACAAAAGAGACGGCGTGCCAGTGTGACAATATGCAGACCAGAGAACGGTACTATTTGACAGGTTCTTCCCTCCACACCCCCTCCCCACGCAATTGGGTGTGGCTTCGGTGCCTTCAGCAGACACGCCCCCACGGTCTCAGACCAGAGAATGCTGCTGATTTTTAACCGATTTTGAAGCCTTATTTTATATACTTAGCGACATTTTTAATCACTCAGATTTGGCTGGGTGGTTAATGACATGTTTTCCTGTGGTGTGTGAACCTCATAACAAAAATTTGAACTGGGTTAACCTGGACTTTAAGCATTTATTTGGCTGCCAACAGAAAAACATATATATGGCTACACAATGAAATGTTTAATGCATAGTGCATCAAGTTTACAGACAAACTCAAAGAAAATGACTGAAATTGTTTCTCCAGACTCTGACATGGGGTGGGACTCTGCAGTGAGGGGGAGTCTGCAGTGATCCTTGACCTGACGGTCGTGCCCCCGCCGGTTGTAGCCTCCACCTCCAGCACCACGACCTCCAGTGCCTCCACCTCCAGCGCGCCGGCCTCCACCTCCAGTGCCATCTCCAGCGCCTCCGTCTCCACCGCCCACGCCTCCACCTCTGGCTGCCAGCGTCCCTGCCTCAAGGGTCCCTGAGGGCTGGGCTTCCTCTCAGACGCTGTGCTGGAGGCTCATGACCCTAGAGGCCCAGAGGGACATGGCAGAAGGGATTGGGGCAGTTGTGCAGCAGTTGGTGGAGGTCACCACACTACACCACCAGAGCCAACAGGACATCCTCACTGCACTTCATTCCCTCACACATGCTGTCACGGACCTCACACAGTCACTCACTACCACACTCGCGGACCTCACACATTCACTCACAAACGCACTCACACACCTCACACAGTCACCCACCAACAGACAATAAAATGGTAACAATGTGAACCTTACTTGTTTGTGTCTTCATAGCTGGCGCATGACCTCAGTGCGGGCCCTTTGGCCCCACTGGTAACCCTCATGACCGGGAGGGGGCTGAGGGCTTGGGTCCTCATTTTGTGGTGGGGTCTTGACTGGTTCTCATTCTTATCAGCTTTGAATATATATCTTGGCAAACATAACACAGGATGATGTACAAGGAGGGGACAGATACCTAGTGAAAGTACTATTGGTTGCTAGTAAAAAGACTATTGAGGGCTTGGTATAAGGTGGAACCCCCAACCAAGGAGCAGTGGCTGGGTGTTGTGGAGGAGATTTATGTTATGGAGAAGTTCACGCATGCATTGAGGATGCAGGAAGGAAAGTTTGAAGGGAGATGTGAAAAATGGATGGATTATAGAAGGAAGTGTGATGATACCACTAATATTGAAATTGTAATATTTGAGTAAGAGAAAAAAGCAGCATGGATAGAAGTACCCATAAGCTGTTATTGTTAGTTTTTATGTTTTATTGTATTGTCGTTGTATGGATGGAAAATGCAAATAAAGATTAAAGTAAAAAAAAAAAGAATATGTATCTTGGCTATGCACACACCAACAAGCCAGCCGTCATGTGCAGCGCCTGCCTCCAGTCTAGCCCCTACCCTGCTGTGCGCCAGGATGAATGAGTCATGCGTGGAGCCAGGCCACCATGCCACTACACTTGTGATGAGCATGTCGGCGTCACATATGATTTGGGTATTTATAGTATGCACATTTTTGCGATCCACATAGACGTATTCATTCACTGATGGTGCCCTTATCAATATGTGGGTGCAGTCGCCATCGCCGTCATCTCTTTGGAGTTCTATCTCGGCCAGTAGGCCGAGTAGCGCCGGATTCATTTAGGCTTGCATTACGCACAGGAGGACTTTCATTTATATGCTTACCAAACAGCAAACAGGTCCACATGATCACATATTAATGACAATCTAATTGGTCAATTATTGCCGTTTGATGGAGTGCCTGCATTTGGTGTGCGCATAGGTTAAGTTTGGGGAACAAATCCATATCGGACCATTAAGGAGCCGGTTAGAGGACACGATCTTGCATTGCGATATATGTTTGTGCTCAGGGTTGGGAAGGTTACTTTTAAAAAGTAATCCCTTACAGTTACAAGTTACTTGTGAAAAATTGTAGTCAGTAACGTAATCCGATTACCACAATGTAAAAGTAAAGTAAGGGATTACTTTCAGTTACTTTTGGATTTCTTTAAATAAAATGTACTGTGAATTTCACCAGATATAAAATGTACTGTGTATTTCACCAGAAATCCTACATTATTTATTCTTTTTCTGTGTTCTAGAGTTGACAACATAGAACAGCAGTTGCCCAGCGCCCGCCCAGTTAGAGCAAGTGTTAATGCCAAGAGGTTAGGGTGCGTGTCATCTTGCCTTGGCTAGTTAATTGCAGTCTGCAAAACACGACACTCGTGTTAATGTAGCTAACGTTAGGTGTAAACGTCGGAGCCAGCTCTAAACTCCAGCTCTAATGCATTCTAAGCAGCTGTGATTGGCGCTATTCAGCTATACAGCTTGCCAGTGGACACACAGCCTTATATATTATGGATAAAGCACCCACTGACCAGTTAGTTATAGCTCTTGAATAATGGTGCGTTCGTTTATAACTGGGAGGTGGCAAATTGCGACTTGCTACTAGGAATGATTAAATAAAACGCTGCATGAACTCGCACTTCCTCGTCGCAAATTCGGATATGTTTCTCAGCCTCCAGTTGCCGGCTGATGTCAATATCATATCATCATCGTATCATTCGCTATAGCTCGAATGCACACAGGTCGGAGGTAGGTATTTTGCCACTTGCGAATGCCACCCCCGACCACAAACGAACGCACCATAACACCGACAGGCACTATTGAGTGAAAATAATCTGAATGGGCGCTTGGGTCTGGTTTTCTGGTTGAACATTAGTGCTATAGGGCCTACTGTAGAAGCCTACTGCTAGCTAATTTAGCTGTCAGTGGAAGTAAGGTTAACATTAGCTACCCTAACGTTTGACATTAGCTAACGTTAACTTACCGGCAAATGTTTTTTCAGGTTGGATATTGAGTCCTTGGCCGTCGAGAGGGTTTTGTTGGCTGGGAGGCATAGTTTACACTGTGCTGTAATATTGTTGTGGTTCTGTGACAGGTAAATAAAAAAAATGCTGGTATTTCCAGGATTTTAATGCACATTGCGGTATTTCTGCCATGATGCCCGTGCTGCTTGCTGTCTGTCTGGCAGCTGTGGTCCAACGAGCACATCAGTGGGAATCTTGTTGGCGCGCTGCGCGCAATTGGTAGCGTATTACTAGCCTACTTCTTTTTTTCTTTTTTTTTAAAGCTAATTTGTAAAACTGATGAGGAGGCGAGGGGTGATTGTAATCATGCCTGTAATCCCCGTTATTATGCAAATGTAACTGTAATCTAGATTACATATTTTAAATTGTACTGTAACGGATTACAGTTACTGTTTTTTTGTAATCTGATTACGTAAGGGCGTTACATGTAATCCGTTACTCCCCAACCCTGTTTGTGCTGAATTGAGCTATTAGACTACATGATTGTGCGTTCATAAACTCTCGCTCTTCTTCTCTCCATCAAACACTGTAATTCACCGACGCACCACCTGCGTCGCCAGTTCCCCCTGTGTTCAAAAAGGGCGTAAAAACCCGTGTAAATCGGTACGCCAAGCAGTGTTGCCAGATTGGGCGGGTTCACGCCCAATTGGGCTTCTTTTGATCACGTTTGGCCGGAAAAAATAGCATTGGGCGGTTGGGCTGGAAAAAATAACATTGGGCGGGCGTTAAAAAAAAAAAAAAAAAATTAAAACTGGCGGGACAGACGGTTCAATTTTATCCAATGATGTTAATAGGGTGGGAGATGTGCACCTGTCCAATAGGGGCGAGGGAGCTCTCCCTGTTCAATGCATTTGATTCACACGGTCAAGGAGAAGGTCGAGGTCGGAGTCAAATCTAGCTAGCTACCCCCTGAAGAAAACTAAAGATGCCAACGTGGGGATGTGGGATCAGCAGGTTTCTGTCATGATCACCGCATCGATGCCTTTTGGCTGGAGGTAGAGGCTTTTAAAGATGCCGGAGGAAATCTGTGATTTCAGGATGTGGCACTTGGCGCAATCAGATTGCTCACTCTGCCCATATCAAATGCTCATGTGGAGAGAGACTTTTCCCAAGTGACGCTAAAGATGATGGCAGAAATCGCATGTGATTACCACGTCTTTCTGCTCGCATGGACGCGCTCGGTCTAACGGAGCGGTTTGACGTCTGTACGTTCCACCCTCCCCGACAGCTTTGACTCAACCATCTATTAATACTTGCTAATTAGCAAGTTCACCACATGTACATAGTTTTACATTGACGAGTTACGTTAGAAGTTGGAATGGACTCTTGGCCTGTTCGGCGTGACGGTAAGACATTTTTACTTAATACTATACAGCAGGTGTTTCTGGATGTCGCATCATTGAGTGATGCATTACTTGTGTCTCTGCCTGCTTGCCTGCCTGAGTGTCACACTCCTGACTCGGTTATTGTAGGCGAGCAGGCAGGCTATTCATGGGTGGTTATACAGGTGGTTATATAGGCCTACCATTGGAAGTTGTGTAGGCTTGTCCACTTGTCACATTCTGCGGTTTCTTGTCACCACTAAAGCTTGTTATCTAGCTTGTCATCTTGAGTTGCTCTCTTGTCTATGACCGCAGCACCGCCGTTCCTCTGTTCATGATATAGCCATGCTTCTCATGTGTTATAATTTGTTGCCTGCGTTATCATTTCTTTGACTATTTGATGGGATTACGCAACTTTCTCTCTGTCGTAGGCTGTGTGTGTGACATATGTGTAGGCGTGTGTTGCAGTTTACCACGAGTTATTATTATTTTCGGTATTTCAACTGAAAGGCATTTTTCTTAGCATGCACTGCTATATATTATACTATAATATTTGGGCGGTTTTTTATCACATTCGGCGGATTTTGAGCACTCATTGGGCTGGAAAACATCACACCAATCTGGCAACCCTGACGCCAAGTTGAGAGGTGTCCTACAAAAGCGCGTAGAAAGGCCACTAAATATGCGCCCTTTTTGCTTGATAGATCGCGCTGTGGGGGGGGAAGAGGGCGTACGCCTGAAATCGCGGAAAAGTCCGTGTAAAAGAAGGCGTACCTCAATGATAAATGAGGCCCCTGATTCGTACAATGTAAGTATCTAATCTGTGATTTACCGTTTTTGAGGTATGACGATTTGTTCGGCAACTGTGCACCCCATTGAAACATATGGTGCCGCATTAACGTTTGAGCTGCTAATTTTGCATTTTTTACCCTTTTTCTAACTTGTCGCCATGCCTACAGTGTTTAAGGTATACGGACATATTATACATATAAATGTTCTGCAAGTTCTCAGGATTCATATGGTGTCAATAAGCTGTAACATTTATTTTTTTCACAATAGAGCTGTCTGAAGCAGACCATGTCTAGGATCAGAGTGTCAGTTGGGATTCGAGTGGTGGCAGCTGTTGCTTTTTTTGAATTTGTGTGCATGTGCAACCTCTCTTAAAGGTACAGACACCCTTTTATAACTAATGTCAAGGTCAACTTTATTTATAAAGCACGTTTAAAATCAACCGAAGTTGCACCAAAGTGCTGTACAATATATAAAATAAACTAAAACAAAAAACAGAATAAAGTGCACATAATCACAGAACAATAAAAGGACAGGACACAAAACAGGACAGGGGATGTAGGCTATCAGGCCTCAAAGGCCAGTGAAAACAAGTGCGTTTTAAGCTGAGACTTAAAGAGCCCTAGGTTCTGTGCGTGTCTAATGTGTGGAGGGAGGCTGTTCCAGAGCTTTGGGCCAGCCACCGCAAAAGCTCGGTCACCCTTGGTCTTAAGTCTCGATCTAGGGACTATTAAAAGAGTCTCGGAGGAGGACCTCAGGGTTCTAGATGTCGCCCGAACTTGAATCAGTTCAGCCAGATAGTGGGGGGCCAAACTATGTAGAGCCTTAAAAATAAACATTAAGATTTTAAAATCAATCCTGAAGCGAACAGGAAGCCAGTGGAGGGAGGCCAGCACCGGTGTGATGTGGTCCAGCTTCTTGGTTCCAGTCAGGAGGCGCGCAGCAGCATTCTGGACCAATTGCAGGAGCCTCAGTGACCGCTGGTCAAGGCCCACATACAAGGCATTACAGTAGTCCAATCTTGAAGAAATAAAAGCATGGATGACTGTCTCCAGGTCCTTAAGAGAGAGGTACGGTTTCAGTTTGGATAAGAGCCTCAGCTGGAAAAAAGAGCCTTTAACCACAGAGCCAATTTGTCGCTCAAAATTAAAAACAGTATCAAAAGTGACACCAAGACTTTTAATAAAAGAGCGATTCTTGGCAGCGAGGGGCCCTAGGTTGCTAACATGGCTGTCTTTATGACCAAACAGAATAACCTCGGTCTTCCCATCATTCAGACTAAGGAAGTTTAAGTCCATCCAGGTCTTGATGTCATTTAGCGCAGATGTTACAGGCTTAAAGGAATCCTTACAGTTAAATTTCAGGGGGAGGTACAGTTGGACATCGTCAGCATAACAGTGGAAAGACACATTGTGTTTCCGTAGAATGGAACCCAGGGGCAGCATATATAAAGAAAATAATAATGTGGTAGCACAGAACTCAGCCAAAGTGGAATAGAGACACATGATCTTCACTGGTGGGGGCCGGTGGGTAGCCCGGAGAGGAGTACACCGTCCCTGACTGGCTATGACCAAAAAGGGGCGGAGCCTCGCCACCACGCCACTATTCACGCCACAGAACCCACTTTTCAGCCCCTGAGTGGGCTAGAGACACAGTCTTCAATGGTGGATGCATGGAAATTGCCCGGAGGTCACTGTACTGTACCCGACTAGCTGTGACCCAAGGGGGCGGAGCCTATCCAGCACTCCACTATTCACGCCACGGGCCCCACAACTCAGCCCCTGAGTGGGCTAGAGACACATGGTCTTCACCGGTGGAGTCAGGTAGGTACACTGTCCCCGACTGGCTCTGACCTGAGGGGGCAGAGTCTCACCACCACGCCACTATCCACGCCACAGGCCCCACAACTCAGCCCCTGAGTGGGCTAGAGACACATGGTCTTCACCGGTGGGCGGGTAGGTGGCCCGGAGAGGGGTACACTGTCCCCGACCAGCTCTGACCTGAGGGGGTGGAGTCTCGCTCGTTGTTTTCGCGTTTGGAAATACATCGGAGTGAATGCAGCTGACGGCTAACTATGGCTCATTCACCTCCATGTATTTCCAAACGCGAAAACAACGGCAGTGAAAAACAATCAGTCTGGAAATGATGAGTTTGTAACCCCGATAGTGTATTGAGCCTGTTATTTTGACTATTTCGGTTGAAGTGATGTTTTTACAGTGAACTTTTAACATTGAAGTCAACGGGCACTTCCGCATCCGCACCCCAGACTGACCAATATGGCTGCCAGGTGAATAAGGCGAATAGGGCTTCACGTCTTCCAGCAGTCAGTGAATGGAGTGACCCTATCCAGTTCTATTAATACATCCATGTTCTGCACCCAAATGTGAGCCGGGATCCGGTGGGAGAGGCAACCTAAAGGTCCCCTATTATGTTTCTTTTCAACAAGATAATATACCAGGTCTCTGGGGTCCCCCGAACATATTTTTACTGAAAATACTGCTCAGATTAAGCATTCTAGCCTGCCTCTATACCCCTGTTTCAGTGCTGTTCTGAACATGCTGTTTCATGTGTCTGTAGCTTTGAATGCAAATGAGCTGCTGCTCCACAGCCACACTCCCCCGTGCCTCCAGAAGTTCAAACTATGCAAATGCAGCAGGACGTTTCCCACCATTATTTTTCAGATGGGGGCTGGTATAATTCAAATGAGTTCTGTTCTGACCTGACCCTGACCTGATCCTTGTTGAATAACATAGAATTTTGGCTGCCCACAAAAGACTGACTGGTCCTTCTTATTTCAGAGTTTGTGTGTTAGTAGGCCCATCAGAGACCCAAATGTATGTGCACAAGGATAACCCATATGTTACGGCATGCCCGGGTGGGAATTGAACCCGCGTCGAGTCTCCCACGTCATGTGACAGACATCGTTTTAACCAGCTGCGCCAATGAAAAGCTAGCTCTTCATTGGCACGGGTGGACGGTATTTATACTGGGGGGGAATGAGTTTGACCAACAACTCTACCTACTCAAGGACTCACGAGAACCCAGTTTCACTCAGTTACACTCACCACCCTAAACTCACTCCACATCCATAGGGCATCCAGGTCATGGCACCAGTGTAACTCATACGTTTTTTTGCATTCCCTGGGTGTGAATCGAACCCTGGTCTCCCACGTGAGAGACACTGCTTATTTAACCAGCTGCGCCAATGAAAAGCTAGCTCTTCATTGGCGCGGGTGGAAGGTATTTATACTGGGGGGGGGGGGTGAGTTTAACCAACAACTTGTTACCTATATACTCGAGGGCTCACAAGAACCCAGTTTCACTCGGTTACACAAGCACTGAAAAAAGTGAGTTTTTCCATAATAGGACCTTTCATAGAGATGCACCTCTGATGTGGGGGTGAAATGGGACCTTTAATAGAGATGCACCTCTGAGGTGAGCTTCTGACTGTCAGCACATATACGGCACCAGAGCAGACAGAAAGAGAAATCAATGGTACAGTACTTTTATGGTCAAACATAGGATGAAAGAAAAAAACACATTTATGTAGCAGATTGATTTCTGAATTCTGTTTCTGTTAATATATAACTTATCTTTTAATCATATTGTGTTGAAAGCAAAGTAATGAAAGGCCAGTTGCCTACATCCTGTTTAGACTTAATTTATTTTCTGCACAATATCCTTCTGTCTGGTTTCAGAAAAGACAAGGACGTAGTCTATCACAGACATTAAAAGACTCTCTTTTTGTCTCTCTCTCTCTCTCTCTCTCTCTCTCTGTCTCTCTCTCTCTTTCTCTCTCTCTCTCTCACTCTTTCTCTCTGTGTGCCTTAGGGGTACAATGCCCACCATGATTCCACCTTCAAACACGCACCTCTGTCTCGTTCATCTGGCTCACATCCTCTCAGTAGTCAGGTCTGACCAGCTGGCGCCATGTGTGGATTAAATCGTTTCATTTGCAATTTCACTGTCAAGGGAGCCTTTGAAGGAATCGCTGTGCCCATGGAAAATAGCTTTGGTGCTGTATCTTATATTCCATCTAGGCTGTAGAGACCTAACACAGGACACTTACAATACAGCTGGAAGTATGTTGTTTCTTCTCAATAGCCTTGGAACAGATGACCTATTCTTACATGTTTTGGATAAGAGCGCAAGCATGTCGTTTGAATGCATGCTAATTGGCTCTCTGTGTCTTTGAGCCTGCTGTCACGGCCAGGGAGACAGCACGTGTTTGTTCTGTTTGACCACCAGCACAGATGGAGACTGGCAGCAACATGTGCCAGCGAGCCACACTCAGAACAGGCCCTTCGGAGCACCTGCTGATTTTAAATCAACTTCTTCCTACTGGCTGGCTCGCTCCCTGGCGCATTGTAACAGGAAGTCTTAAGTGAAGTGTACTGCTCTATTGGGCAGACTGTGAGGAATTAATTTGTCGTCATGTTTATCGCTGTCTGCCTAGATGAATCGTGAACAAGTTATTTTTTAGTGAGAAGTAAAGATAACTCTATTGTAGTGTCATCATTCAACTTGATACGAGTGCCTTGAACAATCAAGTGCCCTTTTCGAGGGACTGACTGTTCCTTTAAAAATTTGATTTATATACCTCAGTTGCCAAATTCGAGGGTACTGTAGTTAAATGCATGCTAATTGGCTGACCAGTGACCTATCTGGGGTAGTCCGGTAGTAGTGAGCAGTCTGGACTAGTCCGGTAGTGGGGAGCTATCTGGACTAGTCCGGTAGTGGGGAGCTATCTGGACTAGTCCGGTATTGGGGAGCTATCTGGACTAGTCCGGTAGTGGGGAGCTATCTGGACTAGTCCGGTAGTGGGGAGCTATCTGGGGTAGTCCAGTAGTGGTGAGCAGTCTGGACTAGTCCGGTAGTGGGGAGCTATCTGGACTAGTCCGGTATTGGGGAGCAATCTGGACTAGTCTGGTAGTGGTGAACTATCTGGACTAGTCCGGTAGTGGTGAACTATCTGGACTAGTCTGGTAGTGGTGAACTATCTGGAGTAGTCTGTGGTTGTGCTTTTGTTGTGATAACTGATGTCACACATCAACATACTGGTAAGTGACACTGTGAGGCCAGTGGAAAATAGATATTTAATTACTGAACACACCGTACTGTAATTCAAGATGTAAGCACATATTATCCATGGTTGACTTTTTATACAGTAATGTTGGAATTAACCTACACAAATAAGGCATTAAGGGAAGAGAAACCCATAAGTTACTGTAATTTTTGGTGCTCAATTTACCATTTGAAGAGACGTGTTAGTTTTTCCCTCTGTAAAAGTAATATCTTCAGAAATGAATGAAGGCATAGAAAAACAAACCAACAAAGTACAGTAACAACGCCAATCAACCAATAACAAAACAAGACCCCCAGCTTCTCTTTACTGAAACTATGAGTGATGTGCGGGGTCACGTGACGTCTTCTCCAGCTTCACCTCAGGCTGGCTCTGTCCATTAGCAGTGAAGCGGACAATATTGTCTTTTCTCTGACCCTTGTCCCAGACACACAATGCATGGACAGAGAACACATCATCTGTACATGGTTAAACCTACATTATATATTACAGTATGTCTCTGAAGTATTCCAACGATTGGCTGTATAGTGTTTTGGATCACATATACGAGAATAGAAGTTTTGTATTCAGGGATTCGATAACAGAATTCCGACCATACACATCATTGGACATTCTTGGACACACGGACACGCACGGACGCTTTATGTACAAAAAGGAAACCTGAGGGCTGTCAACAACTATTTACTCAAACCAATCCTTGTGTGTGTGTGTGTGTGTGTCTGTCTAAGATCTTTCCAATTAATATTAGTCTATTGATGCCAGGGAAGGAGTATCAGACACAATCTTCATCCCAGCCCAGTTGTGTTCCTCCTCAAAGTATAAAACAAAGAAACCTCACTCTTTACAAAGGCAGCGCCATGCTCCCCATGGGGATAGCATTGAGCTGCGTCGTTCGTCAGCAGCCGGCAGCAGTAGGTGTTGAGTGCACACGGAGTCACACCTTTAATCCAGGAGTATTCACGCTCGGAGAGAAAATTGAAAGTAGGATCTTTGTTCGGTCTTTGTTTGACTGTTGAAATCACCTGAAACAAAGGCAAGTTTCAAAGTGTGAAATACGGCTTGCGTGCAGTACACATATTCGTCTCTCTTTTGTGATCTTATCATTGATAATCTGTTCAAAAACAAATGATACTGTACAACCATGACTGACTTGTGGATGACCTCTCCTGTGCGTTCGGGCCTCAATACGTCGATGTGTACGGCTGGGTGTTCTACCGGCGGAAAGGGAACAGTTATTCTCATTAACCGTTGAATCAATTCCCACAGCCATTAATGCACTGTAAACACAGTTAGGTCTATTGCTTTCGTGATGCCACTACCTTTCTAAGATAAGGTGAACTTTTATTGTCCCCCCATATCCAAAATAAACAACAACAACAACAAACCCATCAAGTGCAGGCGATCTTACCCGGGTGGTTTTGATCTTGTTCCCGGCGTAGCACATCCAGCCGGAGTTGTCGGGGAGCGTCTTGCACTCCTCTCCCTCCAGACACGGCTCCATCTCACACCACCACTTCCCAATCACTATGGACGCTGCAGGCCGGGAAGACAGAGGAGAGAACAGGTTGGCCTCACCCAACAGGGGGCACCATCAGATACCGTGCCGCAGCCAGCTGCTCTAGATTGGTTGGAGACAGACTCATATCAGGTGAAAAGTATATGGATTGTGTGTGTACTTTGTAGTAGAGTCGAGATGCAGTGAAGATATCTATTTTCTCTCCTTGGGTCAAGACTGTGAATCTTTTTGTTTTGTTTGAAGTAGAGGGGGCTTGGTTGACTTAATGGAATGTTTAACATTGTGCTCATGCTTTGTATGTTGCCGAAGCATTCGTTTAATTTCATTGGTAAGAATGCTTTTGCTTTTCCTCATGTCAGAGCAGTAAACGCCCTCTTTGGCGTCTTCTCAGAGGAGCAGATGAGGTGTGGCTGTGACCTGACTTTAATGCAGGTAATATGCCTACCATCTCAGATAGTAAATGGCCTTAAATACAGGGAAGATACTGTATACACGGGGTGAATGGGTGGCATATTGACGCCTGAGAAGAAACGACCCTGTCAGAGATCTCCAATTCCCTCACTCGACTCAGTAATTATATTTTCTAATGGATTGAAACTAAGGACTCTCTCAGGTGGGTGAGAGGATTTTTTCACAGAACTGAAATGCATTTGGCAGTGATTCTCTGATCTCGGAGTCCTTAGAATAGATCGATGCATCTTTGCTAAAAGGATACAATTCAAAATAAAAATGACATACGTAGTTATGTGCCCAGTCTGCGTTGTCTTTGAGTTTCCATGACAGTTCTGGTTTAAGTGGTTTTCAGCTGAATAGTGAATGTATTTGTCCCTGCTTAGTACTCCACCCAAGGTGCTTGAATATTAATAGAGCAAGTGTGAATAGAATGATTAAACAGCTATGTATGCTGTCAAGACAATGGAGATGATTGTAGACTTGTAGAATCCAGCCCCCCTCCCCCCAATCACACTGAATGACACCCCAGTGACCACTGTTGACTCTTTCCGCTTCCTGGGCACCACCATCTCCTGGGACCTCAAGTGGGAGCTATACATCAGCTCCCTCACCAAAAAAAGCACAGCAGAGGATGTACTTCCTGAGTCAGCTGAAGAAATTCTACATGCTGAAACAGGCCAGGAAGATCATGGCCGACCCCTCCCACCCGACCTATGGCCTCTTCACACAGCTCCCCTCTGGCAGGAGGCTGTGGCTGAACCACTAACACCGTTCAATACAGGAACAGCTTTTTCCCCTTGGCCATCAGCCTTATCAACGAGGATCCCCCTCTGACTTCCTCCCCCGCTCCCTGCAATTTTTGCACTGTACATATAATATTTGCAGTACACTGTACATATACAGTATATTTATACTATACTTTTGCACTATATGTCTCTTTTGTAGTGCCAAATGCACTGCTAGTTTTTTGCACTGTTCTGTCCTGTCATTTCACTGGTCCATTGTTGTGTTGTTGTTGACTCCACGGTGTCGCAAAAAAATCCTATGTATGTACAAATGGCAATAAAATAATTCTGGTTCAATGACAGTACTCTTCTACACCTCCATCATCGAGTCCATCCTCACCTCCTCCATCACCGTCTGATTCTCAGCCGCAACAGACAAAGACAAAGCAGACTACTGCAGCGCATCATCCGCTCTGCTGAGAGGGTGATCGGCTGTAGACTGTCATCCCTACAGGACCTGCACGACTCCAGGACCTTTCAATGGGCCAATGAGATTGTGGCCGACCCCTCCCATCCCGGACCGAGTCCTCACACCACAAAAACAGCTTCTTTCCCGTGGCCATCAGACTAATTAACAAGACTAATTAACGACGCCCCCCCCACCAAACTGACTATATGCACCACTTGCACACGACCACATACCTCAACGGCACACACATTGCACACACTGCACATAACAATGCTCATCCACCAATGCTCATCCACCACACTACACTCACTGTACATTCTCTCTTCACACTCCATTCTGTATATGGTATGTATATTGCATTTGTGTCTCCCCTTTTTTTTGTATATTGTTAGTACAGTACTGTATATCGGAACACATTTGCACATTGCACATTGTTTTGTTTTCACTGTTTTTTGTATTTAGTATTTTGTATTTGCACTGTTTTTTGTACTGTTTTGCAGTCATGTCTTTGCACTTTCCTGTCCTTGCACCCTGTCCTATGTCATCTGCAACAGCGTATGCCTTAACCCTAGTCAGATTCCTAGTATGTGTGAACCATATACATGGCAATAAACAGAAACTTGAATCTTGAATATTATTGTCCGCGTTTGAAACCTACCCGTTTCAGCTCTCAAAGCTGTTGAGGAATTGAATATGTTATATACCAGTCACATGTACCCAGTCACATGCTATTCAGTCTGGCTGCCACAGGTCATGTTGCCACATTAGATGAGAGTAGTTTGTGGTCAAGCACCTGACTGAATCAGGCTGTGCTTTATTTATTGATCGATACCAACTCGTTAGGCATCTGACAATCCCAAGAGGAGGGAGTCGGGAGGAAGGAGTCAGAATACTTTAAAGAAGTAGTAAAGGGAAAATGCATGTTTAGCCCTGTTTTAAGGTTACTTATGATCATATACAATGGTTCAGATCAAAACGTTGACAAAACTAGCACTTTTGAAAAAGTCTGATAATTGCTCTACCACCGTTTTGGTCATACAATGGATGTGGGTGGGCACCGTGAAAAATCATTCAAAAAACATGTTAAACTCTCGATTTCAAAGACAAGAAACTCACTGAGGTGTTAGTTGGCGTTCTGACATATAATTCGCCATAAAGTAAGATTCTAGTTCATCTGGAAAGTTTTTTTTATTTTTTTATATATAGAACTATTTAGTCGCAGCACATACATGTGTAAACTTCCGCTTGAACTGATTCCGATCTCGCGCAATGCCTTGAAGTAGTTCCGCTTCCTGAATCCCCTCTGCGGATTGATCTACACATCTACAACGGTCACTTCAATACAAGTCAATGGATTTCATAAAATGATCAATAAAACCCTACAGGCAAATTTGATGTCAAGCACCAACGGACAGCAATTACCCCCTCGGTGAGCTTCTTGTCTTTGAAATCGAGAGTTTAACATGTTTTTGAAAGATTTTTCACGGTGCCCACCCACATCCATTGTATGACCTAAACGGTGGTAGAGGAATTATCAGACTTTCTCAAAAGCGCTAGTTTTGTCAACTTTTTGATCTGAACCATTGTATATGATCATAAGTAACCTTAAAACAGGGCTAAACATGCATTTTCCCTTTACTACTCCTTTAAACATCTCTCTCCCTCCGCCTCTCTCTCTCTCTCTCTCTCTCTCTCTCATTCTCTCTCTCTCCCTCTGTCTCTCTCTCTCTCTCCATGTCTCTGAGATAGACTATACATTTTTGAGATGTATTCCATGAATATTCAGTAATAAAAGAAAGTCTCATGCATGCACAGTATAGTGTGTTGACTTTCTAAAAATTCATAAACATGATGACATACAAACCACTTTTATGTGAGAAGTTTCTACTAACTTCAGAATTACAGTATTATCTGCCTTTCCCACAAATTAACATCTAGTGGTAAGACAGGTCCCAAATGCCTCCAAATCAAATATGCAGGAACAGTGTGTGTCTGTCAGTAAGGTGCACACTTAAGGTTACCTATTCTATTAGGCTATATCAAACACAGCACATCTCCAGTTACGACAGGGTATTCATAATCTCTGCTTATCTGGGACAAGGCATCGGCTAGGATGACCTTTACATAGGACGACTGGTTCAAAAACTTGAGCGACTGCAAACACCTGTGTTTTCCCAGTAGATACTGCACACTCTCTACTATACTGTACTGTAGATCTCTCAGTGGGTATCTACGCACATTGGACTTTACCTGTTGCACTTTTTCTCTGATGTGCGTCCGTTGCCTGGCTGGTACTCACCGTCCACGCAGGAGGGCTTGTTGCGAGTGGTCCCAGCCACTTTGCCCGGCAGACAGGAGCACTTGACCGTTTGGGAGCGCTCCTCGATGCGGTTCTTGTTACAGCATCGGTGGGCGGCGACCACCTCACAAGTGCCCCCCTCTGATGACAAACAGGTAAACAACAACAACAACACACACACACAGAACAGGTAAACAACAACAACACACACACACACACACACACACACACAGACAAGATCAGTTTCTAATGTTTGTCAGAAGCAGGTTCCTTCCAATAAACAAGCAGCTTTATTAGTGCATTTGTGGATTTTTGTAGATTATTGATGGATCCTTTTTGTTCTTCTTCTCTCAACAGAATTGCTCTTCTCTGCATTCCTCAACATGCTGGCAATGTCTCTGGGCCCACAGTACTACGACAGAATATCCACATAGAGGGATTCTCTTGATGCGAATAATCGCAGGTTTACTGTACACACGACGGCTATTAAAATGTCTATTAAAATTACATTGTGTGAAAGCATGGTGGAGTCACCAGAGAGAGCGCAGATAAGGACTGCAGGGCTGTTAGAAGAAGCACAGAGGCCTGCAGGGGGCCCCCGCCGGAGGAATAACACTGGCCCTTCATGTAATTATCACAAGGCTGGCTGCCTCCGCTCCTCCCTGCTTCAGTCTGGAGGGCCGCTGAACCAACACGCCCCCGCCGGCTCCTCCTCCTCCTCCTCCTCCTCCAACGGCTCTCAGACCAGTACTCTCAGCCATCCATACACAGGGGACAAGTCCAGATTAGGAAGTTATCAAGTCAACTACTGTGGGAGGCAAGCATTTTAAAAGGTGATTCGGGTATCAGTGGGTTATATTATTACCCTGGTCTGTCAAATGGCAGTGATGAAATAGTGGTGGTAAAATAGCCCGCAGATGAAGTGAAAATCAACAGCCAAAAATGAAAAGTTTAACAGAAACCGAAAAGGTCTAATGTTATTAGATGTCTGGAATTCATATTTAGTCTGAGCCAAGCTCAGTAATAGAGGAGCTTAGGTTTAGGTGTGAGAAGAGTCAGAGTCAGTTTCACGGAATAATTGAGCTATCATGTTAAGTGCCTGCAGAGATTTGCCACCATAGCCTCTCCATACCTCAGGATAAAAGAGCGCGCATGTCTCTCCCCCCCCACCCTCCTCCTCCTCCCTCCCTCCTCCTCTTCTTCCTCCCTCCTCCTCCTCCCTCTACTCCCTCTCCACTTCCCTCTCCTCCCTCCTCCTCCTCTCTCCTCCTCCCTCTACTCCCTCTCCTCCTCCTTCTCCTCTTCCTCCCTCCTCCTCCTCCTCCTCCTCCCTCTCCTCCTCTCTCCTCCTCCCTCTACTCCCTCTCCTCATCCTTCTCTCTTCCTCCTCTTCCTCCCTCCTCCTCCTCTCTCTCCTCCCTCCTCTCTACTCCTCCTTCTACTCCTCCTGCTCCTCCTCCCTCCCTCCTTCTCCTCCCTCTCCCCTACTCACTCTCTCGTCTCTGTTCATTAGCAGTACCACTGGCAGAATCATTCATACAGTCTTTCATATGTGATATTACAGTGTTACTAGTGTTGCCTCTGGGATAAAGGCGCGTTTGGACTATGTACATTTGGTTTGTCAAACGGTTCAGGTTATGAAATCATGAAATATGACTCGCTGCCCTGTACTGTATGTGTCCCTGGTGTAGTGTGAGCCTGGGCTGTCAGTGAATTCACTGCCAATAATAGCAACACATAAGTCGTCAATCTGGAGAGTCTACCCCTGGGGCGTAATGTGGGTGGATGTAATCATTAGACATTGATTAAACGCAGCAGTAATTGCTAAAGTTTAATAGAGGGAGAGGAAAGAAACTAGAGACCTATCGTTTTTTTTCCCCCACCTCGATGTCCAGGGCGCATTCCTCAGCGACATACAGTAGCAAAGGGTCCTGGGGTTACCGTGACTCCAGGGGGTGTGTGTTTCAGAAAACGACAGCAGCCCTCAGTCACAAATGACGTACAGTATAGTCTAGTATAGTATCCCGATCTGGCCCCAGAGTCTGCTGTCTGCTACCGAACGACTGAGCTGCCACAACTGGCCATGTTTGCTCAGCGTTAATCATGATGTGCTGTTAGAACCACTAGGGCGTCAGTTTAGAGAACAACAGCCCACAGGGCTTTGCTCTCGTTAATGCATCTTCTTAATTGCAGAAGACGGCCCCGGATTACTCCTTTGATCTATTAAAAAAACCTCAAAACCCCCAAAAAACACCACTCGACCGAATTAACCCTCTCTGCTTGCGAAAGGCAAACAGGATAACGGTATCCTCTTTATTTGGAAATCTTAACCTCAGAAGAATCTATTAAAATCAAATAAAAATGCAAATGAGTTTGCTGTTTTCAGCCAGCAGGTGTGATGAGCCTTTAGACAAAAGCCCTGCTGCTATGGTGCAGTTTTTTTTTATAAGCTTATAGCCATGGCTACAGTTTGTGACTGCAGCACTCTGAATGCTCCTGGAAGCCAGTCTCCTGGTCATGAATATTTCAGAGGGAGATGAAGAACAACGTGGCGGGAGATGAATGCTCTCGTCGGGTGAAGGACGGAACCACGGCAGGATATGATTGTTTTTTTTTTCTATTTCCCTTCTCCCTCCATTATCAATGACTGTGAACGTAGTCAGTGGCCCGAATGACAAACTGTCTGTGTGTGTGTGCGTGTTTGTGCGTGTGCATGCGTGAGTGTGCGTGTATGTGTGTGTGCGTATGTGTATGTACTGTACGTGTGTGTGTGTGTGTGTGTACACATGTACAGGTTTGTGTATGCTGGGTGAGAACTTGTTTGCTTTTACACTTGATGCTCTACTTTTAGGATTGAAGGTGTTGTTGTGAAGTATGAGCATGGGGGGGGGGGTATAAGTACCTTATAAGCCAATTCCTGCTCACTTGTTTCACTGTCCCACCTGTTGGCGTTATGAATGACAGCAGACAGGGTTCCCAGTGAGACGGCTGTCCCAGGGGGTCAGGGTGTGAGATGCACTCAGAGGGGCCCCTGCTGCGGCCGCTCTGCGCTCAGCTCCCTGTCAGGAGAGGAGGGGCCCAAACACGACCACGGGGGCCACAGACCCTGCCTTCTTGTGCTGGAACCTGGACATGCATCAGTATCTATCAACTATAGACCTGGCCCTGGTTTCGCTTGTGAGTCAAGGATACAGTTTGGACATTTGACCGATGGAGGTCAAGGTCCGTCTGTTCAACTGTCTCATCTGGAGACATCCATGCACTCTCTCCCTAACGTGAGAGAGGGGTGCTAGGAATTCATCTAGTTGGGTTAGCCGCAGAGGTGACACGTTATTCATCAAAGGGACCCTAATTTGTACGAGTCACAGCACCTGGTGTCACAAAATCAGCCAGCTGCTAATTGGTAAATAAACGCAGATGGGGTGTACCCTGTTCCAAACCAATAAGCCCCAACCTGAAAACCGCACAAGGCCCCCAGGGGGGCCCAGGGTAATGAATTTTGAGCTTGATGGGGGAGAAAGTGTCAGATCATGCGTGACATGGACACAGAACACTGACATTCAAAAACGACATGGAACTGAAGTTGTGTCTGCCTAATGGCGGTGAACATGGGCCTCCTGGGACCAATAAGCCACCGCTCACGAGTGATGAAGCAGCTATCGCGCAGACGGAAACGGTCGGTACGTCTCAGTGGAAATGTCAGTGTACAATAAGTATGCCATGACTTGCTGTCTAGTGTAATGAGCACATAGTGTGAGACAGAATTCTGCTTTTGATAGGTACACTCCTCTCCTGCCATCTGTGGTATGCAGTGCGTGTGCGCACGTGTGTGTGTGAGTGTATGTGTGTGTGTGTGTGGTCGTGTTGTTGGTATAGGTTGTATTTTCTAGTAAAATAAAAGGTTGGCAGGTTCCCGCTGCTCGCTGTGGTTCCCGTCTCAGTGGTGTTGCTGCTCACAGAGCTTCATTTTAAGGCCGCAGATCGATTCTGCTCCGGCTCCCCTGAACAGCTGCATTCTGAGAATGAAATGGAGTGAGCTAACGGTTGTACGTCACCATGCCATCCGCACAGGGAAGCCTTGGGGACTCAATTTAGCCAGTAACCTGGCTTTTTCCTGGGGTTCTGCGGAGGCCTGCATACTTCTTCAGATCGTCAGCCTGCGACACTGACTCTCGTCTGTGTAGCCCTCCTGACAAACAATCACACACTAACGGTCTCTCTCCCTCTCTCTCTCTCTCTCTCTCTCTCTCCTCTCTCTCTCTCTGGTCCAGTCTCAATGTTCACTTTTACAGACTCACAGACTTTGAGGTGCGTTCCCGCTAAGTGTGTGAGGGCTCAGGGCTCTGTCCCATTGTCAAATCATCAAGTGCACAAGGGCTCTCTGGCAGACATGTTGGGCCATTTATGCCCCCTTTCCACAAATCTGCACTTCTAAGGACTTTGCCTCTGGAATTACCCACAGTTCATATAGTTGTGACGTGAAACACTGGCTTACCGGCCAATAAACAAGAAACCCTAACGTTACAAAACAAAATATATGTTTTCATGTTTTCAGCTGAACTTGCTTATCTGCACAAGTAGCCTTATAACAATTTTGGTTTCAATATTTTACGTATGCATTTGTATAATTTGATTTGTTTGAAAATATGAAGACTATGGTTATGGATAGCATAGATTTCTGTTGCCATAAACCATATTATTCTTCAGTTAAAAGCTGCATGACATCCATCTTGGTGCAGTGTTCTTTGAACTGAGATTGCCAGCATGAATATAGAAAGAGTTGTGAGGTATTTGTGCAGAAATGCGTGTTGCATTCTTAAGTAAAAACCTTTGGATTCATCACAAACAAGAATCACAGGCAGTAATGTAGTAAGTTATGACCACAAAATTAAATGATTTGTGATGAGGGATTACTGTTGAACAGAATTGTTTTGAGGGTAACAGAGGGTTGTGATAATGTAAAGGACTCAGCACAAAGTGAATTTATATATGTAGGCCTACCAGAACCAGGCCAGGTCCACCTTATGCGTGGCTGGCTTGTTTCTGTGCAGGACTGGTAGAACGGAAGCTAGTCATGCCACTGAAATAGCTGTGAATTGAAATGACATGAAATAACATCTGATAAATTAAGATAGGTCTTGTCGCCTGGACATATCAGTTCCAATGCTTCCAATGCTAATCCAGCAGAATAAGAGTGAGATAGCCAGTTAGCTCATGGGTTCACAACAACTAGCAGCAGCTTCCATAACATTAATTAGGGTTTAGAATAAGGGTTGATACAGGATCTTACCTATAAGGCAAGGGCATGAACATGTGGAGATTTGGGGTATAGTCCCATAAAGTCATCCCCACCGGGTCTTGAACCCCGGTCTGGGAGTCCAATGCTCTGACCACTACTCTACTTGTGCAGTGGAGATCGGCGGGTTGATTTTGGTGTCCTTCTTGACTTTGGTGTGCTGGGACTACTGCCTCTTGTAGTGCCAACATTGTCGGGAGTAAGTAAGTAAGGGAGGAAGGGAGTGATAACCTGACAAACACTATACTAGCTGCGCGGCTGGCCAGCCATGCACAAAAACAACGCAAAATCAAAACGTAAAATAAAAAGTCCTAAACCCACAATAGTAAGAAATATGTTTTGATGTAAATGTAAAGGACGTTGCAATGTGCTGTCCCATTCCTTTTTAGACCATTTCAAGCCCTTGCAGCCTCTCACACTCAACTACTTACCAGGTGATAATAAGGTCAATAAGTCACTCAGGGCTTGAGGGTTTAGGGGGGACATTGGGATTGGGCCTCTCTCTCTCTTTCTCTCACTCACTCACTCACTCACTTACTCACTCACTCACTCACTCACTCACTCACTCACTCACTCACTCACTCACTCACTCACTCACTCACTCTCTTACACACACACACACACACACACACACACACACACACACACACACACACACACAGGCATTAGTAACATATTTAAAATATTAAATGCCCATACAATGATGATACATAGGCCTACTGTAGCTACATGATATGTATGATACGTACAACAGCTCCACAACAGCTCTGAGTCAATGTCAGACGTGTCCGTTTCCAGTGACAATGACCTCTGGTTCCTTTTGATCTGGGGGGGGGGGGGGGGGGGCTACAGCGTCTGATTCCAATATGGCCGCGGGGCAGCTGATCTCCAAGAGCTCCGGGAGACAACGACCCGTGTGTGGTGAGTCAGTGAACCTGTCACCATCAGACAGGAGACGTACTCAAGGTGACCCATAACAGGCGCGCTCTCCCCGCGGACGTCCACGCCGGCAGGCTACGACAGCGCCTGTCACTGCCGGGTAATGGGACAACCAGATTAGAGAACGTCAAATTAATGCAGATGGAAGACAGTTGAGAGGCACAAAACATGTGGCGACGGGGTGTCAAACGGAGAGGCCTTTTTTTTCTTCTTCTTCTCCTTCCCTGTGAAAGCGTCTGAAGTCCCGGTAGCGCTGTTGTTATTCCAGCCAGGGGAGAAGCCGCAGACATGGGAGGCAAAATATCACACTTCGTAAATTGTACGGTGCTCCTGACAAATGTATTTCTGGGTGGAAAAAAAAAATGTGAAAGAGATACAGAACGTAGCAAGATATGTTTCCCATCAGAAGTGTATCTATTTCCATTCAGCAGAATGACGAGACTGGCAGGAGGGAATAACGGAAGATAAATTGGCTGATAAAGAAATAAGGAAACCGCTGGTACTTGGGGTGGGGGGGGGGACAAGTGGTGCGTTCGTTTATTGACCTCACCCACCCCACTCCTTCCATATACAGCACTCCTCTATCACAGAATTGCATGGTACAGTAACTGGATTTCCCAATAGTGATTTCAGCAAGAGCACTGATTCGTCCCTTCATTGAGTGTGTGAGTGTGTGTGTATGTGTGTTTTCTATATTTATATGTGTGCGTATGTTTCTCTGTGTGGTGTGTGTGTGTGTGTGTGTCTGTTCTGTATTTATATGTGTGTGAGTGTGTGTATCTGTGTTTCTGTGTGAATGTCTTTGTGTGTGTGTGTGTGTGTGTGTGTGTGTGTGTGTGTGCAGCGAGCAAGCGTGTGCGTGCAGTGTATGCGTTTACCTTTCATCTGTCAAAAAAGAGAATGATTTTGTCCCTTTTAGATTCAATTTTGCCATATATTTTTTTCCCAGCCGTTTGCACAATTTACACTTGGTTGAGAAAGAATATCAGTTGCTTCTCAGAAAAAGTACGGCCCATGACAAATAAAAGCAGGGGAATTCATGAAATATGTCTGGCAGTGCAGTCAGCGCAACACAAGGGGACCATAAGATTGGCCCTGTGCACTGGGCCCCTGAAGATGGGTGAGGCTTTATTGAAATGCAAATTAAAGACTGAGACAACTGGGAGCTGCTGTTGTTTCAAGACGCACGGAGGCCGCATGGAAGAGGGGCGCCAGAGAAAGAGAAAGGAACAGGTTTGCCATTTGCATGTGAGCCTCAAAGCCCGTTGCCTCGGCTGTCACACGCTGCCCGCTTCGGCAGGGGCCCGTGCTGCCGCTGCTTGGTGGGACTGCTGCAGATCAAGGCCACGAAAAGATGGAGGGAGGAATAGAAGGACCCTCTTTGTGAGAAATGCCTGTAGTGTTTTAGTTTCATGATGTGGGTATGTGCGTGGTGTGTGGGGGGGGGGGGGCACACCAACATACTGTCAGTACATAAAATGAACAAAGACAAGCAAGTGCTGTATCTCGGTCATCTATTTTTTGTGTGCACTGAATAATGAATAATCATAATAAAAGAAGTTTGGGCATGTCCTATAGGCTGTGAGTACTGCTCCTTTCCTTCTGTCCTAGTTAAATGTCAAACGCCGCCTGTCCATCTTTCCAGACCTTTCTCCCACTGATAGGTTCCCGGGGCTGGTATTTCATATTCGTAGATATGAAACGGCCTGATGAAAGAGTCCGTACAAAGGAAGAAGGACAGGCAGGAGCTTGAAGAGCTGTCAGAGAACAGCTGCTCAGACCACATCTGACTGCAATACCTCACAGGGCAGGGCTGTGCTACCCAGACAGGATACTAATGCGCCTGCCACATGTGCGCTGTGTAATAATGTATAACACAAAGCTGGAATGACCTCTCATGCTATTCGACATGTACTCTCGTGGGTAGAACAGTGATTACGTAAGATTCGGTGGGTGACAGAGCTAGTAATTGGAGCTGAAAGAAATGGTTCATAACTAATTAAATATGTTACCGGGCGTGTGCAGAGTCTCATGTAATCAAGATTTTCAAGAATCTTTTTGTGCAATGAAATATTTACCTTCAATCACATGCATAAAGCTCTCTCTCTCTCTCTCTCTCTCTCTCTCTCTCTCTTGGCGTTAGTATGGGGTTAATGAAAGGGCAACATCAGTCTCTGTGCATTGAGGAATCACATCAGGCCTTCTTCACACGGCTCTGCGCTGAAGCTCCCATATCAAACAGGAACAAATACTATTCTCTCGACAGGCAAAGTGACACTACAGGGCCTCTCATCATCAATCTTCCAGTGACGGGTGCTATTGTCATTGCATCAGATATGTAATTCCTACCACATTCCTCTGCCAGCATGCTTCCCTATGCATCTGAATCTGCTTAATTGGATGTGGAGTTTAAGTATGTCAGAAGACTGATGACACACCAAGGAGATATTAGAGGTATAAAAAAAAGAAGTGATATATGCTATGGAGCAGGATCCACCCAGTATTAATTACTTTACTGAGGCTATATCTCCTACCTCCTTACCCCCTGGAACCAATTAGCAACTCAAGATCTTCTTTTCTTTTTAGTAATGAGGACCAAGTAATGATAATGAATTTCATATTTCTGCCAAGCACTTGAAACGGTTAAGGGAGTGTAAAGACTTGGAAAAGAAAGAAGGAAGCAGTCTTTTGATGAAGCGTTTAAATAGCTTGGGTTACAGCAAAGAAGCTGAAAAGTACAAGACAATCAAAATCAATTTATTTTTGGCTTTTGGCAGCCAAGGCATCCTTTCCGTTTATCTTCAGGATGTCTTGGGGTCCTGGCCTTGTCTCACTTAGAAGTACAACACACAAAACTAAACGTTTAATATAAATTACAGCTGATGCAGCCATCATGAGTAATTAATGTTACCCATAAACTCGTTCAAACTTTTTTTTTTGATGTCCTAGGCATCTAAATCTTCAAATGATGAAAAATGTATCACAGTTCATGTGCTAATTTAGTGGATCTTCATCAGATATCATACTGATGTGAAAATGTCAGTTAGTCATAGAACAGCAGCGCGACCTGTTTGTGCCAAGCTAAATCAAATCAAATCAAACTTTATTTGTATAGCGCATTTCATACAGAGAGCAAAACACAGTGCGCTTTACAGAGAGCAATGGTTTGGATAGACATATTCCAGAGGGAAGCTAAAAAACAGTTCACCCAAGGGCCGAAAAAGTGAACTGTATAAATATTTCCCTGACCTCTCTCAACTACATCTATAAGCAAATGCACTGTGCCTGGGCACTACCCATGCACATTACCTGTGCACCATGATGCATGTCGTCAGAATGTGTAAGTGCAGTGGGCTTTTCTAGTTCAGATTTATCTATAGAGCAGGCATATAGGCCCATCATATGTTTTGTTTGGTCTAAAATGTACAGTAAGCATTTATTTGAAAGTAAGTAGTGAATTAACATATCAGTGATTAAAAGAACCTCAAGTGATTTGAACTTTCTTAGGAAAATATTTAATGAAAATGACGATGTTTTAAAAAACAAAATAAACAAACAAACAAAAACATGTGGAAGGAAGGCCATATAATAAGATGGTATGATAATCTACTGTTCATTGTAATGATGATGTTGCTATTAACAGATGCAACTGGCCCTAGTGGTACACTATACATTGCTATTAACCAATGTATTTGAGCTTATTATCCATTGTTAGCACTTCAAACTTATATTGTGTTTTTAAGGTTGCAACTCATTCGAAGCATCTGGAATTAACATGTCTATACGCACAGTAGACTACTGACCTTAAGTGTAAGCTACTGGTGTTGCTGTTAAGATTTGCATATGTGCCTACTGTATAAGGCCTACTGTTAACATGTCAGACAGCTCCTCCAAATGTCCTACCACTTGCACCTCTACCGAAAGGCTCACTGTAATATGACATATATGTAACTTATGAATAATCTGTTTCATTTGCACATGCTTCACTCATATCCTCCTGTCGACTCACGAGCTGTTTTACATGTCTGACTGTTTGCAGCTAATGCAAATGAAAGGATTTGGTGTAGTATGACAGACACTTAACGTCTGACCATTGCGTTACATTCGCCCTGCTTCTCACTAGGTTATTGATCAAAGTGCAATCAACAGTGCCTCAATTTCAATGGCGGAAGTAGAGAGAGCTGCCCTGCACGGTCTGACTCAACCTCCCAGACTCCCCAGTTTCCCCAGACTCCCAAAGTGATCGCCCGCTTGACTGAGCTACTGAAGAGATATGGTAAATGGTAAATGGACTGCACTTATATAGCACTTTTCTGCTTTAGCGGCACTCAAAGCGCTTTACAATGGCCTCTCATTCACCCATACACACACACATTCACGCACCAATGGCGGTAGCTGCCATGCAAGGTGCTAACCTGCTCATTGGGAGCAATTTGGGGTTAGGTGTCTTGCTCAAGGACACTTCGACATGTGGACAGTCGGAGCTGAGATTCGAACCACTGAACCTTCGATCACTGAACGACCCACTCTACCAACTGAGCTACAGCCGCCCCATAGAGATACTTTTGTTAGAGACAGAAATTATTTTATGTTAACTTGAGGACCTTGCTCCACAAATCAAACCAGAAGTCAAAATCCTGGGCAATATCCCCACTTGAATTTTAAGGCCAATATTAGCAAAGTAACCAGGACAGCTTTCTTCCACCTTAGAAATGTTGCCAGAGTAAGGGAATTTTTAACACAAGCGGATGCAGAGAAATTAGTTCATGCTTTTATTACAGTACAGTACTAGCAGAATAGACTACTGCAATGCCCTTTTTACCGGACTGCCCAGAAAATCAATAGTGAAACTTCAGCTCTTTCAGAATTTGGCTGTTATGCTACTTTTAACAAAGACCAGAAAGAAAGAGCATATCATTCCTGTCTTACAGTAGTTACCTTACATTGGCTCCTTGACTTCAAGGTACTTTTACTAACTTACAAACCTTTAAGCACCCACATACATCTTTGACTTTTTAGTTTTGTATCAACAAGTCCTCAGGTGCTGACCTAACTGTTCCCTATGTACTACACAAAACGAGCTGGGACGCCGCTTTCAGTTAGACTATTATGCCCAAGTACTGTATCCTTGTCAGATCATCCAGACCTCGCCAGCTCACATTGTTTCACTCTGCACATCAGTCTGGCAAAGCTCGATAGAGATCCATTTGATTGGCCGATCAGAAAACAATCAGACAATCTGCCTTTTTTGAGGAAACACTAGCACGGGAGGTAGACTGGCTGGCTGGGAATTGTAAGGTCCTTGGTTTGATCCCAGCTCCCTGCATGTGTTGAAGTGTCCTTGAGCAAAAGACACAGAACCCCAAAATCGCTCATGTGCAGCACTGGCAGTGGCCTGATTAATGCACAAACTCACGGGGCTGAAGCCCTGGGCCCAGAGCTTCAGGGGGGCCCGTCGATGTTTTTTTTTTTCGTCGATGTTTTTCCTCCAGTCAACTCACTGCCTGTGTGTGTGAACGAGGGGGGGGGGGTGCAATAAAAAATATGGAAATTGTTTTGGCTTGATTTGTTTATGCCAATTAAATTTTAGGCTGGCTGATTACATACTTATGTAGGTCGGTTGGGCGCGTGATTTGCTGAGTGCTGAGCTGTATTCTGTCAATGTGGTTTACGAGTTTGTGCACAATTAAAGGCAATATTTCTACTCTCTCTCTGTACAAATGAAGTACCCAGGTGACCTGCAAGATGACTGCCGAAGAAATCGTCCATTTTAAGGAATTTATAAAAAATCAGCCAAAACAATATGCAAGGGAACACTTGCAGCAGATAAGGAAAAATAATATTACACGGTTTCCCAAATGTTGACATTGCTTTAAGAATCTATCTAACTTTGCCAGTGAGCAACGCCTCTGTAGAGCGTTCATTTCAGTAAGAATTTACCTGTGATAGACAGTCATAGATAGATTGTTCATCCAATCACCTGCTGAGTAGTTTTTAAAGTGCCTGCCCTTTCCCAAATAGTGTTCAACAAAGCTTTCCCAGATGGTTGCATTAAAACAAACCATTTGGCACGCGTCAGGTTACCAACACCCTGCCCAGACACATCAGAGATGCAAGCTCTCTTAATATGAAAGAAACAAATCTTAAAATCAGTTTGAACAGGCTTTTAAATTAACTACTGGTTGGATTAAAACTTACTTGTTTGAACAGGCTTTTAAATTAAATACTGGTTGGATTAAAACCTACTTGTTTGAACAGGCATTTAAATTCAATACTGGTTGAATTAAAAGAGATAAAAGTCTCTGACACATGTCCAGACCCAGCTACTTTTCAATTTATGTCATGCATTTTTAATTGCACTTTCTTTTTTGTACCTTGTGCATGAGATAACTCAGCACTTTGGCGGCCCCTCTGGTCGTGATAAAAACTGCAGTATACAATACTAGCGGTTAACTAGAAGTATAGTTAGTACACTGAAATTCTAAAATAAAATAATCAATTCACAGGGTCTCATGTGGTGTTATGTCACAAAAAATATTTTTGGGAGTCTTGCTAAGGTCAATTCATAAACTACTAGGAGACAATCCTGAATATTTAACTTAATATTGAACTAATAAAAAGTCACCTCATCCAGCTTTAAAGGCCTTGATCTAATTTATTTTCCTTTATATGTACCTAAAATCCCTCTTTAATTTTGCACCTTTATTATCTTATTGTATCTTATATTTATCACCCCCCCCAAACAGACACACACACACACACTTTTTTAAATGTTATTTTAATTTTTCTTCAACCATGAAGCACTTTGAGCTCTTGAAAAATAGATTTTAATCTCGATGGGTCTAAGCCTGGTTAAATAAAGGTTAATGAAAATGATGGATGACATGGAAGTATAGCTTGTGAGGGTGCCTCTAATATGCAAAACAGTTTTTTTACGCTGTGGCTGCGGTATGTACTGTATGATGAGTTCTTGAAGATGCCCTCAGCCAGCAGCGATAGTGGCCAGTAGGAGTGATGCACTATCTTTATTAATGCCATGGGGATTGAGTGTCTATGGCTGGAAACAGCTGGCACAGCCAGAAAGAAGAGAAGGTTGGGTAATTAATTACACTGCAGGCCACAGAAAATTATTTTCCTACATAAGCGTTGCAACCACAAACCATAGCCCCTCCACAGGGCTAGCTGTAAATCTTCAATTAAACAGACTTTTTAAACAAATATCCACAAGCTTAGACAAGTCTGCTCCAATGAATAATTCATCAGGAAATCAAGGAAAAGGGAGGGGGTGTGACATTGTTTGTGTTTTGTGCTGTGTGTCCTGTCTCAAACTAGCCAAATAAAACCCGTTCTCGAGTAGAAAATAAGGACACAGTAACCCACCTGTGTTCTTCCCTGAGCCAAACCCGATTGTTATGTCAGACAATCACAACAACAGAGGACACAGGATGCCATCTGTGCCTGAGGTCAAGAGGTCATATGTTCTATAGACTGGTCAGCAGTCAGGGCTTCCTGTCAGCGAGTGAAACAGAGAGCTGGTCTTCTGGGGGTCACTGTGTCGTGTAGAGGATATTAGGATAAAGTGGCCCCGGCAGCCTCCAGATGACCCCCACAACCCCCCAACTGCTTCCCCTCCCTCCAGGATGGGGGCTGAGGACCAGGACCAGGGATGAGATGGGGGATTGGGACCAGGACCAGGGATGAGATGGGGGATTGGGACCAGGACCAGGGATGAGATGGGGGAGCAGGACCAGGGATGAGATGGGGGACCAGGAGCAGGACCAGGGATGAGATAGGGGACCAGGAGCAGGAATGAGATGGGGGATCAGGACCAGGGATGAGATGGGGGACCAGGACCAGGACCAGGGATGAGATGGGGGACCAGGACCAGGACCAGGGATGAGATGGGGGACCAGGACCAGGACCAGGGATGAGATGGGGGACCAGGACCAGGACCAGGGATGAGATGGGGGATCAGGTCCAGGGATGAGATGGGGGACCAGGACCAGGCATGAGATGGGGGATCAGGACCAGTGATGAGATGGGGGACCAGGACCAGGGATGAGATGGGGGATCAGGACCAGGAGCAGGGATGAGATGGGGGAGCAGGAGCAGGGATGAGATGGGGGATCAGGATCAGGAACAGGGATGCGATGGGGGATCAGGAGCAGGACCAGGGATGAGATGGGGGATCAGGAGCAGGACCAGGGATGAGATGGGGGACAAGGACCAGGGATGAGATGGGGGATCAGTACCAGGAGCAGGGATTAGATGGGGGACCAGGAGCAGGGATGAGATGGGGGATCAGGACCAGGAGCAGGGATGAGATGGGGGACCAGGACCAGGGATGAGATGGGGGATCAGGACCAGGAGCAGGGATGAGATGGGGGACCAGGACCAGGGATGAGATGGGGGACCAGGACCAGGAGCAGGGATGAGATGGGGGACCAGGACCAGGGATGAGATGGGGGACCAGGACCAGGAGCAGGGATGAGATGGGGGACCAGGACCAGGGATGAGATGGGGGATCAGGAGCAGGGATGAGATGGGGGACCAGGACCAGGAGCAGGGATGAGATGGGGGACCAGGAGCAGGGATGAGATGGGGGACCAGGACCAGGAGCAGGGATGAGATGGGGGACCAGGACCAGGGATGAGATGGGGGACCAGGACCAGGAGCAGGGATGAGATGGGGGACCAGGACCAGGGATGAGATGGGGGATCAGGAGCAGGGATGAGATGGGGGACCAGGACCAGGAGCAGGGATGAGATGGGGGATCAGGACCAGGAGCAGGGATGAGATGGGGGACCAGGACCAGGAGCAGGGATGAGATGGGGGACCAGGACCAGGAGCAGGGATGAGATGGGGGAAAGCCTGCCTGGCAGAGAGAGAGAGGAGGTCTGAGAGAGGGAGGGATGGAGGAACCGAGGGAGGAGGATGTAAGTCAAAATAATGTGCCTCCAGGATGCATTATATAAGGCTATTAAACTGTCAGCATCTAGAACCGTGCATGGAGGGACACAACCTTTGTTTGCGACAGCTGAGAATCTATTTTTCATGTTTGTGCCGTGGCAGCCTCTGTATTCAGCCTTTGTTGAGAGAGCTAGGCGGTCGAGTTAGTCGGTGCTCCCTCTCCCTCTCTCTGTCCTGCTTCTGAAAAGAGACACACGTGGAATTCTGATTCAGATTGAAATAGGAACTCTTCAGATTATACCCTTTTCATTCTGGAACATGCCATTCTCCTATTCACAAGAAAAAGTACAAAATAGTCCGATTATTACATATGATGATCATATTATCAGCTACAAATTGAACCGCTGCGCTGAAGCCGAAGCACCGACAGTTCTGAGTTTCAATATTCTTTTTTACAGCGTAGATAAATAGAGACTAAGGGGGAGGATGAGATGACTGGTGACTGAGTGAGAGTTCTAGGTGAGAATGATTTTATCCCAACATTTGTGGATTATTTATCATAATCAATACTGCAGACAAGTGGTAAAATATGAACCAACAAATTTTCCAGTGTTCCAGAAATTAAGAAGCTAATGATTAGAGCTGGCCCAGAATGCACACAGGCATTATGCCCTCTCTGGCTGCCGTAACACTGTATGGCTCAGCACACTTTCAGTGGTACATTATTTATGTGTGCATAGCTAACACACTCTTGATGTGTCTGCTTGGGAACAGTAGAGTGGGGGACACTGGCTGGCATTGTGGGGGGAAGTGGGTTCACGGGAGTAAAGCCACCGTCCTCGCTGGCTCCTCTGACATCTCTCTCATGCTTCACACCAGCCACTCCTACCGTCACTAGGAATGCATTTAGGTCATTGCACTTATATAGCGCTTTTATCTATAGCGCTTTACAATGAAGGCCTTTCATTTACTCATTCACACACACACACATTCACACACCAATGGCGGCAGCTGGCGTGCAAGGTGCTAGCCTCTCATTGGGAGCAATTTGGAGTTCAGTGTCTTTGCCCAAGGACACTTCGACGTGTCATCAGGAGGAGCCGGGATGTGAACTGCCGACCCTACGATCATTGGGCAACCCGCTCTACCTCCTGAGCTACAGCTGACCAATTTAGCTACAGAGAAACATAAATTTGTATTGAAAATAGGACCCCACTACATAGGAAAAAACACTCACTAAAGCATCTAATACTTGACACGTTGATCTGTGGTGGCTTTTTGTTCTGTGGGCTGTGAGTTCTCATTTTAAGTGAGCTGATTGCCGAAGCTTTTGGTGTAGAGAGACACCAGCTGTTTATCAAATGCAACACGTCCAACGTTGAGGTATTCTGTGGACATGGCCAGAGGAGAGCGCAAACCCATGACCCTGGCCATTTAGCGTTCTGTTCTCTTTTGTGCACTGTTCACGTTCCTTGCACTGAATAAATACACCTCCTCATGAATCACCGGCCCCATAAGACCCACACAGAGGCGCGTGGCGTCCACCGGAGGAGCGGAGAAACAGCCTAGAGCTCGGTGCAGAGACAGCGCCGGCTGGCTGCAATCTGTAAGTAGCGCTGCAGGGTGGAGAGGAGGTACAGGCGCACGAATCACTGGACATACATAATCAGCTATTCAGGAAAACTCCAGCTACTCTACTCTGGTCAAGGACTTAACGTTCACACAAACAGAGCACAGGGAACCAGTGGGGTCGGTACAGCTAGAAACCGGGGGACAGCAGGATGAATGACGATGTACAGTATGGACTTGAGTTTGATTTGGTTTATTTGAAAGTTAAAAACACATACTGTACTGTACGCATATACTGAAATCCCCCATTGGCACAAAGACACACACAAAAGGAACCACAGGTGGATTGTTAGACGATCTGTATCCTGGAAAATGTTCTTACATTTTCTTTTACATCATATGATTCGCAGGCATGTCTTATTCTCCGGTAAAGTACATGGTACAGTCATAATAAAGGCCGATTTCGAGTTATGCTTGTTTGGTTTTAAAATAAAGGAAAACAGTGACTCAGATATGGGTTGTACTGTGCTTGACCAACATTTCGCTGTTGGTATAATAACACTACTTTTACACCTTATTTACCTCTACATAAAACAGTTTTCATCAGGAAACAACTGATCTTTCGCCCCTGGTGATCTCAATTTCCTTTGGTAATACCAGTCACTGTGATCTCATGGCTTGTCACTGGTTGGCTTCAGTGATTGGCCCAACGGTCTACCAACCAATGGCCTTCCTGCCACCAATTCATGACCCATCAACCTCAATCCTGCTACCAATCCAACAGCCTCTCAACACAACACACAAAACTAATGTCCACATGTCCACATCCTGGAAGACATTCTGTTTGCTTCTCATAAAACCAAGAAGCAACCGAGACTCATTTATCCTGGAATGAGGACAAGCCAATTTAGAGATTGACTGTGGGATTTTCAGTGAAATGAATGCTTTGTCTTAAACAGATGGAAAAAAGCATGTAGTATTCATATTATTTGTGAGATTTCTTTGGGTAATTTTGATATTTTCCAAAAGCTTCCTTGAAATGTTGAGTGTATTGTTTGTGCACTTGTACTGTCTGCAAAAATCCCAAATGATTGATTCATTGGGGAGAGAATGTAATTTGCTCTGTAACACAAAGCTCATAAAACCGCAATGAGCGCGTAGATGTCTTCAAGGGATTTGGCTCATTACTTGGAGGGGCCCATGAGCAAACCTAACATTGTTGATTGCAGTGTTTACACATTGTCTGAAGACGTGTAACTAAAAGACCCAGAACCATTGTCCAGCTCAGTGTCCGTCCCATGCCCGTCCCTTAGTGCAGCTCTCGTCTCTCATCTCTCATTCCACATGTTCATATTAATCCAGGTTCAAGAAGTGGGGCAAAATAATCTCTCACCATTCCTATGTGAATACAAAGCAATTGGAATTCCAAGACAATTCTTAAAGGGGTGCTTCACTCAAATTTCAAAATGACGTATTTGTTTTCTCACCAAAGCAGTCAATAGACGAGGAAAGGTAGCCTAGCTACCCTTACATTACACTTTCCATCCCACTGTGTTTTTATAGATTTTTGCATTTGACAGCACATTCAAAGCCCAGGTAAAAATGTGAGCGCTTAAAAGAAAGATCTGTGACAACAACAGACGCTGACAAACTTTAGAACTACACACAGGAGCCGGCAGCCACTGAGGAGAAGCACATTGACTTGAAAGCGCCATTGACACAGCTTCCTGCAAAACCTCAACAACCACCCGAACCAGCCCGGCCGTGTCCCTCTCTTCTCTTGAATCATGTGCATGCACAATTACTCAGCTTATAGCTCACAGCAGCCTACAGAAGACAAAGGCATTTTCCCCCCCAATTTTCACATCCATTTCACAAAGGAATCGCACAATCCAAATAGAAATGGGAATAACATAGTTTGAAAATGATATCGTAGAGTATGTCAAAAGGGAACTCTTTGTGGATGGAAGAAGAGTCCAGCGGTAGATAGTGCTGGCTCTCAGTCCCTAGCCCAGAATGAGGAAATATCACTTGTTCAGCAAAGCTTTTGTGTATCCCAAACACAGTGGGATGTGCTTGCTAACTAATGGGTGCTTAGTGCCATCTTATTAGCCTGTCAGCGATTAGCATCTACAGAAATTACTTTGTTAAAGCATGATGCACCAACATTCACCACACCCATCACTTACATTAGATACATTTGTGGTGGTTTTGCTCCTGTAAGCTCATATCTAACACAGTTACATAAAATTGATAACTTTCCACACCAAAATGAACAAAACATATTCTCTGGACTGCATTCAAAACCCCAAATTATTTTAGAGGTACACCAAATCAAGAGTGCTGTGCTTGCCCAGTTCAAAACGTCCCTGTTCGGAACAGGCCGATTGCTTGGCCTCCAGTATTGCTGCTTGCAGCTTTCTGGAGAACCGCTCATCCATAAGTTAACACCTTCACATTCAACACTGTGCTTTTTGGGTCCGGAGCAATACACCTGCTGAATTTCAACTTTATACAGTACCCGGTTCTCAAGAAAATCGAAATACAGACAGACAGACAGACAGACAGAAAGACAGACAGACAGACAGACAGACAGACAGACAGACAGACAGACAGACAGACAGACAGAGACTATTTTCTTCATAGTAAGATAAGAAGATTTACCATAGAGTGAAGACCA